>NW_006782851.1:2245689-2248499 GCF_000442215.2 Lipotes vexillifer
CCCAAAAAAAAAAAAAAAAAAAAAAAAAAAGAAATACAACAGCCAAAAGCAATAAGGGGTCTCTGGGAATTACACTGATGCGGATTGTTGAAATGACTTTCCGCCCCAGGAACGAGCCACTGCAGCCCCGGGTGCCACGTCAGCAAACCAAAACTCATGTAACTTATCCAGAAACACAGTATATCCAGACAGCCAATCCGAAAACGCCAAGCCAACTCTGGGCCTTCTCACCCCAAACAAGGTTGAGGCTGTGGCCCCAGAAATTGGAGGCCTTTCTGCCTTTCTCTTTAGCCTTTATCCTATAAAAGCTTCCTGCTTTCTGCCCCGTTTTGCAATCCTCTGAAAGGAGACTACCAGCTTCATGAAGCGTTAAGTTTGCTTGCATCACCTCAATGCAAACAAGCGTTAGTTTGCCTGCGTCGCCTTCTTTAATCATTAAACAGGGGATACGAGGAAGAACTAGAAGAGGGGACACACCCTAGACCTGCTCCCTCAGGCTGCACAGAACCTAGAACACTGAACTCTGCTCTGCGGGAGACGGTGCTAGCCGCGGACCACAACTGGCTTCACTGCTCCTCCCAGGGAAGACACACTTACATCCCACAGTGTAACCCACACTGACTGACTCAGACACGGGGACACACTTACATTTGACATGAACTTGAATTATGTAAATTCAGAACAGCGCAATATAAAACACGTAAAAAAAAGCCTTGCTGTATGCACGCTATTTGAAGTGACTTGACATTACGCTTACAGGTGTAATGAGCAGACAGGAATAAAGACCACTGCCCTGAGCTAACAGGTGGAGTGTCGCAGACAGTGTCTGCAGACTAGAACGGGACGGTGGGTGCAGCATGGGGAGACAGGCGCGGATTGAGGGCAGAGGCATCTGCTTATGAACCGGAGGTACACCCACAGCAAGACTTCCATTTCGAAATAACCACTCCTTACATACTGTTACTTGGATTCTGGGGAAAGCCAGTTTAGTGCTGTTGAAGTCTTTTCTTTCTTTAATTGAAGTATAGATGACTTACAGTGTTGTGTTAATTTTTTCTGCTGTACAGCAAAGTGATTCACTTATACATATACACGTTCATTGTGTGTGAATATATATAAATATATACACACAATCTTTTTTTATATTCTTTCCCATTATGGTTCATCACAGGTTACTGAATACAGTTCCCCGGGCTCTACAGCAGGACCTTGTTGTTTATCCATTCGATATATAACAGCTCACATCTGCTAACCCTACCTTTTCTCTTTTAAATTAGTCTGATGGCCACAAAAGAGCAAAGCAGCTTTGTGCGGGGGTCTTGGGACGACTGAATTTCCAGGGTGGTAGCCTTGGAGACCCCATGCCTATAAGGGGTGGCCAGTTCTTATAAGGGGATGAGGCTTCAGCCAGTGGACAAGAGTCATTACCATGAGGAACGGTCCACAGCATGGCTGGAGATGATAAAAGGGAAAAGCAGAGGGCACTGAGGTGGGCAATTCTAGAGAGACCTGAGCCCAAAGCTTCTGCTTTCCCATATGGACCAGAAGAGGCTGATCCGAGAAGAGGGAGGGGGATGGTATTTTCACCGCTCCAGTAACATTTATCTAGTACCCAATAGCTTCCTCCTGGAGTCTCTACCACGTGGAATTCAGAAGATGTCAGGTTAAGCAACATTATATTTAATTTTCACAAGGACTCAGCCTAGTAATTATTACCTCCATCTGTGTCTCAGGAAGTTGGGACATCTGAGGTTCAATGACTAGCCCAGGCTAACTCCGTTAGTAATTAGAAGAGGTGGCATTTCCCTGTAGGTCTCTCTGACACCAATGTCTAAAGTTCACATTCTCCACCTAGGCTTTAAAAAATAAAACTACGGATCATGACAATTTGGAGGGTTTTCCTTGTTCACATATTCATCGTAGCTTTACTTCTAAAAGCCCCAAATGGAAACAGCCCAGGTATTTACCAAGAGGAAGATGGATAAACAGTTGATGGCATTTTCAAACAATGAAAAATTACTTAGCAATAAAAGTACTGATACATACAACTACATGGATGAATCCCAAAATATTATTTTGAGCGAATGACGCATTCATTACGCAAAAGAGTATGTGTTGTATGATTCTATTTATGAGAAACTCTAGACAAGGCAAATGTGATCTGTGAGAGATAAGAAAATAGAATAAGGATCGCATCTGGTGGGGGAGAGATGGGACTGACCAGGAAGGGGCATGAGGGAAATCTGTGAGGTGATGGTAATGATCTCTATCTTGAGAGGGTGATACCTTGGTTAGTATATTCATCAACTAGTACATTTCAAGTAAAGCATTTATTGGAACTCATCAACTGCTGCATTTCATTGTATGTCAATTTTATAGTAGGAAGAACAATAAACAAATATTGAACTCTAGTTAATGATATGCATGCTGAAATATTTAGGTGAAGTGTATGGATGCTTGCTAATTATTTTGAAATGCATCAAAAATAAGATGGATCAATAAATGCAAAGAAAGATACACTGACAAATGTATGATAAAGCAGACATGATTAAAATGTTATTTGTAGAATCTAGATGATCGGCATGGGTGTTAACCGTGGAATTTGATTAACATGACTGCATGTTTAAAATTTTTTATAATAAAATGTTGGGGAAGTATGTATGCCTGAACTCCATCCATTTTGAATCAGAATCTTTGGGGATATTAAAACCCAAAAACTTTACAAAACTTTAACAAAAGCCCAAGCTATTACACACACTGGAATTTGTATTTGCTTTTCTAGGGAACAGATGATGTTACATGAGCAGGAA
>NW_006782851.1:2248509-2267768 GCF_000442215.2 Lipotes vexillifer
ACACATTACAAACTACGCTGACGCCCATTCACTTGTCTGACAGTGCAGCGGGGGGAGATGTTATGGACGTCCTTCTGAGAGGGGAGGAGGCTGAAGTTCAGAGAAGGAAAGTGATGTGTCCAAGTTCACACAGCAACTCAGCACCTGAGTTATAATGCACACCTAGGGATTGAGTTCACAGCTCTTTCCCGTATTTGGGAATCTAAGGTTTGCTGTATCCTTCAGGGTTCTCAGATATCAAATGACAGATGATGGGATACGAAATGAAGTAAATGAGAAAGAGCTCCAACTAAGGAAGCAGCAAGGTCAAAAGGACAGAAGCTTCGAAGAAGCTTGATGCCAGAGAAGAGGAGATGCAGACGCCAACCATTCCACCGTGGAGATGGCTCCACGCAGAGATGGAACCAGAGGGACGGTGCAGCCAAAGTCTATAGGAGGGCAGATCATTTCCTCATCACGTCTGCCAGGAGGTACGTATCAAGTCTAAAGAGATCTTTCTGCCACCCAGAGTGTGTAAGGAAGTTTTTCAGAAGAACTGGTCATTAAAATGGAAATCCTCAGTTTCCCGGGCGATTTTCATCACATGAGCACGGTTGATGGTCCCTGTATTACTATGGCTTCCCAGCTGCTGTATGTTGAAATTATTTAATGCTCTTTGTTTACATGCAGGTGTTAGAAATCTCTCCAAAAATTAGTGAGTAAATAATTCTTTATGGTCAAAAGTGAAATGATTACAGGAGTTGGTTGGTAATATAAATGGGCTGGGCGTCAAACAGGAAATAGGAAGTGATGGCACCAGTCAGAATGGCCATCATCAAAAAGTCTACAAACAATAAATGCTGGAGAGGGTGTGGAGAAAAGGGAACCCTCCTGCACTGTTGGTGGGAATGTAAACTGATACAGCCACTATGGAGAACAGTATGGAGGTTCTTTAAAAAACTACAAATAGAACTACCATACGACCCAGCAATCCCACTACAGGGCATATACCCTGAGAAAACCATAATTCAAAAAGAGTCATGTATCACAATGTTCACTGAAGCTCTATTTACAACAGCCAGGACATGGAAGCAACCTAAGTGTCCATCGACAGATGAATGGATAAAGAAGATGTGGCACATATATACAATGGAATATTCCTCAGCCATAAAAAGAAACGAAATTGAGTTATTTGTAGTGAGGTGGATGGACCTAGAGTCTGTCATACAGAGTGAGGTAAGTCAGAAAGAGAAAAACAAATACCGTAGGCTAACACATATATATGGAATCTGAATTTTTTAAAAAATGGTTCTTAAGAACCTAGGGGCAGGACAAGAATAAAGACGCAGACGTAGAGAATGGACTTGAGGACACGGGGAGGGGGAAGGGTAAGCTGGGACGAAGTGAGAGAGTGGCATGGACATATATACACTACCAAACGTAAAATAGATAGCTAGTGGGAAGCAGCCGCATAGCACAGGGAGATCAGCTCGGTGCTTTGTGACCGCCTAGAGGGGTGGGATAGGGAGGGTGGGAGGGAGACGCAAGAGGGAGGGGATATGGGGATATATGTATACGTATAGCTGATTCACTTTGTTATACAGCAGAAACTAACACGCAGTTGTAAAGCAATTATATTCCAATAAAAATGTCACAAAAAAAAAGACAAAAGGAATGGAAAAAAATACATCTGAGTTACTATACATGGAGTCGCCAGAGTGGCTGAATGAATGATGCATTGTGTCTTCTTTACCGTATTTTTATGTTTTTAATGATCAGCTATAGTCTTATAAAGACAAATGATATTTAATTTTAAATATATTTAACAATGATGTCTCCAGAATCACATCCAAAAGGGACAAGAGAAAAGTCACTTATCATCAGTATTCGCGCGAACATTATCAGAATGACCTTCCTCAACTGTGCCCTACAGTGTTGGATTAAAACAGGAAACCTCCTTGCAGCAGTGCAAATGGTTTAAAAGAACTCACGCTTTTTTACCTTTTTTAGACAAGGGGGACATCCCTGCCAGAAGTTCTTTTTTGTTTTCCTGATAAATTGATTTATTTATTTTTATTTTTTATTTAATTTTTAATTGAAGTCTAGTTGATTTACAATGTGTACTAGTTTCTGGTGTGCAGCAAAGTGATTCAGTTGTGTATAAATATACATATGTATACACAGATACATATACACATATATACATATACATATATATATACACACACACACACACACAATTTTTTCATATCCTTTTCCATTATGGTTTATTACAGGATATGGAACATAGTTCCTGGTGCTATATAGTAAATCCTTGTTGGTTATCTATTTTATATATAGTAGTGTGTATATGTTAATCCCAAACTCCCAATTTATCCCTCCCCCTCCCTTTCCCCTTTGGTAACCATAAATTTATTTTCTACCTCTGTGAGTCTGTTTCTGTTTCGTAGATATATTGATTTGTATCGTATTTTAGATTCCACATAAAGCGATATCATATGATATTTGTCTTTCTCTTTCTGACTTATTTCACTTAGTATGATAATCTCTAGGTCCATCCATGTTGCTGCAAATGGCATTATTTCATTCTTTTTTATGGCTGAGTAATATTCCATTGTGCATATGTACCACATCTTCTTTATCCATTCAGCTGCGGATGGATACTTAGGCTGTTTCCATGTCCTGGCTATTGTGAACAGTGCTGCTATGAACCTTGGGGTGCATTTTCATTCTGAATTAGAGTTTTCTCCAGAAGTTCTTTATCTTTCGGGAGGGCTGGGGAGGAATTGGTAACTGGCTACAGATACAAGAACAAATGCTCCAAATATATAGATAAATGTCTATGTCCAGCTGACCTTTTTGCTATTTTCTACTCCAAGTCTAGATCCCCACACAGATTTTGATGATTAACTAGCACCGCAGGGGAAGAATACTGAAACAGGTAATACACATTCTTGAGGACAGCCGCTTGATTTCCACTTGGTTCTTCTGGGCCGGTGAAGGAGGCTGACCTTCACGGCTGGTTTAGTAAATTTACTGCCACAGTCCCGCAGTGAGCAGAGAATGACCACATCTCAACATAAAAACATTTATTTCAATCTCCCCAATAGGACTGTCCATTAGGCAGTGAATCTTCTGTTGCAAGATTGGTGTGATCAGACGGACTTCATTGCCTGGATTGTTCCTCAGACGTTTAGGGCACATTTCTCTCTTTTCTGAATTTCACCGTTTTTCATCATTTCCTCCTAAGACTATGTTAAATGACTCCCCCTTCTGTCTTTCTGGCTTCGAATCTGTTACATTATGTTCCCTTTTAGTTACCACTAAGGATACATACTTAGTTGGTTTCATCTTCCTTCATAAATCAATTTCTTCAGTATCTTGGTTCATGTGTTGTTCTTTTTATTTTTAGTTTTTTTCCTCCTACAAACCCCTTCTGATTTGTGTGCATCTCTCTGATAATAAGGTGTCTGCAATGAAATCCACTTTTCCCGGTTTCATCTCATTTGTGAGTCTGAGATGAGCAAACCCTTCCCATAGCTCTCTGCCACAGTTCCCGAGACACCAAGAAAAGCCAGATCAGGGTGGTCCCTTTCCTGACACAGTCACCACTTAAACAGATCTTTTGAGCACAAAGCCACCCCAAAGTCTCTCTTAAAACATGTGAGGCCCTTGTTCCCACCAATTACCTCTTTTTCATATCACAAGTTCAATTTAAGGTGCAAATTCTTCCAAATGCCATTTCACTTTTTGCCTCTCTTTCTCATCATGCCCAAAGAAGAGGACAAAGAATTTCACTCCCTTTCCTCCTGGCTGGCCGTGTGAAAGAGAGATGAGGGTTGTATCACTTAGGGTAAAGTTGCAGCGGCTGTAGCAGAGACCAAAAGTAACAGTGTCTTCAATAAAATAGCAGTTCCTTTTTTATTTTTTCTATTTTTAATTGAATTATAGTTGCTTTTCAATGTCGTGTTAGTTTCAGGTGTAAAGCAAAGTGATTCAGTTATATTTTTTTTAAGATTCTCTTCTCAGGCTTCCCTGGTGGCACAGTGGTTGAGAGTCCGCCTGCTGATACAGGGGACACGGGTTCGTGCCCCGGTCCGGGAAGATCCCACGTGCCACGGAGTGGCTGGGCCTGTGAGCCATGGCCGCTGAGCCTGCGTGTCCGGAGCCTGTGCTCCGCAACAGGAGAGGCCACAACAGTGAGAGGCCCACGTACTGCAAAAAAACAAAAACAAAAACACACACACACAAAAAAGATTCTCTTCTCTTATAGGTTATTGCAAAATATTGAGTATAGTTCCATGTGCTATACAGTAGGTCCTTGTTTTTCATCTATTTTATATATAGTGATGTGTATATGTTACTGCCAAAATCTTAATTTATCCCTCCCCCGCTACCTTTCCCCTTTTGTTTTCTATGTCGGTGAGTCTGTTTCTGTTTTGTAAAGAAGTTTATTTGTATCATTTTTTTAGATTCCACATATAAGTGATATCACATGGTATTTGTCTTTGTCTGACTGACTTCACTTAGTATGATCATCTCTAGGTCCATCCACGTAGCTGCAAATGGCATTATTTCATTCTTTTTCACGGCTGAGTAATATTCCACTGTATATATGTACCACTTCTTTATCCGCTCATCTGTCAATGGACATTTAAGTTGCTTCCATGTCTTGGCTAATAGCAGCTTATTTATTACACTGTGTAAGCAGCCCAGGGCTCACATGGTGGTTCAGTGGTGATGGGGTTGGAGCTCCTTCTGGCTTTGCTCTCCATACTGCCTTGTCCGGGAAGGCTCCCTTCCACATCCTCCTTCTAACCAGCATGGAGGAGGGAGGGAGACTTGAGGGCCTGCCGCCTTTCTATGGCACAAGTTGAAAACCACACACATGGTCTTCATCACATGGCATATGGCGTCACCTAGCACAGAGGGAAGTTTAAATGTCCCGTCTTTATCATCAAGTGACCAGAAGTTGTGGTTGTGTTATAATGAGGAGGAAAAAAAAGAAGAAAAAAAAGAATGTTAAGGACAACCAAGAATCCCAAGCATCCGCAAGAGGGATGAAGGTGGAACACCTTCAGATCAATGGGAAGGGAGGAAGAGGTAAATAAACTCTGAAGAGCAGAAGAAAACCTTGGAAGGAAGTTGAGGAAAAGAAGAGACACTGTGAAGGTCCTGGTGAAGGAGATGCTCTCCCTGGCTTTCTGCAAGTTCCTGATTCACCCGTGAATGACAACATCACTTACCTACTACAGGTGTCTTCCCTCTGAGGATGGCTGTGGGGAGAAAGCGCTACAGCATGCAGCCTCCAGGTCATAAAACGTTGTCATGTTTCAGTATCAACTAGAATATCGTAATGTTTCAACATCAACTAGAATAGCACACTCTGGAAGAGGCTTAAACAGAAATGAACACATAGGGTGCTTTGTAGTGTTACGACACATGCCACTCTCTCTCTCTCTCTTTTTTTTTTTTTTTTTTTTTTTTTTTTCTTGCGTTATGCGGGCCTCTCACTGTCGTGGCCTCTCCCATTTGCGGAGCACAGGCTCCGGACGCGCAGGCCCAGCGGCCATGGCTCACGGGCCCAGCCACTCCGCGGCATGTGGGATCCTCCCGAAACGGGGCACGAACCCGCGTCTCCTGCATCGGCAGGCGGACTCTCAAGCACTGCGCCACCAGGGAAGCCCCACTCTCTCTTTTTGAAAGCAGCATTCACAACAAATAGAATTAATTCCACCATTCAATCAGCATTTCGAATGAGACTGGTTTTTGGTTTTGGGTTTCTGTTTTCAGAACCATGATGGGGCCATAAAGATATTTATCAAATGTCTGCTATGAGACAGTCCCTGAAGGTAGAGTGCTAGATGATTTTTTTGAAAGTCCTGCCCTCAAAGAAACTTTTTTCAAGGGGCAAGCGTTGTTAGCCAAATAAATTTGTGCAGAATTCATTCCTACAAGAATGAGGAAACAGGAAACATGGAGGGTTTTGAGCTCAAGATTGAATGAAATGATGTGATGCATATTTTGAACAGATCTTTTTTTTTTTTTTTTTTTTTTTGAGGTACGTGGGCCTCTCACTGCTGCGGCCTCTCCCGTTGCGGAGCACAGGCTCCGGACGAGCAGGCTCAGCGGCCATGGCTCACGGGCCCAGCCGCTCCGCGGCATGTGGGATCTTCCCGGACCGGGGCACGAACCCGTGTCCCCTGCATCGGCAGGCGGACTCCCAACCACTGCGCCAACAGGGAAGCCCTGAATGGATCACTTTGGCTGCTTAAGAGTTAACTGAAAAGATGAATGAAGAAATCATCTTTCCATAAGAAATTCGAGATGGATCCAGCCTGACAGTGAAATTCAGCACCAACAACAAAAGTAGTCCTGAGTGAGTAACCTAGAGAATTTGCACTGATCAAATTGAATATGGATCTAACATTTGAAAAAAAAAAAAAAAAAAAGGGCTTTCATCGCTCTAAATCACATTATTTGTTCTAGTTTCCACTGTAAAAAGTAGCATATTTCCCTGAATCTAAGACACCACCTATTTGCGAGACGTGTGATTGTTCATGTATGACTAGGAAGGCAAAAAACACTGCTGAATCTAATTGTAAGACACCACCGGGTATAACACCCATCTGATTTCAGGAGTGAGAAAAGAGTGACTTGGAATTGGTAAATAATGGTGAAATGTCTTGCTTTCCTGTCACAGAAGGTGTTCTGTCCCCCGGTTTTACTGATCAGCTTTCTAGATGGAACAATAGGTTGTGAGAAAAACTAAAAGGCAACCCCAAATTACAGACTGTTGAAAGACTACTCTTGCCTATCCTAAGTACTATGAAATTAGCTTTGCTTTGAAATCACCCATTTCACAGGATAATCCAGTAGTCCTATAGAATTTGGCAATACCTTTCCTTTGGCCCACATTTTTTTTTAAGTTTATAAAAAATATTTTTAATTTTTTTATTTTATTTTATTCATTTTATTTTGGGCTGCATTGGGTCTTCTTTGCTGCGCACGGGCTTTTTCTAGTTGCGGCGAGCGGGGGCTACTCTTCGTTGCAGTGCGCGGGCTTCTCATTGCGGTGGCTTCTCTTGTTGCGGAGCACGGGCTCTACGCACATGGGCTCAGTAGTTGTGGCACGTGGGCTCAGTAGTTGTGGCTCGTGGGCTCTAGAGCGCAGGCTCAGTGGTTGTGGCACGTGGGCTTAGTTGCTCTGCGGCATGTGGGATCTTCCTGGACCAGGGCTCGAACCCGTGGTCTGGCAGGTGGATTCTTAACCACTGCCCCACCAGGGAAGCCTCTATAAAACTTTTTTTAATTTATTTTTTATTGAAGTATAATTGATTTACAATGTTGCATTAATTTCTGCCATGCAGCAAAGTGAGTCAGTTATACATATATATACACTCTTTTTCATTGTGGTTTATCATAGGATATTGAGTATAGTTCCCGGTGCTATACAGTAGGATCTTGTTGTTTATCCATTCTACATGTAATAGTTTGTATCTACTAACCCCAAACTCTCAGTTCGTCCCTCCCCCACTCCCCTCCCCCTTGGTAACCACCAGTTTATTCTCTATGCCTTTGACCCAACTTTTAAGTATTTATTAGGCAGCTGTGTTTACAGACGTCTGAAAGGATATAGGCACAAGAATATTCTGCAGCACTACATGAAATGAAGACTGAAGACAAGCTAAATCTCCAACAGTCGGTGACGGATGACATAAATCATGGTACACTTACCCAATACAATACTACCCGCCTGTTAAAAAGAATGAGCCAGCTCTATGTGTTCTGATATGGAACTTACGTGGAAATACCATGTAAGATACATTGTTAGTGGACACAAAGCAAGATGCAGAACTGTGCTTTATTAATATGCATGAAGACGGAATGAGGATTATACAATACAGTTGACCCTTGAACAACGCAGAGGCTGAGGCACTGATCCTCTGTGCAGTGAAAAATCTGCAGATAACTCCGTGGGCCTCCGTATCCACGGTTCCTCCACGATCTCAGATTCAGCCAATTGCTGATGCAGTAATCACAGTACTTGTGGCTAAAACATGAACC
Source organism: Lipotes vexillifer (assembly GCF_000442215.2). Classification (NCBI taxonomy): domain Eukaryota; kingdom Metazoa; phylum Chordata; class Mammalia; order Artiodactyla; family Lipotidae; genus Lipotes; species Lipotes vexillifer. Next base: position 2,256,556 of record NW_006782851.1, read on the forward strand.
GCGAAAGCCCAGAAAGAAGTGAGCCCCTTGTTTTTGTTAGGAGGCCTTGGAAATCTGTCAAAATGGCACCTTTAAAGCTTTCTGATCGAAGAGTTCACATATAAGTGGACCCGTGCAGTTCAAACAATGTTGTTCAAGGGTCAATTGTCTATACGACTACATAATCTTGTATAATCCTTATACATAACATGGATTATGTGTAGGTAAAAGCAGATGTCTCAAAGGAGAGACCCAAGGAAAAGGACACAGCTCAGAAACTGGATGACTGGGCGACGTTGGATAGAGGATTCTTCTGAGAGCGTATATCTTTGTACCTTGTACTTTTTTCATGTATATATATACTGCCTACTGAATAATAAGGAGGAGGGTGAGGAAAGGGAAGGGAAGCAGGGAGACGAAAGCCAGAACACATTCCCCAGTTGGCATGAAATCATGTCCAGGAGTACCTAGAGCCCTTTGAGGTTTGGGTCTCGTGAAGTTTCTTTCAACAGTCAGAATACACATTTCGTAAGACCAATCGCTACGAAAATAGGTTAACTGTTGAGAGACAAGGGTACATATACGGTCAGGGAAGTGAAATGTTTCGAATGTCTCTCTTTCTGACTTGCAACGTACAAGCTGGTAGGGTCCCAGACAGCACAATGATGGGGAAGGAAGCTTTTCTTTACGGCACGCTGGTAAAACTATACCAACTCAAGGACAGAAGATGAAAACGCCATGTGACCCCAGATATTTTATGACACCGTAAAAATTCCATTACCCAGCGTGGGGAGAAAGGCAAGTAAAACCGGTCACATACGTTGGCCGAACTCAAGTGTGTTTTAATATATCAATGAAATAAATCAGGCCTCAGACACCTGGAAGCCAGGAAAGGCTTGGACTGATTTTACATGTACTGGAAAGTGGATGGGTAGCAAGAGGCAGGGAAAGTGTAGAGACTGAGTTAAGAGAAAAAATATTGGTGCCAAACACTAACAAATTACGGTTTGGGCTTTGGGGGGAAACCAGCAATTCTCAAAGCATGAAGACCAACTTCTGAGTGGAAGAGCTTTTTCCTTAGTTGCTCAGTATTCACTATTTTAGGCTAAAATAAATAAGCATCGTGCTGAATTTCAAGGCTATATACTTCTCACCCAGTCCTCGGAAGGTACAAGCAAGGGCAGCTGTGATCAAATGTCACAGGGAACTCCTCCACTTGACAGGGAGTTTTCTAAACTATTAAGTTCCTTAAAGCTTCTAGGGTTTTTAAAGCTTGCATGATTTCAGCTACTGTTCACCAGTGCCCTTCCTTTCCCTTACCTCTCCACGTATCACTCTGATCTTAAGCCACCGCCTACTATGTATCATTTGATGTCAGACTAAGAGAAATCCTTAGAGGTCCCATTCTGACAGCTTTCCAAGGCCTTACCAAAAAACAAGGGGCTTGCTTCTGGGCTTTCCTGGTTCGTGTTTAAGCTGTGACAAAGTGAGAGAATGTCATGGACATATATATGCTACCAAATGTAAAACAGATAGCTAGTGGGCACCAGCTGCATAGCACAGGGAGATCAGCTGGGTGCTCTGTGACCACCTAGAGGGGTGGGGCAGGGAGGGTGGGAGGAAGACGCAAGAGGGAGGGGATATGGGGATGTATGTATACGTATAGCTGATTCACTTTGTTATAAAGCAGAAACTAACACACCATTGTAAAGCAATTATACTCCAATAAAGATGTTAAAAAAAAAAAAGCCATCAGGGAAAAAGGTTAAAGGTGAAAGCTGGGCAGCCTGTCTCTGTTTATTACAACCACACTGTGAGTTAAGAATGTGCAAACGTCCACCCATATCTCAATATCCTATCTTCCCCAAAAAACAAATACTGATGCCAGGACATATTAATGTAGCTATCAAGGATCTCTTTAAATTTTGCTTCTAAAAGCAGACAGCAGTAAGGCCTGGATGCTGCTGGCTTATTTAAACGTAGGGAGGAGACAATGACAAAATGAAAAGCACAAGAAAAAATAGATGAAGAACAGAAAACAGGAACACAGGAGGGGAGAGGGAAGTTGAGGTAATATTGGAGGTTTATACCAGTCACCTCTGACTCTCATGACATCAGCTTTCTGGCCTAGTGACTGCATTTCTTTGGGCCTAGTATTGATTTCAGTCACAGGGACGTATGCTATTTTTGATTCAGAACATCACAGATATCATCATTTCCAGACCTGACCCAACCGCCCAGTCTCTGGTAATTGTTCTCAGTTGAACGAGGAAAGAAAAGATGCATTCAAATCACTATAAGGCAACTAACCAATCGGAAAATGACATAGATAGGAAAACTCCCTCCCTCACTCCCTCCCTCACTTATGATAATCTAAGTATTATCCCTCCCTCACTCCCTCCCTCACTTATGATAATCTAAGTATTATCATACTTAGATGCTGAAGCATGAGATTTAATTATCATTGTCGTTATCTAAGCTCGACTAGCTGCAAATGAATTTCAAGTTCCAGGTACACATGCAAGGCACAAAATTAAGATGCTGTCAGCAGACTTAATATTAAACAATACAAATGCATGCCTTCCTAAGAAAATAGTTCTAATTAAAACAGCCTTGCCCTTGGGAGAGAGAAGGGGAGTGAACACTTGGAGACGTGAGATATCAATTTCGGAACAAAGATTTTTCCCACTTGAGTGACCTATCCACATACTAATTTTAGAATTTTCCGCTTCATAGTGTGGATATTTATAAAATTGAATCATTTTTCCTTAAAATTTTCCTTATTTTAAGGAAAATCCAAGACAAACGCAAGAAGACCTTGATGGGACTTACTCTTAAAGCTCCTCATCATTGGTCCTCTTTCAGATTTTTTTCTCACGTATTTTGTAGTTTGTGTTCTGTGTCACACAAAAACACATCAATGTGTCAGTGAAGACTTTAACATGATGGGTGTGATTATAAAAGTGACGTGCACTTGTGGGGACATTACTGTGGATTTCCTCTCTTACTGATTCATCCCTAAATGTACATGGACAAAATACAAAGCAGGAGACAACTGGAAAAGGACACACAGATGCCCTCACTTTAAATCCTCAACATTCTATGAAGGTTCTAACCTCTCTCTGACCTGCAGGAAAAAAATGACCTTGTGGCATCTTATATTCTCCTGAACAGTGCTTGACTGACACTTGGATCTCAGGGCTAGAAAATTCTCTAGTTTCTTTTGTAATAACTTCATACCTCCTACACAGCTGTTCAATTATTAATGGGGCAATTAGGGCTCCAAATATAGTATTTGTATTTAGGGAGAAAAATGTGATTAGCAAACACTCATTTGGAAGCCTTCAGAGTCACGTTTCCCACTGTAAATTAATAACCAGGCAATGGAGTTTTTCATATATCCCTATTTTTACAGGTTGGAGTTCTCGGTTGCAGTCAACAGTGGCCATATTGAATCTGTGAAGGCCAGATAACCAGGCTTAGTTGCTTGGAAGCCAGAAACAAGGCAGCCAGGAAAAAGGCCTGCTCTCCCCCAGAACTGTTGTGGCAACAATATCACAGCAGATGTTACTCCTTCTGTGCAGCTGTACAAGCTACGGATTAGATGACACACAAACCAACAGAGCCGGCTAGGAAGGACCAGACTCTCAGCCACCATGCTTCGTAATTTCTCCGCACAGGGTAACCTGAGCTTTTACGGTGCTCACTTCTCCCCCTCGGTCTTATGAACGGTGTCTCCTTGGGAGAGCAGGTTACAGACGGAGTCCTAGCTACGAAGGCCTTTGGGAAATGTCACTTTAGGGTTTCTTTCACCCTTCACAGTATAAAAGGAAAGCTGGAAGGGAGTCAGAGTGGGTGTGGATGGAGACAAACTACAGATGCCTCTACAGACTTTCTTGAGTAAAACCTGGGGCAACTGGCAGGGAAGGATGTAGAAGGATGAGCCACGTGGGGAAGCTGCTAAAATTCCCCTGTATCCATGAGGTGGTAAAGATTTTCTCAGCTATCAGCTTGCTTAGAGAGAAACCTGCAGGGAAACTGAGCAGGGACATAGCTTTGATGGGAGTGGATGACAGTTGAGCCCCAGGCTTAACAAGACGGAACCCATGAGCACACCAGCATCGCCCTCCATCACTCCAACCCAAGACAGGTACTACCAAGCTGCCTGAAACTTAGAAGCAGCTTCCTGGAAAAGGCAAAGAGAACTCCAAAAGAACTGACCAGAAGAACCACACTGAATTACCTACGACCGACTGAGATGACTTCTCTGCCGCTTGGGTAAAAAGAAGGCGGCAAGAAAGAGAAATTACCTTAAATTTGGAGGAATACAACTGCATCTCTTACGTACCTGAGTATATCATCTGATGTAAGCATCCTCTACAAAAATGCCTGGTGGAGAGTGTAACTCCCAGAATGAAGCCTTATTCGAAAGCATGCATTTGTCCATAGAGAGGGCAGTAAATGCAACTGTTCCTTTGCATTTCCCATGAGGCTTTATTATGCTCTTCCGCCGTGGTTGGTTTCCTTGTCTCTCTTGGCAATGAAGAAAGAGACTTTGTTCTCATCTCTGTATCTCCAGCACTAACATAGTTCCCGGCTTCTTGAGCACAGGTGGTCCCCACGTTTACTCTGAACAAGAATCCACGGGGAGAACTCAGAGAACTCAATAAAGCTGTTGCACTCACAGTTACGGTTTATTACAATAAAAGGACGCAGACTAAAATCAGCAATGGGGAAAGATGCATAAGGGCAGGGTCCAGGGGAGACGAGATGTAGGGCGTCCTGTGGTCCTCTCCAGCAGAGCCATACAGACAGTGTGTATTTCTCCCATCAATGATGTGTGATAATATGCATGGAGTATTGCCAGCCAGGGAAGCCCACCTGAAGCCTGGTGTCCAAAGATTTTACTGGAGTTTGGTTCCATAGGCATGGCTGACCTTGGTCTCCATGTCTTAGAGACTTAGTCTCTAAGTCTCTCACCTTAGTCTTAGCTGCTCCAAAGATGGAGGTGATATCGTTCAGATGGGTCAAAGGCTCTGCCATAAATCATACTGTTGGCATGGACTACCTGGCATGGCCCAAGGTCCCTAGGTAAACAAAGATTCTTATCAGGCAGCACATTCAAGGGCTTAAAGGTTGCCCCCCAGGAGCTGGAGACTTAGGACCAAAACTGTCTTCTGACAAGGTTAATCTTTTACTGCACCATTCAGGGTTTGTTGAATAAACAGAATCTCTGACGAATGAATAAATGAATGAATGAACGAATGACCAACTCCAAAGTAAATTAAATAGGGACTTCCCTGGCCATCCAGTGGTTAGGACTTCGCCTTCCAATGCAGGGGGTGAGGGTTCGATCCCTGGTCGGGGAGCTAAGATCCCACATGCCTTGGGGCCAAAACAACCCTCAGAAAGCATAAAACAGAAGCCATATTGTAACACGTTCAATAAAGACTTTAAAAATGGTCCACGTCAAAACATCTTTAAAAAATAAAAAAAAAATTAAGTACGTATTTTAAATGCCTCCTTCTGTATCTACGAGCACTTAAGATTTCACAAAGATCTAAAGGTTGCTTGCTGAGTTGTTCATGGCATGAATTCATCTTTTAATTCCATCAATCAGCTTATGACATACTTTTCGAGGCTGGCATTACCACCACCCAAGTGTACTGTACCAGATGATGATGGTCCCGAGCCCCCAGTGGATGCGCTGGCCGGGGTGGAAGAGAATGGCAGATGAGGAGATGTTTCTGCTATAGATTCTGTGAAATACTGATTGCTATGGGGAAACCAGATAACACACTGCAAAAACAATAGAATCACCACCCACAAATCCCTGGCTTTTAAACGAAAATCACTGTGAAGGAAGAGTGAAGTGTGTTTTAAGGAGTTTTAATTCAGGCCTCTTGACCCTGCAGGGGCAGAAATAAGAATGCTGATGTGTATTCATTCGAAACGCACCGCCTTTCCACTTAGCAGACTAGAGGAGTCTGCAAAGGCTAACAAAATGCCAACTTTATTGCAGCGGGTGGGCTGTGATTCCAGCCGGGGAGACTAAAAGCTCGCTTTCGAAACCCATCTTCATTCTATCCAGATCCAGAGTTGTTTTTCATCCGCAAAGATGGAGCCGATGTCGATGATGGATGAAGGTTCAAATGTCACAAGAAAAGGTAAGAAAGTCGTGAGGCAGGACAGCTCTTAGACAACCACAGCTCACAGCTGACAAATGACGGATACCATTAATAAGAGGCCAGTTTGTTCACTGGATGGAAAAGCAATTGATTTTCTTTTTGAAACCTGTACAGAGTCCCCTTTTTATTCACTTTGTTTCTGGGGAAAAAACGCTGAGTTTACAGATAAAGAACAAAACTCTGTGCCCTGTAGAAAACTACGTCACTCCTGCTAACAGGTAAACCCAAAATACCAATTTATTGACCCATCAGCTCCTGTCTTTCTCTGTGTCTGCACCATGCTTATTCCTTCCCAGCCCACAGTTTCCAGACAACTCTCGTCTTATGTTGGCTACAAAGAAACCTATCAGAGAAGGCGGCTCTCAAGGCTCAGGTGTACCCCCAACCGCCTGATGGGCTTGTGAAAACACAGATGGCTGGATCCCACCCCCACATCTTCCATCTGCATAGGTCTGGAAATTTTCACTTCCAGTGGGCCTGTGAGCCATGGCCGCTGAGCCTGCACGTCCGGAGCCTGTGCTCCGCAGCGGGAGAGACCACAACAGTGAGAGGGCCGCGTACCACAAAAAAAAAGAAAAAAGAAAATTACAGGCGTCTTAAGCTAGGATAGGGAGGTAAGTGACAAGAGCATAGCGATAAGGGGCAGCAGGAAAGTGGGCTCGTCTGACCTCTAAGGTCTTGTCAAAGATTCATGATTCATGCCTCCCTCCTCCCGTGGGCCTGTGCTCCGGGAGAGACCACAACAGTGAGAGGGCCGCGTACCACAAAAAAAAAGAAAAAAGAAAATTACAGGCGTCTTAAGCTAGGATAGGGAGGTAAGTGACAAGAGCATAGCGATAAGGGGCAGCAGGAAAGTGGGCTCGTCTGACCTCTAAGGTCTTGTCAAAGATTCATGATTCATGCCTCCCTCCTCCCGTGGGCGTGAGTGGTCTCCCAGGAAATATGGTGGCCTCTTGCAAGGTTATAGGAAAACTGACAGTGATGCAGGGCATAAGGTAATGGATCATGGCTATTGACAAGCTTAGATTGTCTCCTGATCACACCAGGGAGGGGCTGGTACTCCCCCAACCCAAATGCTGAGCTGGCAGGGTGGGCTCAAGATTCTGCCATACCATCCTCCTGCTTATGCGCTGGTCCCAAATCACGCTGGAGGGGGAACCAGGGTTTTCTCCATCGAGCTCAAGAGCTGGGACCCCTCTCCTTTAACACTTTAACCCTGCTAGGTCTCCACGTGCTGCTCTAGACAGCAAGGCTAACTGGGACCCACACACCTGCCACCTCTCCTATTTCTGTGATTTTTTCCCCCCAAAAGCAGTGTTCCACAGTTTGGTGTATATGCCTCTTGCCCATCTGCCATTGTTTTAAATACAACTAGAAAATAAATGATGAACTTTTTGGGGGGGAACATGGATGTATGATGCAAAAGTCTCTGTAAAAGGCAGCAGAAAAAGTTAACAGGTTTTCCTCCCTGGTCATTTTTTTCATATGCCTATTACTGCCACTGTATGCCTCTCTCCAAACAGACGGATTTTTTTAAGAGTAAAGATTATGTTCTCACTCAACATTTCTCAATGTTGTGGTTAAAGTGGAGATTCTGATCCTGTAGGTCTGGCTGGGGTCAGAAATTTTGTTTCTAACCTACTCCCAGGTGATGTGGTCCAAACTTATGTAGCATGGTCTTAGCTCACATTTTCCTTTTTTAATCTCATGAGTGTGGAAGAATAATTAGTACACACTGGGCCCCAAATTTAATAACCACTCCTTTAATAGGAATATATAAGCACCCTACTTCTGAATCAGTCACAATTCTTAGTTGCAAGCAACAGAAACCAACTCTGGTGAATTTCAGCTTTCTTGTTGAAATTAACAAGAATCAATTGCAAGGACACTGTCCACAGAATTGATGAGAGCTTTGGGGATGGGCAGGAGGTTAAAAACAGGAGTACTGAGGGCTTCCCTGGTGGCCCAGTGGTTGAGAGTCCGCCTGCCGATGCAGGGGACGCGGGTTCGTGCCCCGGTCCGGGAAGATCCCACATGCCGCGGAGCGGCTGGGCCCGTGAGCCATGGCCGCTGAGCCTGCGCGTCCGGAGCCTGTGCTCCGCAACGGGAGAGGCCACAGCAGTGAGAGGCCTGCGTGCCGCAAAAAAAATAAAATAAAAAAATAAAAACAGGAGTACTGATGGGGGTTTTGGAGCTGGAACAGTCTGGTTAGAACCTTGTCACTCAGAGGGAGAGGACCCTAACCACCACTTGTTTGTGCCTCTGTTTCATATTCACAGTTCATGGAAGGGATGCCTGGTTGGCCTGGTTTGGGCCATGTGCCCGCTCCACACAGGAGATGAATGAGATGCATCTCTCTAGACCGTATCCAGTTGGTGAAAGTAATTCCACTGAAGGAATCAGGGCTGCTCTGAGAAAAGGAAACTGTCTGATGGGTGTGGCAGAGGGCACCCATCCTCTTAATTCAAGAGAAATTAATGGGATCATTAGTACATGTCCTGGGTCACTGATTTCAATGAGTCTGTGTTGACCAGCCTTGAAATGTTATTATCATAAAAAGAGTTTGTCACCAGGAGTTCTATAAAAACATAGAAACCAGACCCCTTAAGTCAGAGTTTAGAAATCAATAGGTTTCTGATCTTGAGTTATTTCACCTCTGAGTCTGAATAAGGATAATAATATAGGATTTAAATCTTGCTGATCAAGTGCCCATCGATGGATGAATGGATAAGCAAGATGTGGAATTTACAGACAGTGGAATATTATTCAGCCTTAAAAAGGAAGGGAATTCTGACACAGGCTACAACATGGATGAATCTTAAAAACAGTACAAACTAGTGAACGAAACCAGACACCGAAGGACAATCCTATGGTTCCACTTACCTGCAGTCCCCAGAGTAGTCACATTCACAGGGACAGAAAATAGCGTGGTGGTTGCCAGGGGAAAGGGCAAATGAGGATTATTGTTTGATGGGTACAAAGTTTCACTTTTGGATGGTGAAAATGTTCTGGAAAAGTAGGGATGACTGCCCCACTACGTCAAAGTACTTAATGCCACTGAACTGTACACTTAAAAATGGTTAAAATGGTGAATTTTATGTAATGTATGTTGTTGTTGTTTTTTAAGATTATTTATTTATTTATTCATTTATTTATTTATTTATTTATTTATTTATGTGTTGGGTCTTCGTTTCTGTGGGCGGGCTTCCTCTAGTTGCGGCGAGCGGGGGCCACTCTTCATCGCGGTGCGCGGGCCTCTCATTATCGCGGCCTCTCGTTGCGGAGCACAGGCTCCAGACGCGCAGGCTCAGTAGTTGTGGCTCACGGGCCCAGTTGCTCTGTGGGATCTTCCCGGACCAGGGCTCGAACCCATGTCCCCTGCACTGGCAGGCAGATTCTCAACCACTGCGCCACCAGGGAAACCCATAATGTATGTTTTATCCCAATGAAAAATCTTGTTGACTTAAATGAGACAGTACATGTGATGAGCAAACAGTCAAAATGTAACAGGTAGCATTTAACTCCTATGTCCACTTATCCAATAGAGAGTTTTCCATGGTCTATGTATCCTATGAACTGATCAGCATTCATTCCCCATTTATCCTATGTCTGCCCCGTGCCAGACAGTGGATATGGTAGCAAAAGCACAAACACAAATAAGACGCAGTCATAAGCTCAAGAAACACACTCTCTAGTGGGGATTTACCCCTCAATTCCTGCCGGAGACAGGGGCTTCCGCTACAGCTCATGAAGGCAAAGACACGTTGCTCTCCTTTGGAAACCAGATAAAGAGAGGGAAGGGGGGGGTACGTTATCACCTTGAACAGACACACGCGCTATATTTTTTTCCATCTTAAAACTGGTAACCCAATCCCTCTAAATAGCTCCAGCAACAATATTCCCTAACATATTAATGGATCCACTCCCTGTTCCAATGCAAAACCTTCACTTCTATTTCTTCCTTGTCACCCACTTCAATAAAACATTTAAACAACTCAAAACACCTGAGATTCTTTTTCTAGAAGTCAGGCCATTTCCTGGAGGCTTGGGGATTCTGTTGGAGGTGCTCTGAGAAGCTATCATCCAGCCAAGCCCGAGAGAAAAGAGTTCTGATCGCTTCGGTCCACACGTGCATGTCCAGCAACACTTAAAATTTCAAATGTATGAATTTGCGGGCTGTATCCCTCGGATTATAAGCAGGCAAGGAATGGATGACATTAACAGGAAAAAAAAAAAGCGATTAGGAGGTTGCTCTGTTCATCCATAAGTGAATTACAAATGTGTTGGTAGGACATGTTAGCAAGTAAACAGCACATAATCGGAGGGATTTACAGGGCGATTAGGTTAAGTACCGACAAAAGTGCATTAGTCAGACGCTGCACTAATATTCTGCTAACAGACCTGAGGAGTACTGGTCCAAATTGCTCCCCAGGGAGAAGCTCACATCCCGGAAGAAAGCAATGTCATTAATCCCCACACCTCAGGATTGCGACACCTCTGAGTTAAGATACTATCACTATCTAGATTTCACTTAGGAGGAAACGGAGGCATGGAGAGGTAGAACGACCTGCTCAAGCATGACCATACTGCTGGGGTATTTTTAGGGTAATTCACATCAGTGGCCCTCACACTTTACACCCTGACTGTGCTGCCCTATCCAGGAGGGACTCTCTTGCCTGTAGTTTTGCTTCTAGATTTCCATCTTGGGGGTTTTTCCTCTCTGTTATCCCCCAAGTACATCTGAGATGAACGTGGCGGAGGAACTGGAGGGCTGCACAACTTTCACACCTGTTCCTTCTTCCTGGAAGGTGGGGGGCCCAAGGTTTATTTTAAGCCTGACACAACAAGATTTTCTTTCTCACTCACACCAGGTCCAGTGAGTACTGTCTGGCATTCTCCTCTGTCCACTGACTCAAGCAACCGGGCCCCCTCCGCCCTGTGATGCCATCCTATCAACCCAATACCTCCAAGTTCACCCCATCCCGGGAAGAGAGAGATGGAGAAGACACACTGATGCTGACTCTTTCACTGGACCTGTGCCTGGGA
>NW_006782851.1:2267803-2271199 GCF_000442215.2 Lipotes vexillifer
TCTTTCCCTGGACCTGTGCCTGGGATCTGAGGTGATGTACTAATTCTCTTCACATCCCCATGTGCCAGAACCCAGTCCCATGGTCCCACCTCAGACCACAAAGGAAGCTGGGTATGCAGGAAGGCCAGCGGACTGCAGGTGCTCATGGTCATCTCAGCAACCACGGGGATGCAGAAAAGCCAGCATGGACACCCAGGCAATGTGGCTCCAGAGACAATGCTCTCGGACATCAGTCAGTCAGCGGTGTACTTAGGTACAAATAACGAAAATATAACTAGAGCGGCTTAACCAAAGAGGCATTTATTTTTCTCACATAACAGAATGTCCAGAAGCGAGCTATCTCTAGGATAGTTTTAATAGCTCCGTGATGTCAAGATAGACGGAGTCATCTTAGCTGTAAAGAGGCTGGAAAGGTGGGTGAAAGCTTTGTCATGAGTGGCCTGGATTAACCAGAGTTTGGAGGCAGAGGAAGAAAATAAGGGGACAGTTGACAGCCAGTCGGGGCAGATCCAATCGTTCTGCTGCACTCCCTCTTGGTTGGAATACTTCTATTCCTGGAGCTGAAATTCCAATCACATTCACCTAAAATATCTTGGCTGTTGCGAACTACAGTCCTGAATTCTGCTAAAAGGGAGCTGAACTTCACTGAGGAGTTAGGAACTGAAGTGCCCACAGGGGCCAGGTAGAGAGAAAAAGTGAGCGAAACAGACTGGGTGGGGACCGTGGAAAACTGGGATCCACATGCACGCGCCCCAAGGAAACACGGCGGGTGGCAGCTCTCGATGCCAGCAAGTCGTGGCCACACAAAGCAAGTCATCCCACATCTCCTGGGGCTGCAAATGATAGTACAAATGAGGATTCTGTGTGACATATCCTGATTCTAAAAGGTTGGCACTTGCTAATTCATTTGTAACGTGCCTTTCCGCCCCCAAACCGAGAATGGTTCTGCATTCCTGAATCACAGCTGAGATGCTAACAGGATAGATTTGATCAAGCAGGAGCCACTGGGATTCAGAGAAGGATAAAAGTCCAGATGGACATGAATCCCTACCCCCAGTCCCAGGATCGAGATCCGGTTAAGGGACTACGGGGACCAGACCTGCTTGATGACAGGGAACAAGGTAAGAACGAACTTGGGATTGGATGGAAACTAGGACCCAGGCTGAAGGACTTCCAGCAAGTCTGCTGATGCTGAGTGACAGAGTTCCTGCAAAGAAACACAATACCACCTAGTCTAAGGTCTAAGGAAGGATTGAGCCCCGAGCTCCATGCTTGCGGACAAAGTTTATGTTTGGGAATGTCCCTGCCAATGAAGGACTTATTACCTAATTAAAAACGGAGTCACTCAGCCAAGTTCCCCATGTTTAGCTAATGTCCCAAAGTGTTCCTCTTCGTAGGTATTCATCTGTCCTGGGTTATCCCACCCTCTCTGCCGCTGATTTTTTAACTTTAGCCAAATTGCCTTCCTTTAAACTCAATTAACTTTGGCAAGGAAAGGTATCACCATAACCCCATTTGCTGAACTAAATTCTATGAATGTTCCCATTACCAATTCCTGTTTTCAGTGTTTTAAATAGGAGGATCATCTGACATTTGGTATAAAGGTCGCCATCAGTAGTGTTGATGAAAATCGTTAAACTTTGCTTTGATTCAAATTGAGCTTCAGTCATCATTTCCTTCTTAAACACCACCAAGAATTTTTTTTTTAAGGACATTTCATTTTACAATCGAGTGCACTGTCCTAACAGGAGAGGGACATTCAGGACATGAAAACCAAACTTTTCTCTAGAAAGATATCCAGAATTAGCTGTATTTGATTACAGAACCCTAAAATAGCCCAAAGTCACCCAGTCCAAGTCAGCGGTGTCTCCGTTCTGTACACATCCATGTCTGCTTTTGTCTCGAAGCCTGTCCCACCTACGAGAGCCATCTGCCAAATCTCTGGGGTCATCTTTGACTATGCTCATCACTCTTGCTCTCACCACCAGCCCACCAGCAAATTCTGGCAACGCAACCTCTGAGACTAAGCCAACATCCAGCCACCTGTTACCACCTTCCCCGCCCCCACCAGGGAGAGCCACCATCTCCTCTGGTCCAGACTATCATTGTCACAGCCTCTTCTATTTGTTCCCAAACAAAAGTTTGCCGTCAAGGAGGACCCAGGATCCTGCTTTAATCGCTGCACTATTGTTTTCTGACTACTCCTCCTTTGTTTCTGCATCCCCTTGCTTCTCTGGTTAGCAACTCTCTGAATCTGCTCTTTGGTATTCAGGAAGGTCTAAGAGGCTGAATGAAGCCTATATTCTACAAACAAGAAATGGGGGACACAGAAAGGATTTGTACCCCAGAGGCCCACAGCGTCCTGCTCAATTTCATATTCTGCACACAGAAGCCAGGGGCATCCTTTGAAAATACACCAGGCCACGTTATGGCAAGATCCAAGCCAACAATGGCCTCCCATACTGCTCAGAGTGAAGTCGAGGTCAAGGTCAAGGTCTCTCCTGCACCTTCACTGGCCCCCATGTTCCTGCCCATCCCCACCCCTCTGACCACGTTCTTCCCTCTTGTTCTCACTCCAGCCACAACTGACTCCTTGAGTTCTCCAAGCCAAGACATGCTGGTCCCCAAGCCATTGCCACAGTTGGTCCCTCTGCCCAGAGTGCTGTGACCCCACCTCTGCCAGCTCTGCCCATCAAGGAGGCCTTCCCTGTCCAAACAAGGAGCAGCCACCTCCCTCCCACCACCACAACCCTCTTATGCTGCTGTAGTTCTCTCCAGAGCACTCAGTGCTGCCTTAACACAGAATGTGTCAGGGAGGAAGAGTTTCCCCGCCGCTTTTAGGTTCTTCTGGCTGGTCAAGTCCAGCAAGAAAATGATCCTTAGAACCAAGGACAGGAATATAAGGGAGAGGTGACACTTCAAAGTAGGAGACCCTCATTACACTGAAACCTGAGATGACTGAACATGTCTTAGTATATGTTACCACCCTTCTGCTGATGTCAAGAAGCACCATGACAGTCCTAGTTTGACCTCATAGGATCAAACACTCTCCTGACGGATGCGAAGGAAGAGCTAGTGAGGTAAAAGCCTGACGTGTATTCAAAGAACAAGAAAGAAGGCAGTCTTTACCCCCTCTCCCCACTTTCCTTTGATTATAACAATGTAGCCTGTTTAATTCTCGGGGCAAAGCCCCCTCTCCTACCCCCTTGTATCCCTCACAAACATCCTGTATGAATAAATCTATTTCGTGCTTATCACTTTGTCTCTCGCTGAATTCCTTCTGTGCTGAGACACAAAGAACCTGAGCCTCAGTAAGTCCAGACACCAGGTGAGTGATTCTAATTAAAAGACCGTGGGTTTGGGGCTTCCCTGGTGGCGCAGTGGTTGGGAGTCCGC
>NW_006782851.1:2276170-2276644 GCF_000442215.2 Lipotes vexillifer
CGGGGCCCCGGGCCCCCCGGCCGCTGGCCCTGCGTGTCCGGAGCCTGTGCTCCGCAACGGGAGAGGCCACAGGAGTGAGAGGCCCGTGTACTGCAAAAAAAAAAAAAAAAAAGACCGTGGGTTCAAGTCCCAATCTGAGCTGCACCGTTTCACCAGGAAAACTGAGTAGGCTGCAATATGGCCAAAGGCGTCACCTTAAATACGATCCTCAGCTAAAGACAAAGGAGGATGTGGGGATGGTGGTTTAGGATCTCAGAAGGGAGGAAGGCAATTGACACAGAGATGGAAGAGCCAAGTGTTTGGTGAACAGATGTGCTCTGGGCCAGGAAGAGACCATGGAACACAGAGTGGACCCCATCCCTCCCTCATCACACCAAGCCCGTATTCTTTAAAGAGATCTCTGGTGGTCACACTGTTCCCAGCTACACCCCTCGATCTAAATTCTTTTAGGCAGTTAAGTGGGGGGGGGGGGGG
>NW_006782851.1:2276654-2302146 GCF_000442215.2 Lipotes vexillifer
GGGGGGGATGTGGAAGTTTCTTCCTGAGTCTTTTGGGTCTTGATTGTTTTTAGCTGGAAATAATCTGCCTGCCAAAGAGGCATTTGGGGCCGCCAAGTGTTGTTCCCCTGCAAATGCATTCACGTCTTTATTTTCTCTCTCTCTCCACTAGGAAGGTACATTTCACGAGGCAGGGACTTTGCCTATCTCTTCACTGTTGTATCCCCACTGGCCACAACCGCGGGCTTGGTACCGTGTCTGTACTCAACAAATGATGCACACGAACGAGGCCCCTGGCCCCCGGCTTTAGCGTCATATTACAGTTAGCCGATGCTCGTGGGTACCAGGCACGGTCCCCAGCCTCTCAAACATTCGCACATTAAATCTTCCAACTACGTGAGGTAGGTTCATTATCCCATTTACCAAGAAAGAGTCTGAGGCCCAGAGAGGCAAGAAAATGTGCCAGAGGACACACAGCTGCTTGACAGAGGCAAGCTGTGAACCCAAGTGGTCTGGGTCCAGGGCACCTGTGCATACCTGCTCACAGCCACTCCTGCTGAGTGCTGTTATTGTATTTATCTATTTATTATATTTGTCTATGCCCAGCACCCACTTGACTTTTTGGAAAAGCGAAGAAGCCTGTACTTTCTGACTTAAAACCCTGAAAGGTCATCGATCAGTGAGGGAGGGAACTTCTCCTTTAATCAGAAAGAGATGCACTGGGTCCATGGAGAATGATCTCGGTTTAGATACACGCACTGAGCCCAGCGAAGGTGGAAATGTTGGGAAAGGGAGTCTGCTAGACCCTGGGGGGCCACCTGCCACCAAGGAAGGCAGGCTGTGCTCTCAGAGGTTCCGTCCTGGATGGGAGGCAAGGACCAAAAACCTGCAGATTCATTAAAAATGGTTGCGACCCTGGGAATCTTCAGAGCGGCCAGCACACAGGAAATGCTCTATATGCAAACGTAGGGGAGTCCTTGAAAATCTTAACGTATCACGTGGGAAACTGAATGTGAGTAAACTGGGGGCAAAGTAAACCTAGGAAAAGGTTAAAAGGTCCGACACTGAAATGGTTCTCTGATGTTCCACATCCTATATCCTGGGGCAGGTCCAGCTTTTCAAAATATAGGAAAACAAAAAAAAACCCAGCTAATCCCCCACCTCCCTCAGGTGGGAGAGGACCCATAACTATACCCGCCAGTAGGGCTTGCTTTCTTCTCTGCACTCCTCTACTAAATGTTATTATAAATATCATGAGCCACTGGCTATTTCTATAGTGGAGACATGCCTGCTTTATCTCCCCAGCACCCCTGTCTTATCTGTGTGGTCCCAGTGGGGCTGTCAATCATGGTGCCCTACTCGCTAGTTACAGGTATGACCATATGACACAGGACGGCCAATTAGAATAACCCATTCTCATTGCCATGGTGCTTGGTTAGGGCATGGACAGATGACCCAATCTAGGATGGCAAGAGCCCAGCCAGTGGGGTAAACCTGGCTTTGGGCAGGGGCACTGAGGAATAAAAGTTAAGGCTGGAGTAGGCATCTTTCCAGGATATATGGCGCAATGTAAGTTCGTCAGCAATACAGGAAAATGAAAATAACACACAGAGGAAATCAGAGCTGAGAGGAAGGTAAGAAGGAGAGAGAAAGAGAGAGAGAGAGGGAGATAGAGAGAGAGAGAGAGAGAGAGAGAGAGAATCTAATGGGATCACTTGACTAAGTGGATCCAGCTGTCCAGGAAGCCAGAAGCATGCTTTTTGCTTAAACCGGTTGGACTTGGGTTTTCTCTCTTATTTAACAACAAGCAAGTGAAAGAGTGGCATGGACATATATACACTGCCAAACGTAAAACAGATAGCTAGTGGGAAGCAGCCGCATAGCACAGGGAGATCAGCTCGGTGCTTTGTGACCACCTAGAGGGGTGGGATAGGGAGGGTGGGAGGGAGGGAGACGCAAGAGGGAAGAGATATGGGAACATATGTATATGTATAGCTGATTCATTTTGTTATGAAGCAGAAACTAACACGCCATTGTAAAGCAATTATACTCCAATAAAGATGTTTAAAACAACAACAACAACAACAACAACCCAAAAAATCCCTAACTACAAATTTTAAGTAACATTTTCATGTTACTGTGTTGTCTTCCTTGCTGGATTCTCAGCTCCTTACAAAGCAAGAAACTCAAACAGACATTTGTCTATATCTCTCCACCTCAACCCTAGCACACAGCACAATTTCCTGCCTATAGGGCATCATCAAATAAAATATCTGGTTGAATAATCCAATACATGAATGAGCTCATCATATCCCCTTGCCTTTGTTTATCTTATCTTGCTTTCCTGGAAAACTATGTGGCAGAGAATATATAATCTTTAATTATAAAGCATATCAAAGTTTGTTTAATTATCATCTCTTGATGGACATGTAGCTTGTTTATACTTTTTCAACTTTACAACTATTATGATTATCCTTCTGCATGTCTTTTAGGGGCTGATGCAAACATTTCTCTATAAAATGAATTCTACGACCACGAGAGCTATAAGCCTTCAACTTTACTTTAGGGTCCTGGCAGGAAAATGCTGGAATATCCAAATGGAACACTGAAAAGCGTTTTATGAAGAGCCTATTCACAGAGATGTGGATGAGATTAAGAAAAAGCTATATGGGACAGCGAATCACTCTGGGACAAGGAGCTTTGTAGAGCCCAAAGGGACAAAGGGAGGGCACAGTTACCAGGAACCCTCAAGACCAACATGAAATACCCACTGCAAACGCAGAGGCTGCCAAGTAAGGAAAGGAAAGCAACCACGGTCAACTCAGGGCCCATCGGGAGGATGACAGAGGAAAACGCCTTGGGCTCACCTTCTATCTGACCTCAGATCTCCTGCTAATGTGCCCAGTGGCTGGGCTCCCCAGAAACTAGAGGGAAAGTGAGCCCATCGGTTTACTGCATCCAGACATCCTCTCCAGGCACAGAGCAGAGAGAACAGAGGAGAAGGGGTGTGGCGAGGCTGAGGGGGATGCCCGTGCAACGCTACTGGGAATCCTGGTATCTTCCCTAGTACCCTTCCATGCCCCACGGTACTCAGTCCCACTGCTGGCACCGGCAGATGTCTGAGCATTGGCCAACTCGATAGGTAAGGACATTGCCTCACTGGTTACTTCATTTCCCTGTTTCCCATTTCCCAGTCTCATGAGCTATTCCAATATCCCCTTCGGACTTGCCCATTCATACCATTTGCCCATGTGTCTTTTGGGTATTCATATAGTTTCCATTGATTGTGACGAGGTCTGTATAATTTCTAGATTCTACTGAGCCAGTCTTTTCAAGATCATCCAGGTCTGGCCCTGGTACCCAACGTTTTTTAAAGTTTCAAGAGAAAGATAGAGAAACATAATTTTCCCCAATCAAGTGACATTATTCTTTGGACCTGTTTTCACTCTTTACAAATTACTGTTCTACTCCACCCTAGGAACCTACACTCCAAAGGTTTGTTTTTGTCGTGTCGATACCCGGGGAGCTAATGAAGGGTAAAAACAAAAGCACAGAAGCCAGTTCTGTCTCTAGGATCAAGATGTTCGCATGACTCTGGTGTCCCCAGTAATGAGCACCTCCTCTGTTTCAGACTGATGCTATTCTTAAAGTTTTTGCAGATTGCTTCAGCCTGCAGACCTGCAAAGCAATTAGTGTCTCCAGCAGTTAGGGTGTGGTTGAGATCCACCACACTTTCGAAACACTAGTCAAACATGAGCTATTTCAAAGAAAGCCCTGCACAGTAGCTGCATTATGTAAAGAAAGGATTTATTACCTACAACACAATTAGTTACTGTACACCCACAGGAATTTCTAACCCCCTCTACTTGTGCGGTTGCATTTAAACAACACCTACTCAGAGGGGGTATGTGAAGTCTCAATTTGGGATGTTTCAAGATGATTGCAAATTATATAAATAACTGCCTAACTTTAAACAACTTAACTTGGAGAACTGCTCTTCCTGTCAAAAAGGATATAATTCACTGTAGCTGTAAGTGGTCCGTGGCTATTATAAACTTATCAACTTACAGTTGTTTTTCCACTTGTGTTTCCTTGGAACACTAGCTTCGAATGGAATTTTAATCAGTATTAGGCTGAAAACAGAAAAGCTCCATGGGCTATTAACTTTGAGAAACACGGAGTTAAATAAAGCTAAACAGGTCTCTCCTCTGTGTGCCTTCTCAGAGGTCCTAGTGGTGCAGGGCTTTGAGATACTCTGGGGAGGTAGATCCAGGATGCAGTGTTCTCCAAACCTATTTCATGATAACCTGGGTTATGGGCTGTATGTGTTCCCCTCAAATGATTTTAGAGTATCAGCTTCCAGCAGTTTCAGGAAACTTTGATCAGGAAAGAATTAGCTGTTGCTATTTATATTATGTTTCAAATTTTGCTGAGTTTCTGAAGGACAGGTCCAAGAGAGGCCAAAGTGATACTGCAGGGGGCAGGAAGGGTGGATGGACAGAAAGTCTGCTCAGGCATGACCCCTGGATGCCACCGGATGTCTTAACAGTGGGTGGAGTTGGTTGTATCACAGACAAAGTGGTTGTTAGGCTGAGAGCCTTGGCCAGTCATTCATACATTTTTTCCTTCCTTCAAGAAATACATATTAAGCACCTACTACATGTGAGGAACTGTGCTCAGCTTTGGGGATTCAGCAGTAAACAAGAAGGACCTGGTCTCCAGCTCTGTGGAACTTACTGTCAAATTGGGGAAACATACAGTAGGCAAGTAGATAAATAAGTGAACAAGGCAATTGCAGAGAGTGATTCGTGTCACTAAGGAAAACGCAGAATGAGGATATTGGGTGTGATCACCCTGTCGCCTCGCCTCTCTCATCTTCTAGGGAAATTTCTTCACTCACTTCCTACCGTCTCTATAAAAAAGGCAGAATTCCTTACGGTGGTCAACAGACCGCATGGGGTCTTGCTTCTACCACATTGCTGTTTTTATCCATTCCTCTCTCTCTCACACACACACCTTCTCTGTCTCTCCCTCCATCCCTCCTTCTGTGCCAGCCAAACCCAAGCCCATCTACAAGCCTCTGCTCCCTTCACAGTGCCTTTGCATGTGCTGTGTCCTCCATCTGGCATATTCCTCCCTCCTCTCTCCCCCTAAATAGGCTCCTTATCTTTCAGATCTTGCCTAGAGCATCTCTGCCCCCAGGGCAGCTTCTCTTCACACTCCCTGAACCTTCTCAGAGTATCAGGTAAGGCTCCTTGGTGGCACCTACCACAATTATAATGGTGATTTCTATTTACCACGTCCCTCATTCTACCCCTCGCGCCTAGAGCAGCGCACGATATAAAGTTATGCTGGACAAGTTTCTGATGAATGAATCCATCAAAGCCCAGTTCACCTGTGTTCTTCAACCCCCTTCTTCCACCTGGAAGACATCATCCTCAATCCCCTTAATTTATCTCCACCTCTTCCCTTGTATCCATCTGCCACCTTCTTGCCTCCAGTTACTGAAGCTCATGTCTTACGTTTCCCATGACTTTATTTGTGCTCTTGTATTTTACTTAGGAGTTCGGTCCTCCAGTGAATGCATAAGAAAGAAAAACTGTACAATCAAAATCATCCTTGAAAATTCCTCCCCGCCACAAGGTAAGTATTGACGACTTTGTACACAAACCTGTGACCATATATTGTCTCTCAGTGTGGCCACAGAGAAGGGGCAGACAGCTGTATTTTGGTAGAGCACCAGATGGTATAGTGTGGCTCCTGTTGAGGAGACACTCTGTATAAAAATATAAGCACAAACAGTTAGCTAACTGTTTATTTGGTAAAAGTGCAATGTATTCAAGGGGGAGGGGCACATGAGGGGTATGGAATTCAGAGATACAGACTACGTATTTTATTAAACTACATATAAAATAGATAAGGGCTTCCCTGGTGGCGCAGTGGTTGAGAGTCCGCCTGCCGATGCAGGGGACACGGGTTCATGCCCCGGTCCGGGAGGATCCCACGTGCCGCGGAGCGGCTGCGCCCGTGGGCCATGGCCGCTGAGCCTGCGCGTCCGGAGCCTGTGCTCCGCCACGGGAGAGGCCACAACAGTGAGAGGCCCGCGTACAGCAAAAAAAATAAAATAAAATAAAATAGATAGCAACAAGGATATATTGTACAGCACAGGGAATTATTGCCATTGTCTTGTAATACTTTTAATGGAATATAATCTATAAAAATACTGAATCACTACGCTTTACACCTGGAACTAATATAATACTGTAAATCAACAGTACTCCCACTTTTTAAAAGTGCAAATGTATCCTTGAAGAGAAAGATTTGTTTCCGATTTATCTTTGGATTTAGACAGCAACTGAAAAAGAGCTTTGCACACAGCACGCAGTTAATGCATATCTGCTGGGTGGCTGGTTACCTAGTTTTTCAAAAGTGGCGTATTTTGATACATACCAAATACACAAAAAGCGGTTTGCATGTGAGGTCGGCATGAAGATTTTCCAGATGTTCCCGTCGGCCTGGGAGCTCGGGTTTATGCCTGTTGTCTAGATATAATAATGGGTACTGTCTATTTTCAATTGAAAAGTGCTCTGGTTTGGAACTTAAATTATATGTGGCATGTGTGTGTTCGAGAAAAACAGACAGATGGAAACGGTGCAGCTCAATGGTTTATGTCTGGAGTTCAGGGCAGTAGACACTGAGAACGAAAGAAAAGAGGAAAAACCTGCAAAGGTTCAGAAGACATCCAGGAATCAGATGGGGAAACCAGGAATATGAGGACTGCAGAGGCTGTTCGTTCTTTGTACAGGGATTGTCCTGGAATAAACAAAAGGGGTCAGAACATTTCCTGTGTCACAGAGAAATGGGGTCTCTCGGAACACTGCTAGTAAGGAAGTATTTAAAACATCGAAAGAAAGCAAACAGAGACGGGCTCTTAGCCAGACCCAGTAATTTCCACCTAATCTGTCGTTCTAGCGATCACAGTAGTTCTCAATAATACGTAATATTTACTGAAAGCTCATGACATGCCAAGCCACATGGTGAATCCACCCCAGGCCTATTCTTTTACAATGACTATATGGGGTACAGCCCTAGAGTTATGATCATTATACCCATTTTATAGATGAGAACACTGGGGCTCAGAGATGTTCAGCAACTTGCCCAAAGCCACCAGAGTTAGGAGGTGGAGAAGCCGGGATTCAACCCAGGGCGGTGATGTCAGAACCTGCTTCCTTCAGGGCTCCTCTATACGTGTTCCTGGATAGAGGTGAAAAGCTCTGCACAAAAGCCCTGCACTGTGCAGACGTCTCACCCAGCACCATCCCATGAGAACGAACAGAAAGCAACAAAGTCCAGTCTTAAGAGTAAAGGCTTCACCCAACCATCCAAAGGAGCAGAAAGGATTTTCAACATAGCTCACAAACGTCCAGACCAACAGAAGCAATGGATTCAGACACGGCTTTGGAAACACGTTACCTATGAATAACTTCATGTCATAACGACGACGACTGAGGGAAATTCTGAACGTCCCAACTGAGTGTTTAGAAGCACACACTTAGAAAAGCAAACAGCTTCTCGAGGAGTGAAGCAAAGGGGCTGGGAGGTGATCGCAGACCCGATGACCCCTGGTGAGGCATCTGACAAACTCTAGCTGGGAAAAGACCATCTGGAGACAAAACGAGACGTCAGGATCCTGCAAAGTCTCGCCTCCCAGACAGATGAACCTTCATCGAAGAGCTGCATTCAGATAGTTCATATCTTTCTGCCTGACAATCGGAAAGGTTGCGAACTTTGTGAGCAACGCCATTCTAAGGCAGAATCCCTTGTTAGTAGTTGTGACTGTGACTTGTGGACGAAGAATGTCACAGCCTGCCCTTTTGGTAAACAAAATATGTTGTGGCCATAAAGCCATTAGTCTTAGCAGCAAGCCCCCTCCCTGCACCATGGTGTGCCCAGAGGGGAATTCAAGATGAAGAAAAACAGGATAATGGCCCTGCAGAATTAAGGTGCATATCAAAGGAACGATTTCAACAAGCCCAGACTCTTGCATCTCCCCATGGTCAATGAAAAATTAATCAGTTGGGCTTCCCTGGTGGCGCACTGGTTGAGAGTCCGCCTGCCGATGCAGGGGACGCGGGGTCGTGCCCCGGTCCGGGAAGATCCCACATGCCGCGGAGTGGCTGGGCCCGGGAGCCATGGCCGCCGAGCCTGCGCGTCCAGAGCCCGTGCTCTGCAACGGGAGAGGCCAAGACAGTGAGAGGCCCGCGTACCGCAAAAAAAAAAAAAAAAAAAAAATGTTATGCTGCTTTGGGGAGCAGAAACCGTGTCTGGGTAAAAGGACTTGAACCTCCTGGGCATCTTGTGCTGCTCCTTTCTTGAAATCTTTGCGTTTCCAAGCCAAGTCTACAACTGTAATAAAATGTCGCCCCGTAACGTAGCTCTCTTGTTGCATTTACATATACATAAACTAGACTGAATTACGAAAGAGAACATTTCTAAACCTTCTGTCTGATGGCGATCCTCACCTTCCCCCATGGTCCCAGGAACCACGTACCTGGCTGTGGCATGTATATTATTTACCTAAAAATGGTGGTGGCTGAGGTCTTGTGTCATTTCGTCTCTGCGATATCTCTGTAAGAGGAAGTCCTAAAAAAACCTAAACAAACAAATGCAAATGGAAAAAAGATTGCCCCACAGAGAGATGGAGGTGAACAGGGGCAAAGCGGCCTCAGAAAAAGGAGAAGCAAATGCAGGTGAGTCACCTGTCTGTCCCCACGACCTCGGTTCCTGGCAAGCGCCCTCCATCTCAGTAAATACCTTCCCTACTCTGCCATCTTCACTCCAAGCCACAGCTAAACTTGAAACCATCGGTCAGAGACAAGTACTTAGTCCTCATTTGATGGCACAGGGCTCTCATCGCTCGGAATCAAAGCAAGTTTTCATTGATTATATCAGGCAGAGATGATATCTCTGGATATATCTGGAGAAGCAGTCTGTCAACACACAGCATTGTGTCCACATTCCCGATCTGGTGGTTCCCTGGCGTTTGCCCAGGGGATGAGCAAGTATCTCTGTACAGATGCAGGCTGAGTGTGTGTGTGAGAGAGAGTGAGAGAGAGACAGAAACGAAGAGGAAAGCGCAGGGGAGAGATGGCCTGGGTTCAAAAGTCAAAAGTGTTAAAAAGAAAAACACAAGCCCAAGATGGAGTCACATATGTGAGACCACCGAACTGGGGCTTAATATCTAATCCACCTAATTGAAGCTTCAGCCTCGAAAAATGTAGCCTTAACCGGTCGGTCAGGAATTTCCTGGTCAGCACCAATGAGGTCACCTATCACAAGGGCCCTCTCCATCCCCTGAAGGAAGATAGAGTATCTGACACATAGACCCCTTCCTTCCCTCACAGGTAGGTTACCTAAGCCCAAAATAATCTTTTTTAAGACCTCTTTGTCTTGCCTTTAAAAGCCTCTCCCTTTCTGTAGCCCTCTGGAGATGCCCTCTCCTCGCTAGATGGGAGGCTGCCCCATTCATGAATCGCTCAATAAAGCCAATTCGATCTTTAAAATGTACTTGGCTGACTTTTTTTTTTTTTAACAAAAGTGACATCTGAATCTCCTTTTCATTCAGGGTGAACTTTCTGTCCACTTTTTGGCAATCGTAGACCATGTCAAGACTAAGGATAAATGAGGATCAGACAGTTACAACAGAGCTTTGCATTTATAAAGAACCCACAATGAGAAGTGACTTAGAGATGCCACAGACATAAAACTGCTGGGTACCAGATCCCCCAGCACCGACACACACACAATACTGCCATATGTACTTCTCAGCACTAAATGGAAAAACACACACGGGTCAAATTTCCAAAGCAAAGATGACTCAGGTGTACATAACCGCTCTAACTGCTTTGGATAAAAATCCCCACGTCACCCTACAATAGCTTTTTTTCTCAAAAAGCTTTGATTTAACTAAAATAGCCTTTTTGGTTAAGCTTATTCCTTCCCTACGCAAGTGACTCAGCAATTTGTTCAGTTAGTTACACTGTATTCAAATCTAGACTTTTCCTCTAAACTTTACACTAAAAAATGCGTCTGTGAACCTGCTTTTCTCTTAGATTTTCATAAAGGGAATTACGTGAATACCTTGGGGAGATCATTACTAGGAAGTTTCCGAAGTTTTCTTTTTTTCTATAAAAGGATTAAACTGATAATGACTCTTCAGTTAACTTTCCACACAGATCTAAAAATTCTAGGATCAGGTTTGCATATCTTGTGGCAGGCGTGGTCCTATGTCCATGACCCAGAGAGCTTCATGGCCGCCTCAGCTTGACTGCGCCTTAGCCAGGCTTCCCTGGCCTTCAGCCCTCACTGAATCTAGACAGCCTATCCATAGAGGCCCCTCCCTCCCTCTTTTAGAGCACTTACTTTAGAAACCTTGTCACCAGTAAGTTCTCTCTCTGTCCCTTTGAGGTGTTTTAAAATCTTTTAAAAAGCCTCTTGACAGTTTTGAAACCCAGGGATGTCTTTCTCAAGGAAGGACCTGGGGAGCCAGCCCTCTGAAAAGTTAACTTCAAGGGAGACAGTGCCCTCGGCCTCCCAGTCTTTTAGGAAGGGAAGGAAGGTGGGTGAGAGCCATGCTCTAAGTTGTCAAGCCCCCTCCGGTCGGGAAGACGTGAGAAGGTCTACTTTCCTTTGGATCAAGTTGATTAGCACACAGCTGGCCTCAGATCTCACATCCCAGCCCTTGCAAACCCCCCTTCCCTTCCTCAGGGGAGCTGAGCTCAGACTGGGTCCTGGTCTCTCTCCTCTGTTGCAATAGCTTTGAATAAAGTCTTCTTGCTTGTTTAACTCTATCCAGTGCCACATTTTTGCTTTGATACCTGTTTTAGTTCATGACTTGCTACGATAAAATTGTGATCTAAGTATTATCGTTTCTCCATTTTACAGGTAAGGGGTCTTGAAGGTCCCAGGTCCCACTGAGTGTAACTGTTGAGAGTGAAACTCAGGCTGAGATTCAAATTCCAGAGGATACTTTTTACCCCACACAGAGGAAGGAAACATGTTTCCCTGGAAATATCTTACAGGTTAAATTTCTTAATTCTCACACTTAAGCCAACTCCTTCACTGTGAGTGCTGATGGCCACTTCTCTTCATTTGCAAAATTCGAGGTGAAACAAAAAATCAGTATGAGCTAGGAATCTGCCATGCCTCTACTGAAAAGACCCTGAAACAGTTCTGTTGCTTTCTGGAGACTTTGAGAAAAGGGCTGAGTATGATATCACTGCTCAAAATAACTTCTCTGTACCCAAAATGACACAGGGGTCAGCCCGCCAGCCAGGTACTGGAAGACATTCTCTATGCACCCATAGACATTTCAGAGTGACACAATACACCTAAAAGAAGATGGAGGAATAGCTAGAACCTTGTGTCCTTACTTCTTTTATTAATTTGATCTTACACCGTTATCTTGATTTCAGAAGAGTGGAGTGTGCCCTGCGTGAAACAGCTCCAGTAGGTGAGATTCAGAGTACAAAGTTACCTGCAATTCCCAGTCCTCCTGTATCCCTGTTTGTAAATTCCATGACGTTGCACATTGTTCTAGAGGAAAATGAATCATCTGACTTTGAGGATGATTTCTCCTGTGATAGCAGGGGGGCAAGAGTAAGCTCCATGTTGCATGGGAAAGCCAGACTTGCTGCCTAATGGCTGATAAATAACCCCCAACCTTCACCCCTAAATACTGGGACACATGCGGGGTAGGAAGGGCAGTGTTCTAGGTTCAGCCCAACCACCTGGATGATTCTGTGAAAAAAGGTGATGCAAAGACCACACGTGGAATTTTGAAATTAAATTTCCTTTTTCACTGCCAAACATTTAACAAAAAATACTGTTCCCGAACCACTGAAGGCATATGGAAAATGGAAGCATCAAATCTTTTAACGGTTGTGGATACTATTGGCACCTCTTTATAGAACATATTCTCGGCTTTGGCAGGGGATTTATCAGCCACACAGGGGTGACGCTTCTGAGCGTCATTCCCGGGTAAGCATAATGTGACAAAGCGGTCTCTGCAGTTATGTGTCTAAAAGGTAATTAACGCTGAAGGTGTCCACATTGCTTCCTCATTTAGCATGGCAAGTGTGCAGGCACCTTAGATTAAGTGGAGATCCACGGGGCCCTGGGAAAACCAGGCGTTCCCAATGGCAAAAACAAAACCCAGGGGTGATATTTGCAAAGGAGGATTCAAATTCTTGGAGCAAAAAGCCCACCACGAATGGACTTCAATTTGAGTTGGCAGTTTCTAATACTGTATGAAAAGTAATAATTGTGAGAGACACTAGCCCTCAGGAAACACTTATTTCTACCGTTTCAATATGTACCTGCACAGAATGTTCTTCTTGCAGCTCCCGCTCATTTTTCCCACTTGATAGCCCTCTGCCCACCTCACTGCCCCGGTAGCTTAGACTACTGGCAGAATATCCCACCTGGAGTCCACACTTGCACACCGGCTGCTCTAAAGAACATTTTCCCCACGGCAAGCAGCAAGCAACGTCTTAAAAAATGGAAATCACAAAGAACTAAAAATAGAGTTGCCATATGATCCAGCAATCCCACTCTTGGGCATGGATCTGGACAAAACTATAATTTGAAAAGATACATGCATGCCAGTGTTCACTGTAGCACTATTTACCATAGCCGTGACATGGAAGCAACCTAAACGTCCACCAACAGATGAATGGATAAAGAAGATGGGGTACATGTACACAATGGAACACTACTCACTCATAAAAAAGAAGAAAATAATGCCATTTGCAGCAACATGGATGCAACTAGAGATGATCATACTAAGTGAAGTAAGTCAGACAGAGAGAGACAAATACCATATGATGTCACTTACATGTGGAATCTAAAATAGGACACAAATGAACTTATCTATGGAACAGAAACAGAATCAGGAACATACAGAACAGAATTGTGGTTGCCAAAGGGGAGGGGGTTGGGGGAGGGATGGATTGGGAGGCTGGGGTTAGCAGATGTAAGCTTTTACATATGGAATGTATAAACAACAAGGTCCCACTGTATAGCACAGGGAACTATATTCAATATCCTGTGATAAACCATAATGGAAAAGAATATGAAAAAGTATGTATATATACACGTATAATTGAGTCACTTTGCTGCACAGCAGAAATTAACACAACATTGTAATCAACTAGACTTCAATAAAATAAAGTAAAAAAAACCTAATCCGGGCTTCCCTGGTGGCGCCGTGGTTGAGAGTCCGCTTGCCGATGCAGGGTACACGGGTTCGTGCCCCGGTCCGGGAAGATCCCATGTGCCGCGGAGCGGCTGGGCCCGTGAGCCATGGCCACTGGGCCTGCGCGTCCGGAGCCTGTGCTCCGCAACGGGAGAGGCCACAGCAGTGAGAGGTGTGCGTGCGGCCAAAAAAAGAAAAAGAAAGAAAAAAGAAAAAAACCTAATCCACGTCGCCTCCTGCATTTCACATGATTTCCAAAGAAGCCATCGAGAGCCATCAGGAAACTCTACAAAACTCCACTGTGTCCTGGCTCAAGTGAGTTTCATCCAGATGGGCCTCAT
Source organism: Lipotes vexillifer (assembly GCF_000442215.2). NCBI lineage: Eukaryota > Metazoa > Chordata > Mammalia > Artiodactyla > Lipotidae > Lipotes > Lipotes vexillifer. The sequence continues at coordinate 2,290,230 of NW_006782851.1, forward strand.
GCGGCCACAGACTCTCAGACCCCTCCCTCTGCTGCACTTGCTCCGCCTGGGCCCCGGTGACACAAGCACTACAAGCACCCACCTGAGGAGCTACTGTCATAACATCTGAAGCCGAGCTGGGGGCGGTGGCATCTGAGATTCATTCCACTGCCCTTATCTTTCAGATGAGTTCAAGCAGCTTGGACTATGCTTTTCCTTGTACGATAGCAAGTCCAGCAGCAGTGACTTTTAAAAGCCCATTCTTCTATTTTCAGATTTTAACCATGCAAATGTCTCATTGCAGCTCATTTTGTGGCTTACTGAGCTGTGTTATATCATGAAGATTCTCCAAGTACAAACTGAACATGTCTCAGAGGACAATATTACAGCTCCATCCCGCCTTAAACCAAGCAGAAAATCCAGTGGTTTAGAGGTGTGGGGATGGCAGGACTGCTAACAGACAGAGGAGATGCTGGCCGGGAGGGCTAAGGCTACATGATCTGAGATTAACTGGGCAGCTCTGAATGGAAGGGGTCTCTGTTGTCAGACAGAGAGAGAGAGGGGCGGGGGGGGGGATGGAAACAGGTGAGATTTCATCATAGACTTTGAACAGTTACAAAAGCAAATGCATTAGTTCATCTCCTTTAACCAAAGAAAACACTCCCAAGTTCCACTTTCTGTGATTGCTAAAAACAAACTCATCAGATCCCAAGCAACAGAGGGCAAAAGACCCTCACACACAGCAAGTGTTGTTATGGATGTCAGCCCTAGAAATGACACAGGGGCTGGTTCGTGTCCAAAAGAAAGAACAGCCCCCAGGAGGAAGAACAGTAAATCATTGATTGTAGCCAGAGTCACTGCTTTACATATGCCCAGACCAACCAGATGAACTCTCTCGCTCCATCCTTTGACTGTTCCCACTTCTGACCCCTGGGTCCAGCTTATCCTGTATTCTCTAACCATCCAAACTCAGGCCAAGCTTCCAGCCCCCAGCTCGGCAACCAAAGCTCTCTGCGAGTTGGATTTGTCCCTAATAGGCTCCATGGTTTGGGATCGGCTACCGTGCTCTGAGCTTCGTTTTCTTCAACTACCAGAAAATGTAGAATTTGGACAAGAACTGCGTCTTTCATACCTCAGGTATTCAGGTAGACCCTTTGTGACTCTTTTCGGAATGTATATACCACCAATCTTGTTACAGACTAAAGACTGTCCTTTTTTAATAAATTTATTTATTTTATTTTTGGCTGCATTGGGTCTTCGTTGCTGCACACAGGCTTTCTCCAGTTGAGGCGAGAGGGGGCTACTCTTCGTTGCGGTGTGCGGACTTCTCATTGCGGTGGCTTCTCTTGTTGCGGAGCACGGGCTCTAGGCGCACGGGCTTCAGTAGTTGCGGTATGTGGGCTCCGTAGTTGTGGCTCGCGGGCTCTAGAGCGCAGGCTCAGTAGTTGTGGCACACGGGCGTAGCTGCTCCGTGGCATGTGGGATCTTCCTGGACCAGGGCTGGAACCTGTGTCCCCTGCATTGGCAGGTGGATTCTTAACCACTGTGCCATCAGGGAAGCCCTAAATACTGTCCTTTAAATCAATTCACTTAAAAAATACATTTATTTTGAAAAGAAACCTCATGTTATTACTGTAAATTGAACCCCATTAGCACTCTAGATAAAGTCTTAGTTTGGTGACAGTATGTCTTTGACACCTATCTTTGCTGAAATCAGAAATTTTCAAGAGTTAGAGACATGTTAAACACATTCTGACTGCAATTGAAAACTTCTCCTTGACATTACCGAAAGGACTCACAAGTAATTTGAAAAGGAATTTCTTTCTCAACTCTGGGCTCACATATTATGTGTGCTGAGTCACTGAACCACCTAAAATCATTTCACACACCCTGATGAAGGGGTTGGCAATCTACCACCCATCCATCCAATCCTGCCCACCGCCTGCTTTTGTAGAGAGTTTTATTGGGACACGGCCCAGGACAGTCATTTACGTATGTTCTGTGGCTGGTCCCTCTACACAGCGGAAACTTGAGTAGTGACAACAGAAACTGTATGACCCACAAAGCCAGAAATATTGACTATCTGGCTTTCTATGGAATATGTTTGTCCACCCCTGCACTAGTGGATGTATGCAATTCTTAGAACATCACTGTGTCTATGAAGCTTCTTTCCTGAGTGCATAAAGCTCCTTCCCTTTGCTTCTCAAACACATTTCTGTTACAGACTCATCACTGCCTTAATTGTTTGTCCATGCATCTTGTGGCTTTAATTGACTATCAGCTCCATGAAAGCAAGAAGGACTCAGAAAGAACATTACTTTGGAATCAGAGCCTGAAGTTGTGAACACAGACAGGTGACTAACCCTCAGGAGATAAGGTCTGGTTCCTTATCACGAAAGGAGGAATTATAACACCTATTATGACAATTAAAGAATAATAAAGGTTCAGAGAAAACTCTAGTTCAGAAAGATACATGCACCCCAATCCCAATGTTCACTGCAGCACTATTCACAATAGCCAAGACATGGAAGCAACTTAAGTGTCCACTGACAGATACTATGGATATGTACCATATTATGTGTGGTACATATATAAAATGGAATACTACTCAGCCATAAAAAAGAAGGAAATAATGCCATTTGCAGCAACATGGATGGACCTAGAGATGATCATACTAAGCGAAGTAAGTCAGAGAGAGAAAGACAAATATCATATGATATCACTTATAAGTGCAATCTAAAAAGTAATACAAATGAACTTCTTTACAAAACAGAAACAGACTCACAGACACAGAAAACAAACTTACAGTTACCAAAGGGGAAAGGGGGGGAGGGAGGAGGGGTAAATTAGGAGTTTGGGATTAATACACGCACACTACTCTATATAAAATAGACAACCAACAAGGACCACTGTATAGAACAGGGAACTCTCTTCAATATCTTGTAATAACCTATAGTGGAAAAGAATCTGAAAAAGAATATATATATCACTGAATCACTTTGTGATACACCCGAAACTAGCACAACACTGTAAATTAACTATAATTCAATTAAAAATGGTTTAAAAAAGAATGATATAGGTAAACCACCAAGCACATCCTATCACACTCAATGCATATTTTGAGACTAAACGAATGAAAACAACCCATCAATCAACGTTTTGTTGTCTTTTGTTTTTTTTTTTTGGCGGTACGCGGGCCTCTCACTGCTGTGGCCTCTCCCGTTGCGGAGCACAGGCTCCGGACGCGCAGGCTCAGCGGCCATGATTCACGGGTCCAGCCGCTCTGCGGCACGTGGGATCTTCCTGGACCGGGGCACGAACCCGCATCCCCTGCATCGGCAGGCGGACTCTCAACCACTGCGCCACCAGGGAAGCCCCAATCAAGGTATTTTTAACACACTGCCTTTTTTCTTCATTCCAAGTTTAAAGCCCTTAGATCTATTAGTAATTATACCCAATCAACGTTAGCCTAGTCCTCTAGGGCTACAATGTCCAATAAGGTAGATGCTACTCAATGAGATGCAGGCCTCTTCTTAACTGAGCTGTGCAGTGGGTGTAAAACCTGCACTGGATTTCAAAGCCAAGTACAAAACAGAAGACTGTATCATGAATATTTGTATGCTGATTATATGTGGAATTGACCATAATTTGTATTTCTTGGATTAGATAACCTATTTTATTAAAATTCATTCATTCTGTTTGTTTTTATTTGTGTTTAGCATGGCTACTAGAAATTTTTTTCTATTTATTGATGTATTTATGTATTTAATGGGAGTATATCTGATTTACAGTGTTGTGTTAGTTTCAGGTGTACAGCAGAGTGTTTCAGTGATACACATACATTTATCTATTGTTTTTCAGATTCTTTTCCCATGTAGGTTATTACAGGGTATAGAGTAGCATTTCCTGTGCCGTACAGTAGCAAATTCTAAATTCTATACGTGACGCACACTTGTGGCTCACATTATATTTCTCGCGGCCACCACTGCTCCATAGTTGACAAAGTGCATTTCTCCTTCATTGTTCACCACTACCACTGAGCCCATCTTGCAGAGGAGGAGGCTGGATGTCCAAGAGGCTAAGTATTCTGTCTTGAGGGGGACTTGCTCATAACTGCCGGTGCTTGGATGCCCACTCCTAACCTGCCTACCACATAACCAAGCCTCTCTTGATCATAATGGTCAGCTAGGGCTTCTTACATCTCTTCATATCCACGTAAGGGAGCGGCAAAGGCTTTTGTATCAGGAAATATTTCAGGAATACAAAAGACGTTGCTGTATTAGAGTCAACATCCATGTGGACACCACCCAGTTAAAGAGGTAGACACTCTTCCCAGATCCCACAGGACTCTCTCCTTCCCTCAGAGGAACTACTACCACGAACTTGCATTTATCACCATGAACTTGTGTTCATCATTCCTAGGTGTGTTTTTATACAAATGTATGTATGCATATAAATATATTTATATTTATAGAAACGTGCATATACACACATGCACATATGCACAGATATATATACACATATATTACACGTAATATATATGCATGTTTTTAATATATATTTGTTAATATATGTGTTTTTAATATATATGTGTGTATATTACACATGAGCCAGAGCACTACTTTGCCTGTTTTTCAAATTGCTACAGGATCACATCATGACTTTTCAACAACTTGCCCTATTTGCTGGCTGACTGTTTGCATTTTGGGGGGAATTTGTCCATTTTGATGCATAAGCGCTACTTTTTAATCTCACATCCATTGCACTATCGTATGCATAAGCTACATGGTTTGTATCCAATTCTTTCCCTGATGGAAGCTCAGGTGGTTTCTAATCTTTCTCTATTGCAGTTAGTGGACATCTTTGTAGCTGCCTCAGGTTTCAGATGCAGAGACCTTCAAAGGTGTCTGTCTAGAAGAACTGCCAGGTCACAGAGGAAGACCCTCTACTTGGCTAGATATTGTCAAATTGCTCTCTTGAGTGGACACACCAATTTCCACGCCCACCGCCGGGGAACCAGTGTTCCCATTATCCCACCTCTCATCAGAATTTACCTTTCTGCCAGTAGGATAAATGTGAAATGACATCATATATTTTGCGTTTTCCTGGTTCCCGGAGACACAGAGCGTCTTATTGGCTGGTGACATTCTTTCCTCTGAGAACGGCTTCTCCATGCTCTTTGCTAGATTTTCTACTGTGTTGTTTAGCTTTTTCTCACTGATTTGCATGAGATCTTTAATTATTCTGATCTTGAGTTATCCTTTGTTGTTTCAGACTCAGCCTGCTTTATAATTCCCTTATCATATACTTTACATAGTGTGCCAAGCACAGGGCCTATGCTTGAAAAAAAAAAAAAGGATTAATGATGAATTGTTTTCACCCTTAAGGATATATCTATTTATGCTCAATTGTGATACAAGTCGATTTTATCTGCAAAAATCCTCAACGCCCTGTCTAAACAACTGTATTTTATTAATATAGAATTTGATTTCAATGAATAATGCATCACATAAATGGGAAATTCTGCTCTAAAATTTTCATATGATACACACTTTCACTCAAATAAAATTTATTAGAATAGTGTTATAAATTTGTTTCTATAATTGGTAAACTAAAACCTCAGAATGAATTAACAACAGACTGCCAAGCAAAATGGATGAGTCCCGCCAAACCTAAAGGTAAACACACTTCATATGGCCTCACTGGGGACGCTGGGAGGGGAGAGAAAACCATCTACTGTGGGCAGACATAACTCTGCAGGCCTTAGGTTCATTTTTTCATTTAATCCTCACAATAATCCTGTAAGGTAGTGTTGGAATAATCTGGGGTAGGCCGCCCCCAAATGTGCCTCGTGGCATATTATTTTGAATTAAAGTTACTTAAGAAACGGCCAATGCAAGAGAGACATTCTAACCTTCCATTTCTGTCTCCCTGAAGCAGAAATAAATCTCCCATGACAGGGGATTTGCATCTGGAGGTAGAAGGACACCCTATCACCAGAGATTGGGGAATTCAGGCCAAAAAGCCTATATAAACAAACCTTGCCACTGCTTTAACTGCCTACCCCAAGCCCCAACTCTGTTTAGATTCTTCACCAACTGAGCACGAAAACCTAAGTTTCTTTGTCCTGTCAGTTCTCCACCAGTTGATTATTCTTCGTCTAAAAAGTATAAAAGCTGCCTGCTTTGGCCACTTCTTAGGTCCCATTTCTATGAGACTGAAGCCGAGCAGGACCCCGTGGGGCTCCTGGGCACGGAAGCCTTTCTGTGTCCCCCATTTCTTGATTACAGGAAATAGGCTTCATTCAGCCTCCAAGACCTTCCCTGAGTTCCAAAGGGCAGGTTCAAACAGCTGCTAATCAGGGGAGGGAGGGGATGCAGAGACAAGGGGGGAGTAGTCAAGGCACAATAGTGCCACCTTGGGGCAGGGTCCTGGTTCCGCCCCAAGGGATACACACAGCAGTAAGATACTGAGCTGTTTTGCAGATACTGAAATCCCCACCAGGTGGGAGAAGTTAACTGCATGCTGCCCACAAGCCCTAGACCCCAGACCAACTGGAACCAGAAGGTTGATGATGCCGACTCCCACTTACCTCACCACCAACCAATCAGAAGAAGGTCCATGAGCTGACCACGCCCTCTTTGAGCCATTGCTATAAAAGTCCTCACTACCCACTCCAGGCTGGGGGACACAGTTTTCAGGGCATTAGCCCACTGTGGCCCCCTTCGCCTGGCAAAGAAATAAAGCTATTCTTTTCTCCTTCACCCAAAACTCTGTCTCCAAGATTAATTCGGTACCAGGGTACAGAGGCCAGATTCGGCTTCAAGACCACCATGCTGCAGGAGTAAAATTTTTTTCTTTTTCTCCCGTTCAACTGTCTTGCATCAATTTTACTATCGCTCCACCCACAGCACTCAAGAGGGGAACAGGGGAAATTTTCCCCTCCCTGACAGTGGATATTATTTTCCTGTGTTTTCAAGTGAAGAAACTAAATACTCAGGGAGGATGAGGAACTTCCCTAACATCACACCATGAGTGATGGGGTCAGGACTCACACCCACATCTTTTATTTCTTATTCAACAAGAATTTTCTTCTAGTGCACCAGGTACTGAGTTCCAACAAGACAGATAAATGAGGGATCATTACTCAACTGGCTTCCAAATGCCTTCTCTTATGGATCCATCCCCAGATGTTGAGGATGGTAGAGGGTAGCTTGGAGTTGCACTGTCAGCTATAACACGCCCCCTGCCCCCCGGCCTCCCCCCAGAGTCACCAATTAGCTAAATACCAACGTAAACATAAGAACGCATTTCAAGGGTTTCCCTGGTGGTGCAGTGGTTGAGAGTCTGCCTGCCGATGCAGGGGACACGGGTTCGTGCCCTGGTCTGGGAAGATCCCGCGTGCCGCGGAGCGGCTGTGCCCGAGGGCTATGGCCGCTGGGCCTGCGCCTCCAGAGCCTGTGCTCTGCAACGGGAGAGGCCACAGCAGTGAGAGGCCCGCGTACCACAAAAAAAAAAAAAGAAAACATTTCAAAAAGTAAGAGAGGGCACAGAATGAGATGGAAACCTTTATCATTTGATTGTGAACTTGTTATCACCCATCACTCTACGGTCTTTGCAAAAGAATTACGATGAATACAACTATTCTCTAATCCCTAGAGAAACCTTAACTCTAAAAAATGTGGTTTCAGTTACATTCTTTATTCAATTTGCAAACTATTTCAGATACACAGTAAGACATAGGTACCTCACACTCAGCTAAAGAAATGAATTACAAATCCACCTGAAGTCCCCATGTAACTTCCTTACTGTTTGCTTCACCACAGGCACCCCATCACCCCCTCCACCCAGCCACCAGGTATCCATCTCCTACCCCGTACTTGGTGTTGCAGTTCACGTGTATATAATTACACTCTCAGTACACACATAAATCTACATTTATGTTTATATGCAACTATTTTGCAAGTTTACAGAAAGTATATCACACTGTCCATGCCTACCTAGAATTTGGCCTTTTCCCCTCACTATTGTGTACGTGATACTGACCCCACTGTAGTGCATTCATTCTCTCTGCTGTAGAATACGCATTGAATAAACATTTCCTAATTTATGTATGCATTACTTTTTGATCAACATGTATGTTGTTTCCTGTGTTTTTCTATTAAAAGCAATGCAATTTTGAACAGTCTTCGATTTATCCTAGTTGAGATGAGCAAGAGCTTCCACAGAAATAGATAATTTAAAGAAAAGAAAAAACAAAAACCAGAATTACTGGGTCATTTGCCAGATCATGCATCTTCAAATCAACTCCACGTGGCCAAATCACTTTTCAAAATAGCTGTAACATTTGATCTCCTCACTGGCAACACGTTGGAATGCCCATTGTTTCATTTCATCCCCAACAGTTGGTCCTGTCACACTTTTTCATTTTTTCACTCTGACGGGTGTAAAACAGTCCCTTGATGTGGTTTTAATTTTCCATTTCCATGACTTTATTTCATTTCATTTCTCTGTGAAATTGACCATGTTTTCTATGGCCACTGACGATGCAGGTTTCCTCTCTTACGAACCACCTGTTCACGTGTTGTTTTTCCATTTCATTTTGAATATTCTCCATGATAGGGCAGCTGCCATGACTTTTACACCTTAAATACTTTATAAGTAAGTTACTACTACTTTGTTTGAGCTTGAATATTGGCTGGCTCGTAGGGAAACAGGGAAATCAGAAGTTAGCATATAAAAGCCCCAGGGCGCCCCCGAAACCACTTTATCTTCCTACTTCACTGGCTACTGAATCCAACCCAGCATCCCTACACATGTATCAGCACCTGGCCGTGGTGTTCCTTATGTAGCCCTTAATCCCAGGCAATGAATGAGTTTTGGCCTAGTTACCATATTCCTTTCTGGATGTGCCAGTATGCTTGTGATCATTTTGGTTTTTGTTGTTTTGTGGGTTTTTTTAGATTTTTAAAAGGAAGGTTTACATTGCTGAAAATAACAGGAAACCAATATCAGTGGCTGCCAACAGAAGGTGCCTTCAAAAAGAAACACAATGGAAAGAAAACACCATGAAAAACCAGCCTTTATGGTGTTCCCTGCCTGTTCTTTTTTGCTTGTTTGGTTGGGTTTTTTTTGTTTGTTTGCTTTTGGGGTTTTTTGTTTTTTATTTTTATTTTGTATTGGAGTAGAGTTTGATTGACAATGTTGTGTTAGTTTCAGGTGCACAGCACAGTGATTCAGTTATACATGGACGTGTATCTATTCTTTTTCAAATTCTTTTCCCATTTAGGTTATTACAGAGTATTGAGCAGAGTCCCCTGTGCTATACAGTAGGTCCTTGTTGGTTATCCATTTTAAATATAGCAGTGTGGACATGTCAATTTCAAACTCCCAATCTATCATCCCTCCCCCCACCTTCCCCCCCTTGGTAATAAATTCGTTCTCTGAGTCTGTCTGTCCCTGCTCTGCAAACAAATTCATCTGTATCATTTTTCTTTAGATTTCACCTATAAGCAACATCCCATGATATTTGTCTTTCTCTGTCCAACCCACCCCACCCAGCATAACAATCTCCAGGTACATCCATCCTTTATTCCCAGGCAATGAGTGAGTTTTTGCCTAGTCACTGCATTCCTTCCAGGACGTGCTGGTACGCTTGTGATCATTTTGAACACTTAACCCTCTCTTCCAGCCAGGAGAGAGTCACTGTGATGCCAAAAACAAGGACTTAACCACTTTTATTTAAAGATGTAATACACCCCCGTGTTAGCTGAATCTATTCTCTTCCTTTGTGACTGAGCCTCATTAATGCTATAAGGCACGGGAGTTACAGGGGGATAGTGCACACCCGTGGTTCCCAATTTATTTTTAATCTTGGTTCATTTACACAAAACAAAAGATCCATTTCTCTTCCCTCCCCCCACCCCCCCACCGGTACGCAGGCCTCTCACTGTTGTGGCCTCTCCCGTTGCAGAGCACAGGCTCCGGACGCACAGGCTCATGGGCCCAGCCACTCCGCAGGCTCATGGGCCCAGCCGCTCTGCGGCACGTGGGATCTTCCCGGACCGGGGCATGAACCTGTGGCCCCTGCATCCGCAGGCAGACTCTGAACCACTGCGCCACCAGGGAAGCCCCAAAAGATCCATTTCTTAGGCTGTTTCCCCACCATATCCTACTCCCCAGTGCGGGGGAGGAGGTGGATTGAACTAGCAAAAATAAGCACAGTATTGGGAAATACATACATTTTATATGTTTAATATAATAAATATTATTTATATAACATAAATATATTTAATGTAACATATATTATATACTTAAGATAACAGAATATATTACAAATTTCCCCACATTGTACTTATTTATTTATATATATTGCTCTTATATTTATATACATACCTGGAGCAAAGGGGATATGAAAACAGTTTTATTTAAACCACAGCATGTCGTTCAGTGCAGCTAATGGAAAGTTCCAGGCTATTAAAGAAATAGTCTCTCCAGCATCACAATCATTCTGAAGTTAAACAAACAACCCCAAACAAATTAAGTGGATAACGTTGAGAGTAAAATAAGCAGGGTGGTTCAAAACTGAGAAGCAAGAAGAGCAACGACTGAAAAGTGCGAACAACTCAGGACATCTTCTCACAGCCATTCTCTGGCCACACATGCACACAGTAGGGGCTTTGTATTATTGCAGGGGTTATGGGGCTATAGCCTCTTTAGTATAATAACACGGTCTTCAGCAAATTACACTAAAATACTGATTTTAGTCTTTGAATTCCAAATTTCTGTAACTTTGATAACTCAGCAGATTCCTAGGAGTAATCTTTAGTCACAGGTAAAAATGAAATCTATGGCCTTGCAAAACCATTTAAAGAATCAAAGCGAGGGTGTGCAGCTTTAGATCAGTTGGCCTAGAAGGGGGCTCTGATAACCTCCACTAATGCTTTGGAGCCCAGTTTAGGAATCACCAACGTAACACATTCTTTGAATCAAGGTAACCCATTGGAATCCCTGCCTGGCTCTCTCCAGCGAGAAGAGAATCATCCATTTCTGATAATGTTCAGGAGGAGACTGCAGGGCCCGCCTCTGCCTAAGAAATTTTGATGGAAAACACTCATTCACTCATTCATTCACTTATTCATTCATTCAACAATTATTAATACATTTTGAGCACTGCTGGTGAGCAGAAAAATAGCCCCCACAGATACCCATGTCCTGTTCCCAGGAACCTAAGACAATGTTATACTATGACGCAAGGGGGATTAAGGCTGCTAATGGAAATTAGTTGGTAACCAGTTGGCCTTAATGTCAGATGATCTTGGATTATCTGGGCAGCCTGATAGAATCGGAAGGGCCCTTTTTATGTAGAAGAGGGAGGCAGAATGTCAGAGTCGGAGAGAGATTTAAAGATTGTTATGCTGCTGGGTTTCAAGATGAAGGAAGGGGCTACAAGCCAAGGAAGATAGGCGGCCTTTGAAGAGCAAAGAAACAAATTCTTCCCTGGAGCCTCTAGGAAAAAATGTATCCTGGCCCACACCTTGACCTTAGCCCAAGGAGATCCATCCACTTCTGACCTACACAGTTATAAAATTAGCTGTTTCAAGCCACCATGTGTGTGGTCATTTGTTACAGCAGCTACATGACACTAACACAAGCACCACTGTTTGCCAGGCATATGCGAGGGGCTGGGTGCAGTGATGAGCCCAACGGGTCTGTTCACACGTCTCTGCCCATGACCCCACTGTCGGCCCACAGTCCAAGACAGTAATTAAGAAAACAAGCCATAATATATATTTTGTTTGTTTGTTTGTTTTTGTTTTTGCGGTACGCGGGCCTCTCACTGTTGTGGCCTCTCCCGTTGCGGAGCACAGGCTCCGGACGCACAGGCTCAGCGGCCACGGCTCACGGGCCCAGCCGCTCTGCGGCATGTGGGATCCTC
>NW_006782851.1:2302246-2363649 GCF_000442215.2 Lipotes vexillifer
GGGGATCCCCCCGGACCGGGGCACGACCCCGCGTCCCCTGCATCGGCAGGCGGACTCTCAACCACCATGCCAACAGGGAAGCCCAAGCCATAATATATTTTAAATTGCCTTAAGTCATCGAAAGAAGTTAATGTGATGTTAAAGGAATAAATTAAGTCGACACATTTTAAGTAAGACGGTAACGGAAGCTCCCTCAGACAAGGTGGCCTTTAAGGCAGCCAGGTGAGGAAAAGAGAGATGAGAGCCCAGTTGGAGGTCATGATGGCTGGACATACAAGAGGAGAAATGGCCGGAATAGGGCTGGAGAGGTAGGCAGAGCCCAGATCATGCCAGGCCTGTTTGGTCTGATTTCAGTCTAATGCAATGAAGCCACTGGGACAACTGAGCCTGACTGCCAGCTTGTAAGCGAAAGTGGGGTCCGGCTGCTCGCTGCTCAAAAACCAATAAAGAGGCCAGGTTGGTGGAAAGGATTTTTTTTTGCTTTATTTTGGATGCCAGCAACCTGCGGAGGGGGACGCCTGTCCAAAGGCCGACTCCCCCACACTGACAATCGGGGGCAAGAGCTTTTATAGACGGAGGGAGGGGGCTCCATACAGAACCAGCACAGGCAGCTCCGACAGGCTCCTTGAACTTGGTCATGTCGTGGTCTGATCGGCGTCATCTTGATTGTTCTAAGTACCGATAATCTTCAGTTCCAGGGACAGTTTGTTCCCATTTCCTTGAGGCCAGTTCTCGGAATGGTGGCAGCTTCTGTCATGGCTACAGCCTGCTCATCGTGTAGTTCACTTCTCCACCTGGTAGGGGTTTCAGTGTCTACAAGACGGCTCCCAGGACACGGCTCAGGATATGATCTGTAGCCCTTGAGGAGGAACTAAGGGGCCTTGACTATGCTTAGTGACTAAACTATTATTATTTAGCCTTGTTGGACTGTTTTCCTTTGTTTCTTCATTTCTCTCACTTCTCTGATTAAACTTATTCTTTGGCTAAAGTATTTCCACAGATGAAAGGCAGGTAGAGGACATGGGTGGGAAGGACCACAGGGCCCCGCTCCGGATTTCAAGCTTACGGTGCAAAAACAGGCACATAAGTACATCGTGAAAGATAGCTCTCCTTGGAAGAAGCCTCAAGTTATCTTGCAGTTCATTCTATTTTGCTACTTTTACTTTAAAACTAACTGAATCAAGGGAGAAAACTGAGACTAGGTAATCTTGGATAAGATTAATTCGGATCAGAAAAAGCCAGCAGTCACTTCAGGATGGGAACTGAGCCGCCCACCAACTGTAACCAGCTGCATTTCTGCATCAGTGTTTTTCAGCCCTTAATTTTTTCATTATGGCTCCCTAGGGAGACTATTTTTAAATAAACTTTTAAAAATTTTAGAACGGTTTTAGAAAAATAGCTAAGAGAGTACAGATCTAATCTGTAGATCTAATCTGTAGATCTAACCTACCCCACACTCAGCATCTTCTATTCCTATAGTACATTTGCTACAATTTGTGAACCAATGTTGGTACATGATTCACTAAAGTCCACAAGGCATTCAATTTTTTTTTTTTTTTTTGCGGTACGCGGGCCTCTCACTGTCATGGCCTCTCCCGTTGCGGAGCACAGGCTCCGGACACGCAGGCTCAGCGGCCATGGCTCATGGGCCCAGCCGCTCCGCGGCACGTGGGATCTTCCCACACCGGGGCACGAACCCGTGTCCCCTGCATTGGCAGGTGGACTCGCAACCACTGCGCCACCAAGGAAGCCCCCTGATTGTTTTTTTGTTTTAATAGATTTGCTTATTTTATTTATTTTATTTTTGGCTGTGTTGGGTCTTCGCTGCTGTGAGTGGGCTTTCTCTAGTTATGGCGAGCAGGCTTCTCATTGTGGTGGCTTCTCTTGTTGTGGAGCACGGGCTCTAGGCACACGGGCTTCAGTAGTTGTGGCTCGCGGGCTCTAGAGCGCAGGCTCAGTAGTTGTGGCGCACGGGCTTAGCTGCTCCGCGGCATGTGGGATCTCCCCGGACCAGGGCTCGAACCCGTGCCCCCTGCATCGGCAGGCGGACTCTCAACCACTGCACCACCACGGAAGCCCCAGCATTCAATTTTTTACTTAATGTTTTTTAGGGATTTCCAGGATCCTATCCGGGGTATCATGTGACATTTTTTCACCAGATCTCCTTGGGCTCCTCTTGGCTGTGACTGTTCCTCAGACTCTCCCTCTTTTTGATGACCTTGACAGTCTTGAGAAGTACTCACAGGTATTTTGCAGAATGTCCCTTAACTGATATTTTTTTCCTGATTAGACCGGGGTGAATTATCTTTGGGAGAAAGTCAATACATGTAAAATGGCATTTCCCTTATATCATGTCAAAGGTACGTGCCCATCTGTGGCTACTGGGAGCTTTTTCAGGTGGCTTCTGTGTCTCTGGCATATTGCCGTGTGTGTGTGTGTGTGTGTGTGTGCGCGCGTGCGCACGCACGCGTGTGTGCCAGCACTTCCATTACAAGATGTTCCAGCTCTCAGAAGCTCTGTTACACATATATTTCCTAATCACTTTTCCCTATGAAATTTTAAGACCACAGATGCACTGTACATCTGTTAAGTACTTTAAATATATCTGTATTTTCCACATAATAAGGGAAATATTCTTTTTGTCCCCCACCCCGCCCCCAGCAAAGAACCAATTATATGTCTTTGGGGGGCAATTCTAACTGCACTGAAAGTGCATGATCTATACCTATATTTACCACTTCAAAAAGAGCCATCACAATGATGATGCCAGGTCACCATATATAGTTTCCAGCCTGCTCCTTGCCAGAGAGAACAATTGGATAAATGATTGACTCCTGTCTAATTTAGAACTGCTCTTTTTCTTAAGGGCTGCTCAAAGACTCGGGGTGTTTGACATCTGCTGGAGGGCGAAATGCATCTATCTGAGAGAAGTGAAAAGGGTATACCATTGAAATGGAGGGATAGATTCTAAAAACCAAAGAAACCAACAAACCACAGCCCTTTATACCTAAAACACTTTCCTTCCATTTCTGTCTCCTCTCATTTCCTCGAATTCCTCTCTTACAGTGTTGGATGACTCTGAGTTTTCAAACTTCACGTAAGGACACCGATAGCTGACTTCACAAACCGTGAGCAGCCGTGTTCATCACCCCAGCGTGGTCTCAAAGCCCTTCATTTGTGCTGTAATTGGCTAGAGCCGAAATGAGCTGCCGGTAGCTGAACCAGAAAACAGCATCATCTTAAAAGAGCCATTTCTGGGATGGGGCTGCATTTCATCTCTCTTTGGATAATGCAATATTATGAAAAGAATGCAAACACACAGAAGCAAATGTGGTGACTTTCTGCGTGCTGAAACGTTTGGATACAGGCGAAAAAGTAGCCATGGAGATACAATTTTAAGTGAACAAACTTCTCGTTCGGTTTCTCTAGCTTGCAAGCGGGCTCCCATGAACCCAGGCTCCCAGGATGCCCCAGCGCCAAGCCAGCCCCCAAAAGAGGGGGCTCTGATCCCTTAGGTAACAATGAGGAAGGACAGAGCTGACCCCAATCTTTCCACCATCAGTAGGGATGGTGGAAACAAAGTCTCCAAGCAGACGTATAACCACCACTCAAATATACTTTTGCAGTTAAATTCAGAAGGTCATCATTTCAGAGGGCAGCCTCCCCTTCGAAGCAGCAAGGGCTTAAGGTCTATAAAACCGCGTGGGTAAGTGAATGGCAGTGAACGCAATGGGCCATCTGTCTTTCTCTCATGTGCAAAGCACTTGGCATCCAGTCATGGGTGGTGATGGTCTGCGGGCAAACAGCTGTGGTTAAAGGAAGGAAAACCTGAAACTGAGATGCTGAGGGGTGAACACGGGTTGCTGATAACAGACAGTTTCCTGAGCTTGCAGACAAATCACATGGGCTTCTGAAAAGGAGGCTTGGTACCTGGCATTTTCCTTTATGTATTTGACTATTAATTCAGAACACCCTCAGGCCATGACCACCCTGGACTGAGCACAGAGGTGGGTGGTAGTTGTGAACCAACCAACCAATTCTCCTACTGGACCCTGCCTTCCAGCACCTTGGGACAGTGAACCATTGAAATCAAACAATACAAGGGGACTTCCCTGGTGGTCCAGTGGTTCAGACTCCATGCATCCACTGCAGGGGGCACAGATTCCATCCCTGGCTGGGGTACTAAGATCCCGCAGGCCACTCAGTGTGGACAAAAAAAATACATGTAAATAATGCAATTTTAGGTAATGATACGTGCTGGAGAGAATTGCCCTGGAAAGTTTCTCTGAGGAGCTGACATTTGGAATAGACCTGCTCCCTGACAAAGCACAAACTATGCAAAGATGACAGGGAGGGACTTCCCTGGTGGCGCAGTGGTTAAGAACCCGCCTGCCAATGCAGGGGACACGGGTTCAAGCTCTGGTCCGGGAAGATCCGACATGCCACAGAGCAACTAAGCCCGTGCACCACAACTACTGAGCCTGCGCTCTAGAGCCCGCGAGCCACAACTACTGAGCCCATGTGCCACAACTGCTGAAGCCTGCACGCTTAGAGCCCGTGCTCTGCAACGAGAAGCCACTGCAAAGAGAAGCCCGCACACCTCAACGAAGTGTAGCCCACACTCGCTGCAACTAGAGAAAGCCCGTGCACAGCAACGAAGACCCAACACAGCCATAAATAAATAAATAAATAAATAAGTGAGTAAATTTATTTATTTATTTATTTATTTATTTATTTATTTATTATTTAAAAAAAAAAGACAGAATTGTCAACAAATTAAAAGCTGTCTTAAGCCATTAAGTTTGGGGTGGGTCCCTTATACAGTGACAGAGAATCAGAATACATCTTTTTTTTATCAAGAATCCCAGCATGATCAGATTGATTGCGTGGCTACTCAAAAGGAAACTTCCTAAAATGTTTGCCATAAAGGGAAAAAAGGTCATTTTCTTATATTCCAGCTACTTAGAAATTCTCAAAAATGAATTTGTGTTTACTCACGTCCCCTGCTTCTATAAACTGTAAAGGAGTAGTCAGCTTGAAAAGTTGTCACTTTGTGAACTGACAACAAGTTAACTTTCTCCTAATAATGGGTAAGACAACAGGTGAGTAAAAAACAAACAACAAACAAAAAACCCAGAAGCAAAAGACAAAACCCTGTTGCTCTTCTCTGTCAAGTTTTGTGCAATGAGTCCTAAGAACACAGAATACCGTTTTTTGTAGATTATTATAAATAGTTTTAGAAATATTACAATATACGACAGGGTGGAATAGATTTTGATTATGACTATTTTCTTACGAAACGCCGTTCAGCTCTTTAGAAAATAATACCTATTTCAGAGACTGATTCAGCTGGATTTACTGAACAGTATTCTCTAAAATCTACCAAGTAGGTATAATGAACAAAAGGGTTGCTATCCTTAAGTGAAAACCAAGGAATTCTATTTGGGAACGTCTGTGAGTTAAGAATAAAGTGGATGAGAAACAGAGACCCAGACACAGAGAACAAATGTATGGATACCAAGGGGAAAGGGAGCGGGGGTGGGATGAATTGGGAGACTGGGATTGACATATATACACTATTGATACTATGTGTAAAATAACTAACTAATGAAAAACATTTTTAAATTATAGCCTCTGATGGTCTTAAATTTTCTATCTGCCATTGTAAAATGTCCTTATGTGAAAATATTTCAGAATGGAAAAATAAAGCCTACAAACTTCCTCTGTTAAGAAAAAAAAAGTGGATGAGATTACCAGGAGGCATCAAGTAGATGACCCAGGAAGAATGCTATCTGAGTCGTGAGAGGAATTATCGCTGGGTCATGATTGAGTCACCATCTCCGTTCCCAGAAAAAGACAAGAATTATGCTTTACCGGAAGGGGTGAGAGTAACGGGTCGTGGGGGAGGATGGCGGCTCATGGATGGGATCAAACACATATTGTAAAAGAAGAGACATGCCCCAATTACTGGAGGTGATGTAGTAACATTATATGGATGTATGAGGAAGTGATAAATAAATGGGAAAGGTGATTCATTCTGTCCGCAAGTGCTTTGAGACCTCCGGGGGATCTTATGTCTAAGATGCAAATACAGCTCCAGGGAAAGTTGTAATGATGTCGTCTTCTTGTTATCACCTCTGAAACAGGCGTTTCCTCTCTCCTGCTTCTTTGGCTTGCGACCCCTATTCATTAGACTCCCGACAAAAGTCTGGTTGAACTGGCTTGTGGCCATCCAATATGGAGAACCACGTTAGGTGGATGGCTATGTCCAGCGCTATACTGAATACAACTCACTGCCGTGGCCTTGCTTAATGTTGGCGTCCGTGTTGATCCCAAAGTCTGGTCCAATCAACTGTGCAAGAATAAAAGACTTGGCATGGCATAAAGCTGCAGGCTGGTGCTTTCCTTAACAGAGGGCTGTTGTCCAGCTCAAGCTCAGGTACAAGAGCTACTCATACATCTTGTGCCAAAATGTACCACCTTGACACCCCTCGTTTGTGGTGCTGAGGATACGCCATGAACTGGCAGAACATACACCAATGGGATTTGGCAAATCAGGCTCCATCACAGATAGCGTCTATCTTATTTTCTCAAACTGACATCCTCTTGACACAATTTGGTGGGAACATCACTATTGACAGCATCTGGACTGAGGCAAGAGTCACGTGGGGGACTAAAACTCACTACCACCAACATCCCTCTGTGAACTAAGAATGTCACGTGCCCTATCAGTAAACAAGCCCTCAGCCACTGCAGCTGCCCTGCTCGCAGCTGTGCACCCTGTGGGGATTCAGGATGGAGAAAAACAGGATACTGGCCCTAGATATTTCAGGTGCATATCAAAGGAGTGATTTCAGTGAGCCCAGACTCTCGCATCTTCCCAGACACAGAAAGCACTAAATTCTTTAACTTGTGTTGTCTGGTTTTCTTTAATGAACAGTAATCTGATGTTCCAACTACCTGGATGTTGTTGCAAAAACCCTTATATATCCTCGCTCCCCCCCTTACCTCTTCGGAGCCGTCCCTCAGAGCTCTCGGAGAGGCTGCCTTCCAGGTTTAAGTCCTCAGAAAGTCCACCTAATAGAGCATCATTCTCAACTTTTAGGTTGTGCATTATTTTTTCATCAACATCTCCTACAATGTTTATTTCTCCAAAGTCCAATTTACTTCCGGAGTCTTAATGGACCACTCAAATACCACTGCTAAAATATAAGCCACAGTGTAGCAAGTTGGGGCAGAAGATATCTACAAGAGAAAAACAGTCTCTCGCAGGAGAAGGTGTTTGCATGGTCTGGGTTCAAGGGAATCTCCCACCAGCGGCCATGTGTATACAATGCCTCTAGACTTGAGCTGGTGTTTGAAAGCCAGGGACACATGCACATTTCTGTGGCTATCCCAAGGCCACTACATTTTCATGGAAATGAAGCTGCCACAGGTTCATTCTTCAGGGGCTTCTGGAATTAGCAAATGAAAAGAAACTCACTGAAAAGCTAATTTTCGCAGAGACTGCAAAACACATTTCGAAAATGAAGACGGTGGAAAGGCTACCTGGTGCTCTGAAAACACAGTGCTCCGGTGATGTGCTAAGCCATGAGTCTGTGAAGCCCCGTTAGCCAGGAGAGTGGACCTCAGCTCCATACCTCCATAAAGGCCAAACTGTAGTCGACAGCACCACAGCTGAAGGACGATTTCATGAATCTGATATGCACCTCAGGTCGTAGGTGGGAGCACAGTTACATGTGCCTTTAAAACATTCTCTCCAGCTGGGTCTCTCTGTTCTCACCTGTTTTACCTCTGAACGCAGCAGTACTGCTAAATGAGCAAAGGAATCAAAGCAAATGCTCACTTGCATATCTATCGGTATACACACATACAGTTAGCTGACAAGTGACCAAAGCATTTCAGTACGCTTTGGCCAAATATATGCTCCCCTATGAATTACATGCTCCTTGTCATCAGGGGTAAAGAAAAAGAGAAATACAATAGCAATGCAGCAAAGACGGAGCTGGTATTTTCTCTTTTCTGCTCCGTAAGTATGCCCCCATTGAATTCATCAAATAACACAATTTGACAGAGTCCACAAATCAGTACAGGGCTAGATGTGGCCTATGGGATATTAGAGTCATATAAAAAGTCTATGATGGGGGGGTGTGGGATGAACTGGGAGACTGGGATTGACATATATACACTACTATGTATAAAACAGGTAACTAATGAGAACCTACTGTATAGCACAGGGAACCTGACTCAGCACTCTGTGGTGACCTAAATGGGAAGGAAATCCAAAAAAGAGGGGATATATGTATACGTATGGATGATTCACTTTGCTGTACTGCAGAAACTGACACAGCAGTGTAAAGCAACTGTACTCCAATAGAAAAGTCTATAGTATCTTCTTAGATGATTGGCTGGAAGGGTAAATGTGATTAATATTTGAGAAGGAAGGAAACAAGCTCTAACACATGGTACAGCTCAGAAGTGTAATAAAAGTTCAGGTGAGGGAATATTCTCGGGCGAGAGCAGGTAGGTTATCTATTCTGCCAGGACGCACGCTAAGAGCCTTGAGATCAAACACGACCCGCGAGCTGGGTGTAAGTTTGAGCCTTCTCTTTGTGGTAGCCAGGCCATATATCTCACAAAGAAGATGAGGATAGGTCTAACTTTTGCCTTAAACTCAGAAGTCTCTTTAGAGTGAAGACAGCATCAAGCCATCTTTAAGGTGCATGTGGAGCTGTTTCCACTCAATGGAATTTGCTGGCTCATCCATTTGTGGATGGTCTCTTACCTGGTCCGCCTCTGCTCCCTGAATTACTCACAAGGAGTAGCCAGGGTTCAAGCAGGGCAGTCTTGTAATTCAGTAGAGCTAATGACCTAGGTGGACAGAACACACAATCTTGGCTTTTTCTGCCCAAGGCTCAAATCAACTGACCTAATGAGACAGGTAACAGTATGAGTCATTAACAATTAGGATAGGGCTTCCCTGGTGGCGCAGTGGTTAAGAGTCCACCTGCCAATGCAGGGGACACGGGTTCGAGCCCTGGTCTGGGAAGATCCCACATGCCACGGAGCAACTAAGCCCGTGTGCTACAACTACTGAGCCTGAGCTCTAGAGCCCGTGAGCCACAACTACTGAAGCCCGTGTGCCTAGAGCCCATGCTCCACAAGAGAAGCCACCACAAGGAGAAGCCTGCTCGCCATAACTAGAGAAAGGCCACTTGCAGCAACGAAGACCCAACACAGCCAAAAATAAAATAAATACAATAAACAAATCTATTTAAAAAAAAAAAACAATTAGGGGGCTTCCCTGGTGGCGCAGTGGTTGAGAGTCCGCCTGCCGATGCAGGGGACGCGGGTTCGTGCCCCGGTCCGGGAGGATCCCACGTGCCGCGGAGCGGCTGGGCCCGTGAGCCGTGGCCGCTGAGCCTGCGCGTCCGGAGCCTGTGCTCCGCAACGGGAGAGGCCACGGCAGTGAGAGGCCCGCGTACCGCAAAAAACCCCAAAAAACAAAAAAACAAAAAACAATTAGGACTGCACTGGGCTGCAGGTAATAGATTTAATCACAGCAGTTTAAAAAAAAATAAATAAGGGAGATCTTTTTCCCGTGTAAAAGAAATCCAGATGCAGATGAAAGGCAGAGCTGGAGCTGTGAACTAAAGAAGTTATCAAGGACTCAGTCTCCTTCCAGCTTCCTGCTACCATATCTAGATCATGACACTCAGTCTCCTGGTCTCAAGTTTTATTCTCTACACCCATCCTTATGTACGAGGAAGGAAGGAGGGTGAAAGGCAGACAGTGTGCCCTGGTTACCTCTGCCCTCTTTTAACAAGACAAGAATAGTGTCCCAACAAGTCTCTTCCAAAGATCTCCAGTTAGGTCTCACCAGAACGTACTGGATCACTCCAGGGTCTCAGAGTGTGTGGGATTTTCTGTGGGCGCTTTAAGAGCAGACTCTGCGTCCTACAGCTCTGCAGCTCTCCCGCACGCAAGCTCCCCTGACCTTCAAAGCCAGATGTTCTGGGGTCCTGTCCTCCTGGTTCAGGACCCCTGGACTGGGGAGCCTGATGTGGGTCCTGGATCCCTCGCTCCTTGGGGAAAACCTCTGCAACTGTAATTACCCTCCTGTTTGTGTGTCGCCTACCAGAGGTGAGGGTCTTGACTACACTGCATCCCTGCCCCTCCTACCTATCTCAAGTGGTCCCTTCTTTATATCTATGGCTACGAAAAATCTTTTCTGCTAGTCTTCAGGTCATTCTCATCAACAGCTGCTCTGTAGAATAGATGTGTAGTTGCCAAGGGGGAGGGGCGTGATGGAGGGATGGATTAGGAGTTTGGGATGAGCAGATGCAAACTATCATATATAGGATGGATAAACAACAAGGTCCTACCGTAGAGCACAGGGAACTCTATGCAATATCCTGTGATAAACCATCATGGGAGAGAATATGAAAAAGAATGCACATATATGTATAACTGAATCACTTTGCTGTACAGTGGGAATTAACACAAGATTGTAAATCAGCTAGACTTCGATAAAATTAAAAAATAAATAAATTAAAAATACTTGCTCCGGAAGTTGTTGTCATTTTGGTGTGCCGGGGGGACAGGTGAGCTCGGGGTCTTCCTATTCTGCCATCTTGGCCACGCCAGAAACTGAAGATTTTAACTGGACGCTTTGCCCCCCTGAATTACATGAGTAGTTTATTAGCAAGAAATAAGGGGGAAATGGATGTTGGCTAGGCAACTAGCAGCTTTTGGCAGACTGACCACGAATTAATTCTACATAATCGAGAGCAAATCAATGTGTAGTCTATCTGTGACTATCCAAGTAAAGGAACAAAAGGAGAAGAGAGACTTTTAATCCATGGCAATGAACGTATCCCGCTCCCCAAATATTCATATTTGTATTTATGAGCTTCCCTTGGGGGAAAGTCCCCTCCACGGGATCATGTAGTGCTTTTTACTTTCTGTTCTCAAAGGTACAAATCATATAGGATCAAGTGACTTCGAAAATTTTTATTCTCAAATTAGGAATAATCACTCTTTGGGGGCCTTTTTCAAAAGTCAGCCTACAGCATTTGTCTTTCTGTGACTTACTTCACTTAGCATAATGCCCTCCGAGTCCATCCGTGTTGCTGCGAATGGCAACATTTCATTCTTTGCTATGGCTGAGTAGTAGCCATAAAAATAGCAAATACTCCATGATATCCCTTATATGTGGAATCTAAAATATGGCACAAACGAACCTGTCTACAAAACAGAAACGGACTCAGAGCCATAGAGATCAGACTTGTGGTTGCCAAGGGGGAGGGGGGTGGGGGAGGGATGGAGTGGGTGTTTGGGGTTGGCAGATGCAAACTATTATGTTCAGGATGGATAAACAACAAGGTCCTACTGTAGAGCACAGGGAACAATATCCAATCTCTTGGGATAAACCATCATGGAAAAGAATGTCTATATGTGTGTAACTGGGCCACTCAGCTGTACGGCAGAGATTGGCATGACATTGTAAATCAACTATATTTCGCTAAGAAAAAAAAGAAAAGAAATACAGTTAGCACTTGCTACCTGCAAAGACTCCCGCAGCATCTGTGTAAGAACAGGCACGGGGTAGGTCCCAAACGCTACCTTCTTTCACACGTACCAGTGGTGCCTCCAGTTTGGCTGATGGGCAATCCTAGGTGTGGAGATTTCCTACGACCACACAATAGCAGTGATGCTCCAAGAAAGGGATGACCGAAATCTAACCCAGGTAGAAAATTAAGAACCAGAGGGATGTGTAGATCTATCAGCCTTGGGAGATACCTCTGTCTTTCATGGAATGTGCAGTCCTCAGAGTGATGCTAGCAGGGCTCAGTATCATCCCTGAGAGATATGAGAGAAAGGTAGGAAACCAGAGCACATGCAAGATGTAATAGGGCAAAAGGCAGCAAAAACGTGGTTCTCACGGAAAAACAGAAGCAGAAAGCAGAGGGATTCAGAAGGGGACTTGTGTTACATTTTTTGTTTGTTTGGTTTGGTTCGTTTTTTAATTTTTACTTTACATTGGAGTAGAGGCGATTAACGACGTCATGTTAGTTTCAGGCGTACAGCAATGTGCTTCACTTATACACACACACATATCTGTGCTCTTTCAAATTCTTTTCCCCTTTAGCTTATTACACAATATTGAGCAGAGCTCCCTGTGCTATACAGAGGGTCCTTGCCGGTTACCTATTAAATATAGCAGTGTGTACATGTCAATCCCAAACCCCCTACATTTTAACATTCTATTTTAAATACTGACCTCTTTCAGACACAGAATAACTGAACACGTCATCATTTGCCAAGTCATTTGCAAACAGCTTCATGGTGGTTTGTAGACTTTCTAACTAAGATATGAGCATCTCTATGGGTAGAGATTATTTTTATTACCACTTTTTCTGTATAACATGTACATATATATATATATATATATATATATATATATATATATATATATATATAAGACCACCTTTTATATACATATACCTACACACATGTATGTATTTTTCACGCTGTGATAGGCATATAGGAAACATTCGAATACATTTTGATTTACTGTCTAATAATTAAGAACTTCAAGGCACTAATCTGTTTTAGCACATTTTGAAAAAATCTGCAAAACCCATATTCGATGCCTTTCTTCTGTATTTGAGAACCACCCAGATTGAGCTTGGGAAGTCTTGAGGGGCCTTCAATCACTCTTTCTTTTTATATGAAGTATATTCTATCTTAATTCTTCCACAGGAAGAAAACCCCTCACTTCTCTCTTAGGCACACTACAGAAACGATAGCTCAGAAATCCTCCCAGGGGTGCCACCAAAAATCTGAACTGGGGTTTGAGCCGGGGGGAAGCCGAGAGCTCGGGGAATATTTGGAAGACACATGTGTTGACATCTGGCGGGAGTCTGTACAATATTTCTTCCTCATTTGCCAAAGCAAAAAAAAAAAAAGGAATTTGGAAAAAGCTTTTGTTAAAAAACCTTGGAACTACTGCTGCTGTTTCCTTCTCATTGGAGTGAGGAGGTGCTAAAAATTTCTTTTGGCAGAAGAGAGAGGAAACGAAAACAAGGAAAAACATTGAGATGATATATAAAATCTATTGTTTCAGAATATCCCAAGCAGAGGGAAAATAAGAGTAAACACTGACAGCCAGAGGAAAGGAGCCAGGTGGGAAGCACTTTTCATATTCAGGAACTTGTATTACTTTGGGGGAACACAAGCAACTTAAGATCAGTGGTGGATCTCAATTTGTGCAACAGATGTGCTCCAATCCCTGGTGAAACAGTTGTTTCCAATAGGTTTCCAATGTCAAATCGAGAATGAGTTTCCACTATATTCAATATTCTGTAATGAACCATAATGGAAAAGAAAATTTATATATATATATGGATATATGTATATACTGAATCACTTTGCTGTACACCTGAAACTAACATAACATTGTAAGTCAACTACTCTTCAATTTAAAAAAAAAGTTTCCATGACAAAAAATGCACCCCGATAAATTAAGGTGAGTGCATTCTTGGATAAGAAGAGGCAAATATGTCTAGGACCCTGGCCAGGGAAGGCTTTATCATCACTGTCAGAAATCACAAGACGAGCTGTTTAAGTTAATTAAAGAATGTAGCATATTGATGTATACCAATGCGAGTGTAAGAAAGCGAGAAAACAGAGCTGGCTAAAGTAGTAAGGAAAGGCTATATGGAAAAGATACAGTAGTGGGGCTGACGTGTTTAAACAATCTGGAGGAAGGCTGGGGAACCAAGCGTGATCACAGGAATAACTGGGTAAAGGTCACGGGGGAGAGGAAATCCCCAAGGAAACAAAGACAGAATTCTGAGTGGAGGTACTGATGGATCAGAAGGGCAGTCCAATGGTATAGGGTAAGGGGACAGGCACCCTTAACTACTGAAACAAATACAAAGAGTTCATTCGTAAATTTAGGAGAGACCGTAGCTCATCTGACCTGGAAGAAAAGAGATGGAAAAGCAAGGTAGCAAAACAACAGCGCTGCATGGCTTGCATTCCTCTAAGTCACAAGCCTAAGAGTAGACAACAGAACAGTGGGGATCAGACCACAGAAGATGAAGGGTTAAAGTAAAAGGAAATGTAAAGCATTTTTAATGTCAGGATGTACTTCCAAACTCCAGGTTGCTCTAGTGATAGAATTCCTACCTCATAGTAATGACATGATAATGGGGGGAAAATGCAAAAGAGGTAGACAGGGATTAAGGGGAAAGTGCCGTGTTACCTACCTTTGAAGACCAAGAATAAAATCATGAGGGATGTGAGAGAGACGGCCATGGACCAAACCAGCATCATCTGAGCACATGGCCAGGTCTCATGTTTTCATGGTCTTTGAGTGATGCTAACCATGTGACCAGTGGCATCTGGCCAACAGCATCTGGGCAAAATGGTGTCCATTTCCAGGGTGGTCCAAACTCCCTACATGACCCTCCACACTCACTTCCTACCTACTGGCTGGAAGTGAAGGACTTCAAGTCCTATAGGATGGCAGAGCCTCAGGGGAGCCTCAGTCCCCACATCCTCCATGGAAGCTCCCTAATGAACATTGAACTCTGTGTGAGCAAAGATACACACATGTATCTGAGATGTAGTGGCTGACTTGTTACAGCATCTGGAGATACCTACTCTAACTAACACAATGAGAAAGACCACGATTTAGGTAACCAAAGCTAACCAGAGCCTGTATACTTGAGAAGAAACAAAAGGAGACCATCTGGGTTGAGGCTGACAGCAGCAAGGTCAGTGTTACATTAACAAGAAATATGGAGTTAAAGATTGATAGTTTCATACAATTAAATTCATCCATTTGACATGTTTGTTGAGTTCTGACAATTTGATAGAGCCATGTGATCATGCAATCTACACGCATGCATATCTGTATGTCTGTATATATGTATAAATATTTTGCTGTCTGTTTCTATGAGTTTTCAGATCTGTATTGATTCAGGTAACCACCCACACAATCAAGATACAGAAGTTTCCTCACCCTCCAAACCTCCCTTGTGTTTCCTTTCGTAGTCAAGATATCTCTCCTCTCAATCCCTAACAACCACTGACCAATATTCCATCCGCACACTTCGCCTTTTCCAGAGTACCACAGCAATGGAAGCACACAATAGGTGGCCTTTTGTGGCTGGCTTCTTTCACTTAGCATACTGTCTTTTAAAGCCTTCTTAAGAAATGTTGGTGAGAGGGAAAAATGACACAAAAGTGGTGAAAGTTGGTAACTGATGGATCTGGGCAACTGGTTCATGGAGGTTCATTATTTCATGCTTTCTACTTTCATACATGTTTGGAAATTTCAAGAATAAAACGGTTTTAAATTTTGAAAAAAATAATGTCTGTTTCCTCTGGTCGTATATAAGCACTGCTGCTTAAAAGGAATCTAAAGACGGGGCTTCCCTGGCCGTCCAGTGGTCAGGACTCTGAGCTTCCACCGCAGGGGGCACAGGTTTGACCCCTGGTCGGGGAACTAAGATCCCACAAGCCGTGCAGCGCGGCCACAAAATAAAAAATAAATTAGTATCTCTTTAAAAAAAAAAATTTAGGGCTTCCCTGGTGGCGCAGTGGTTGGGAGTCCGCCTGCCGATGCAGGGGACGCGGGTTCGTGCCCCGGTCCGGGAGGATCCCACACGCCGCGGAGCGGCTGGGCCCGTGAGCCGTGGCCGCTGCGCCTGCGCGTCCGGAGCCTGTGCTCCGCAGCGGGAGAGGCCACAACAGTGAGAGGCCCGCGTACCGCAAAAAAAAAAAAAAAAAATTTAAAGAAACCAAAGACCCTGGACGGAGAAAAAGCCTGGACTCATTCAGTCCCGGCCACCTGGTATTGGAATTATGCCGGTATCCCTGTAAGAGGCAGGGAGTAAACAACGGACAGTTTCTAAGTCTGCATTTTTAGGATCTGACTGTTTCCAGCCTCTGACGAAGCCAAGAGGCAATGTCCTATTTCTCCAGCAAAGGCCAATATCAAGCCCTTGCTCTTATCCAATCTGAGAATTCCTTAAGTTTCTGATTCAAAGGCTCAATAGAGCAGAAATAGGCCAGTTCCTTCCCTAAGATGAAACTTACGTAAAACGAGGGAACCTACTGTAAACAATGGATTTTGCCCCTTTTCCAAGGTGACACCGGTCTGTAAGGAGAAAAGACCTACGTTTAGGCCATCAGCCCAGCACAGAGAAAACTGCCGGCAGACCGCGGACGACTGGGGAAGCCTCAAATCTGTGCATCCGAGATCCTCTCCATTTGAACTTGTCTGAAAGATAAGCCCCCCGGAGTTTTCTTTGCTGTTAATATAGTCAAGAGTCTGAAAAGCAGAATTAAAATAAATCTTCCTCAAACCAATGGAAAAGGGCATCAGGTGCTAATTTTGAAGGCATCAAGGAACTGAAATCAGCTTTGGAAAGGGCACATTTTCTGAGCAGCATGTTGGAAATCCAGGCAGCCCTGCCATGGGTTGTCCCTTCTGGCGAAGAAAATGGATAGATCCACCTTAAGAAAAGGCGGCTTTTCATGCACTTTGATTTTACTTAGGTAGAGAATGTCAGAAGCTTTATTTTCTTCTGAGAATGGGTATTCAGTCTCACCAAAGTAACCCGATTTTCAGACATCTTTTCCCAACAAATCACGTCTGTAGCAGCACAGCGATTCTCTTGTTGGATTAATTCTTGGTTTAAAAGATACTCCCAGACTGAATTCTTAACTCCACATTTATTTTACATTGTAATCCTAAACCCCATCCATTCTGGGGGAATTTTCCACATAGAATGTGGTGCTGGATTTTATGACACCACCATCAATATTACTCTCTTATATTCTGGTTGCTTTTAGCATGTAAGTTTTGGCTCTCAACAAATAGTTTCCTCCGCTTCTTTTGTTTTCTTTCAACAGTATCTAGAAAGTGGTAATATACTCGTCTTCAGAGCCCAATGAGACTGTCTACCAGTAAGTAACAAGAATGCCTAGAAAACACCAGGTGATCATGGCAGAAGAATGTAAATCCTGACGAGTCAAAGAATCTGTGAGAGGATGGCTATAAACTTCTTTGAAGATTACTGTGTAGGTGAGAGAGGCAGTCTGGAACTCAACTAATATTGTCATTTCATGATAAACAAGAAGGAAAAGTTTCCTTCGAGCCCTGGTCCAGGAAGATCCCACATGCTGCAGAACAACTAAGCCCATGTGCCACAACTACTGAGCCTGCGCTCTAGAGCCCTCGAGCCACAACTATTGAAGCCCGCGTGCCTAGAACCTGTGCTCTGCAGCAAGAGAAGCCACTGCAATGAGAAGGAGGAGGCAATGGCTGGAGACATCTAGAGATCACAACTGAAGGAGGAGGAGGGCTACCAGTTGGTAGAGGCCAGGGATGCCGCTCAAAATCCTACAAGTCTTAGAGCACTGCCCGCCTCCTCACTCCCCACACAGAGACACAGCAAACAAGTATCCAGTCCAGTCAGTGGTGCTGGGGTTGAGAAACCCTGCCTTAGGATAAGAGCTGGGAAAAACTTAACCACAGAGTCTGAGATGCAGGACCAGAGGTAAAAGGTCGTCCCGTTTCCACATCAGCAAAGCTGGGCTCTACCAACACAGAGAATCTTTCAGCGCTTTTAAATTCATCATGGTCTTTGGCTTTACATTAATCAAAGCACTCGATCCCCAGAGACATATGGGGCTCGACTACGTGTCAGACACTGCACTGGGGTTTATGCACAAGAAAGGAAAGAGAGCTGCTCACGTGGCGCTCACAGAGGGAGGGGACCCAAACAGTCAAAGCACAATGACCCAAACAGCTGAATTCCAGGCAGTGGTAAGTTCTATTAAAGAACATATTAAAGCAAGATGATGGTGGGAAGGGAGGGACCCTGCTTGAGACGCAATAGTTAAGGAAGACCTACCAATATCTATGTATCTATGTATTGACAGCCGTCAGTTATCCACCCATCCACCCATCCAGGTAACCACTTATCCATGTATCTTTGTATCTGTGTATCTACCTACCTACCTATCCATCCTTCCACCCATCCAACCATCCATCCATCCATCCATCCTCTATATTTATCTACCTATCTATCTATCTATCTATCTATCTATCTATCTTCATCATCATCATCATCTATCTATCTGCCTTTCTATCCATCTACACTATCCCTTCTTTAGCCCTCACTTTTCTCACCTAATGTTTTGGAAAACTTTCATATCACAAAAGCTATATAGTTTTCCATGAATAGTATTATGCTAATGTAAAATAACCACTATCCCTTTAATGAGCACATCAGTGAGATCTGCAGACACTGCTCTATCATCTTCTGCACTGAACAGCGTGGAATGTTACTGTGGAAAAGTCTACAAACAGCCTGAATTTCTTCCCCTGGTAAATGACAAGTGACTCACTTTTTCCTTACAAAGCATTTTGAAATCTGGCATGTATCACTCACATACACACACACGTACATAAGTATATATAAAGCATTAATTGAAATTAGATATATGTAGTATAAAGAAAAGAATATATATCACAAATGAACAGTTCAAAAGACAATAGTCAACACTCTTGTACTAGTGCCCAGGTTGCGAACTAGAATATACCCAGTATCTTTGAAGCCCCCTGCATGTTTCTCCCCATTAACATCCTCACTCTCCCCACTGAGACCTATTATTCTAAATTTTGTGTTCATCTCCTTGTCATTTTTTATAGTTTTACCTAAATGAATGTATATATCCATCATCCATGAATACTGTTGTTAATGTATGCCTAATTTTTAATCTTTGCATAAACGTATTTTTCTGAATCTTTCAATTAAATATTTTATATCAGAGATTAACTGAATCATTTTCATGAATGTATAGGATTCCACTGTAGGAATATGTCAACATTTATTTATCCATTATCCTCTCAACGGTCATTTGGGACATTTCCAGTTTTTTGCTATTAAAACAGCACTGCTATGAATATTTATGTATGCCTTCTGGTAAACAAATACAGGAGTTTCTCTAGATTCCATACTTTAGAAGTGGAAATTTGGGGTCATAGTGTATGCATATCTTCGACATTGCTGGGTGTATTTCCTAAACAGGCGGCACCAATTCTGTCCACCAGGAATAAATGAAGGTTTCCTTTGTTCCACATTCTCTACAACTTGTGGTATTATCAGGCTGCCTGACTTCTGGCAACCTGGTGGATATGAAATTGAAATGTATAATAGTTTTAATTTGTTCTTCTCTGATTTCTAATGAGGTGGAGTATCTTTTCTACTTACTGGCTACTTTGTGTTTTTTCTTCTGTGAAATGTCTGCTCATATATATTTTTTGTTTGTTTGTTTTTGTTTTTTTGTTTTTGTTTTGCGGTACACGGGCCTCTCACGGTTGTGGCCCCTCCCGTTGCGGAGCACAGGCTCCGGACGCGCAGGCTCAGCGGCCATGGTTCACGGGCCCAGCCGCTCCGCAGCATGTGGGATCTTCCCGGACCGGGGCACGAACCCGCGTCCCCTGCATTGGCAGGTGGACTCTCAACCACTGCGCCACCAGGGAAGCTCTGCTCATATTTTTTACCCGTTTTTCTTTTTGGTTATTTTTCTTAATGAATTACAGGCATTCTTTATATATCCTGCACCCTAATTCTTTGTTGGTCTTGATGTGTTATCAATACCTTCCCCCAAATTATGGTTTTTGATATAAAAATGAACTTCTTTTAAAATATAGTCACAACTGTATTAATTTTTCCTTTGTGGTCAGTGCTTTGGTGTCTTGTTTAAAGAAACCCTTTCCTCCCAGAGCTTGTAAAGATATCCTTTAGTATTTTCCTCTGCATTGATTTCTTTTTTTTCCTTTGAATACCAAATTGATCTGAAATTGATGTCTAAGAGACCTGATTCCTTTTTTCTCATTTGGATAATCAATGTCTCAGTGCCATTTCTGAAAAATGCATCCCTTCTCACTGATCTGCAATTGTAGTTCCCTTACACAAAATCTCCTTTTTCTATTCATTATTCTATATACCTATTGTGCTCCGCTATCACACTGTTTGAATATCTATGACTTTCAAATAACCCATCTATATTTTTCTTCTCTTTAGTGTCCCACCTCTTCTTGACCGTTTGATCTTCATATAAATTAAAAAATCAACTTGTCAAGAAGTTGATTTGCATTGGATTGGAATTGCATCGACTCTACAGATTAATACGGGGGGAACTGTACACCCTTCTATCTCTGAACATGGCATATCCTATTTCTTCAGTTTTCTGTGAATAACTGTTCTACCTGAATGATTAGCGAATTAACAGTATGATTGAAATTTCATAATTAGGATATGTCTCGGCATTGATTTTCGTTACTCATTTTTTTCTGTAACACAGAATACTTTCAGATCTACAGCTTTAACTAATCCTTAGTTTTAGGAAAAAATGTATTTGTGAATAAATTTTTTTGGTTCATTTTGTGGAATTCTTAGCTCTAGGACAGTAATCATCCTTATATTGGATTAACTTTCTTCTCTTCTTCCAAATTCTTTTTTTATATAAATTTATTTATTTTATTTATTTTTGGCTGCGTTGGGTCTTCGTTGCTGCACGCGGGCTTTCTCTAGTTGCGGCGAGCGGGGGCTACTCTTCATTGCAGTGCGCGGGCTTCTCATTGCAGTGGCTTCTCTTGCTGCGGAGCACAGGTTCTAGGCACGCAGGCTTCAATAGTTGTGGCTCGCGGGCTCTAGAGCGCAGGCTCAGTAGTTGTGGCACGTGGGCTTAGTTGTTCTGCAGCATGTGGGATGTCCCTGGACCAGGGCTCAAACCCATGTCCCCTGCGTTGTCACGTGGGTTCTTAACCACTGACCCACCAGGGAAGCCACCCAATTTTTTTTAATCTTTGCATTTCCCCAGCACTCACCAAGATTATCTCCATCTTTTCTATATACGCCAATAATTCCTCTTTAAACTATGTTTATTCTGTTCCTTGTTTTTAATTTCTATTTTGCAGTTTGGATCTTCAATTCATGTATTAGCTCTTTGGTCTACCTTATTATCTTTGTCATTATTTCCTTTTTATATTTTAACTCTCCATGTATTAAGTTCATGTTCTTTGAAAAAAAATGTCTACCCATTTAAAACTCACAGAAAAGAATTACTTTTGTTCGTTTGTTTGTTTTTTGCGGTACGCGGGCCTCTCACTGTTGTGGCCTCTCCCGCTGCGGAGCAGAGGCTCCGGACGCGCAGGCTCAGAGGCCATGGCTCACGGGCCCAGCCGCTCCACGGCACGTGGGATCCTTCCCGGACCGGGGCACGAACCCGCGTCCCCTGCCTCGGCAGGCGGACTCTCAACCACTGCGCCGCCAGGGAAGCCCAAGAATTACTTTTGGTTTATGTTTCTTCCCAAATAAATTCTTCCTCTCTCTTATATCGTTGTATTTCCTCCCTCCCTTCCCTTCTGCAATCTATTTGCATAGATGGACTAACATTTCTCTTGTAATCTGATTCATGGCCAACTTGGACAACTCTGGTGCACACCCAGGCCCTCTATTTGTGTGCACAGAACATGGATGCGTTTTACTCCACATGCATATTATCTTTTACAAAATGTACAGCAACACCTGGGTTTTCAACAGCCTGGGGTCGCGGAGAGAAAAGGAGAGTTCAGGCAGGGCTTTGATGGATGGAATTAGGACCTGCCCCCCTTTGTGCAGTTTTTCAGATGCTCTGTGCCCGAGTCCAGGCACAGAGACGGGAAAACGGAAAGGGAGAGAGGGTCAGTATTGTATTTCTTCCATCTGCTTGGAATAACCTTGGGTTTCAGATTACACCTCCGATTCATCTCTGGGTCTGGGATCCTTGCTTTTGATAAAGACAAGCATCCCTGGATGATCTCTTTTGTCATCAACAATCCTTCCACTGCCCCAAATGAAAACAGAAAAGAGATACGAACACTGATTTTTCACATTTGCATCAGGAGCTCACAGCCTGAAGAGGAAAAAAT
Organism: Lipotes vexillifer; assembly: GCF_000442215.2. NCBI lineage: Eukaryota > Metazoa > Chordata > Mammalia > Artiodactyla > Lipotidae > Lipotes > Lipotes vexillifer. Next base: position 2,324,250 of record NW_006782851.1, read on the forward strand.
ATTATCTTGCCCCTCTGTGTTCTCTTTCTTCTGCCTCTGGCTCTTTCCAAAGTTGTTATCATATTTATGATGCTTTCTGTTTGGGTAAATTCATTTCTGCCTTGCTTACGACCCTTCTGCCTTTGCTCCCAGCTGGGGTTGACACAACTGACAAAGCTTCATGACTGTCTCTGCTTCTGGTACAATATGGAGCTGATCGGAAAAGATATTCTGCTTTCATAAAAATTATCTTTTCAAACAGCTACACCCACAGGGTCAAGTCAGGGAACAGAAACCACAGCAGATAACTGACCAGAAGGGCTTTAATACAGAGGACTAGTTACAGAGGGGCTGAAATTGCTGGCAGAACAACTAGATGATGGTGATGCAGCCCTGATATAAACAACTGCAGGAAGTCTTTTGTCCTCGGGTCAGAATGACAAAGCAAGGAGGGGGCATCATAAGAGGCCAACGGCAAAGTCTCCCTGTAGGATTTGGAGCCATGGCACAGGCTGCCTGGCGGGAGCTGGAACCACAGATGGACGAGCTTTCTGGCCTGAGCAGGGACCGGGGAGCAAGACAGAAAACTATGCCGACTTCCCCCATCTTCCCGGCCACAGGATTCCTGCCACTGGGTCCCACTGGCAGAAGCCATCAGAAGCCAGATCTGGGTAGTGTAGGGCATCTGGGAAATGCAGGTTACAGAAGTGGACCTACTGAGAGTCACAGCAGAGCAGGAGATGGGTGAGCTGTAAACTGCAGAGCAAGCAGCCGCAGTGCATCACCTCTGTCCTTTCGCAAGTAGAGCTTACTGGCGAAATTCTCTATGATTGCTAATTAGTTACTACTGCAGCTGACAAACTACCCTAAAACTTAGTGCTTTAGAACACCACCATTTTGTTATCCATCACTTTTTATGTACCAGGAATCTGAGCAGGGCTCAGCCGTTAGATGTGTCTGCTCCACCTGGAATTGGTGCGGTCCCCCGGTGGTACTAAGTTGTCCGCTAGCTGACCTACAGCGGCCAAGACAGCTTCACGCACGTGTCTGGGGCCTGGACAGGAATGGCTAGAAGATGGGGATCACCAGGCCCCCCCTCTCCCCATGGAGCTTCAGAGCTTCTCATGGGATCTCCCAGAAGATGAGCTGGACTTCTTACAGGCGGCTCTGGGCTCTAAAAGCAAGTGTTCCCGGAGACCTAGGTGGAAAGTCACAGCTTCTTAGAGTGTCTAGCCTCAGAAGTTCCAGATCCTCACTTCTGCTATATTCTACTTGGAAAGCAATACACTGAGGCCAGGTTCAAGGGGCAAGAGGTGGGGAAGAGAATCCAAGTATATAAGCCATGTTCAGGTGTCATCTCTCTTTCAAAGAGGCTCTGAAGGAGGGGAAACTGCACACTTGTGGTCAGATGCACCACGTTGATTTTTGCACCTACATCAGTCAGCTGATTTTTCTGTCTTACTCTTGAGCTCATGCCTTCCCCAGGCCTTTGTCTGTGTGTTGATGCCGGAATGATTTCTGCTGGATTTTTTTAAATCAATTTACTTGCATACCTTCAAAACTGGGAGACAGAATTCTGACACCTGGGTCCGCTCTCCTGTCTCCTACCAGCAGGTGCTGAGTCAGTCGCTTTCCTAAGTGATCCAAGGAAATGCCTCTTCAGCAGCTTTGAACACGCTCCTTCGTTGGTTTCTTCTTTGTCGTTTACGTCGGAGGTGACCTGCGCCTTGGGTTAACATGGCCCTCTTTCAGAATGAATTGACACTGCTCAGCGTCAAGTGACCTGAAGTCATCTGTTTGCATTTCAGCTGATACCTGATGCATCCCTTGGTTGACTGGTTATTTCCTAAATGCTTGATCTGGAGCCACGCAACCTGCTCAAGGCTCACCTGTCGTCTTTCGTTTACACCATCAACACCCGGAAAGGTAAGAGCCCAGAGACTGAGGCTCAGTGACCTTCGATGACCTTCCCAAGGGTGCACAGGCAGTGAGGATGCCAAGATAGGTGCCCGTGGTCCTGGCTCTATGCCCTGTGCTCCTCCTCATAAACCCATGTGGTCTCCAAGAGGTCTGCCCCCTAGACCTGAAATTGCCATTCCTCGTGATAATTATCAGCGTCTGAAGTGCCTGGAAGGGCCCACAATAACCCACCTAGCATCCTTCAGAGCTCTTTACTCTACAGTGACTGGTAAGCCTGACAGATGCTCATGATGGTGGGCACACCTTCAACTGTCTATGCTCCAAAGCACTGTCTTAACTTGGCATCTTAACCTGCCCAATAGACCCCCCCATGGTCTCTCTCACAGCACCGACTACTCAGTACAGGGCTGGGTCCGTGTCTCTTATTTGCTGTTACATCCCCGGCACGAAGCTTCACACTCAAGAAACGTCTCCTCAATAAGGGAAATATTTCAGGTAATTCATTCTCTTAAGTGCTTGTAAAAAGAATGAGACTTAGGAGTATCGGTGTCTACCTTCCTGCCTCGCATGGATGAAGAGGGGCTTTCCAAAACATGGGTTCTGGGATATCGGTCAGTGAGGGCGAGTTCTCCGGACCTCAAAGTAAATGTGTTACGAGCTCTAGGGCGTCTGTCAAGTTACTCACCTCTTGTGTTTCTGTGTCCAGTTCTGGAAAACACAGGTGATAAAAGCACCTACTTTGTGGGGTTGTTCTGAGGATTAAATGTGTGAAAAATATTTTAAGCACTGAGAACAGTGTCAGACACAAATAGATACTTAATAACTGCTGGCTATTATTATTACCATTATCATTATATTCAGCTATCTCCCCAAACTTCCTGGACCCAGTGCATCACACCTGTGTTCCCACGAGTAACCCAGAAGAGGTACAGAGAAATCACATCTGAAGGTGCTGGGAGACGGATATGAAGACATTCCCTCAACAGCCTCTGTGGCCAGCCACCCAAAGACCACCTTGGAAATGGAATCTCCATGGATACCAGATGAATGAACAGATGACACTAAAGACCGAAACCCATCCCCAACTCCTGCCCACCTGGCCTTGTATAATACTCTACCATCCCCCCACTCCTTTCCAGAACACAGAAATGTGCCTGGGGGCAGGGAGAGGCCGTAACACTCTGAAATAGCTGAGTGTTCTCACCCAACATGAATCTACCTTTGCTCACCCAGATTTGCAGACCCAAATTCACACCAGCCGTCAGAGCAATCAGCCGGGTACAGCCGTGATACACTAGTGAACCCAGCCCTTTCCCTCCAGTGGCTTTCAGTCCGGTTGAAAAGGAGACTGTCAGGTGGGTCTACCATGCAGGGGATGTGATAAGGTCCTTACACAGAGATGAAGGTCAGCTCAAGGTTACAGAGTATAAACAGCAATGAGCAGAAGCTGGCATAGCCAAAGAAGATCACAGAGAGCTTTGGTTGCAAGACTTCGATCCCCAGAACCTCTTCATCTTAAAGCTGCAAGTTGGTACCCTTGGATCAACATCTCCCCTTTTCCCCCTCCCCTCAAGCCTCTGGCAGCCATCCACCTATTCTCTGTATCTGCGAGCTTTTGTTAGGCTCCACATATAAGCGATAGTATACAGAATCTGTCTTTCTCTGACTTACCTCACTGAACATAATGCCCTTGAGGTTCATCCATGTTGTTGCAGAAAAAATGGAAATCACTATCTCAAAGAGGTTGTCTGCTCCCTGCTGTTCACTGCAGCATTTTTTATTTTATTCTTTTTTGCGGTACGCGGGCCTCTCATTGCTGCGGCCTCTCCCGTTGCGGAGCACAGGCTCCGGACGCCCAGGCTCAGCGGCCATGGCTCACGGGCCCAGCCGCTCCGCGGCACGTGGGATCTTCCCGGACCGGGGCTCAAACCCGCGTCCCCTGCATCGGCAGGCGGACTCTCAACCACTGCGCCACCAGGGAAGCCCCACTGCAGCATTATTCGCGATAGTCAAGACATGGAAACAACCTGAGTGTCCATAGTGGATGAATGGATAAAGAAAATGTGACGTATATACACAATGGAATATTATCCAGCCATAAAAAAGAAGGAAATCCTTCCATTATCTTCTAGAACTTCCAGCCCTGCCAAGTTGGCCAAAGTCAAGTTCTCTTGCTCATGAGACAAGCCTCCCACTAGGACACGGGAAAGAGATTCAGTGAAACCTCAGGCAACTTTCCCAGTACCAATCTGGGAGCACAGCTGGTGCCACTGTTGGTACCTTCCTCCTTTCTTCTTTTCCCCCAAGAGGATCAGAGCCATCAACCTTGGTCAAAAAAAGTATTGCTAGAAAGGAACCATAGCTGTCAGGTGATGGAGGGATTCTTGAGTTGGAGGCCACTATGGATTAACATCTTGAAATGTGTGAAGCCCGTGAAGTTGTGTACAGAAAGGCTGTGTGTATTGTTACACAGTGGAGTTTGCACATACATGCAATTATGTGTGACTCAATTATACAGGGTGGGGGGCACAGGGGACTGAGAGAGAGAGACAGAGAGAGAAGGCAGTTTAAATAGTTAAATTTCTAACTTGACCATTCTACTCAATAAGCATAGCCCAGGATAGCAAGAAGGATGACACGGACCCAATGGCTCCCAACTCCAGCTGCATGTCCGAATCTCTTGGACACCTTTTTAAAAAGACTAACACCAGACACAATATTGTAAATCAACTATACATCAATTAAAAACAACAATAATAAAAGAGATAATGAAAAAGACTGAAGAACCATTTTTTTTAAATCTGTTCACAGTATAGCTTTAGATTTCCATTACCTTAAGGTATATGAACTGTAATAACAGACTGATAAATTACTTAAAGAAACTCATGTGCAGGCATTTAGTTTCGTGGGTATTTTTGTTACTAAACAAAATACTAACACCAAGGCTTCACCCCAGACCGGTGCTGGGGCCAGAGGATCTTAGGAGCAGTCACCACTGGAAGCAGTGGCCTCAGCTCATCTCAGCTCCGGGTCCCTCTTACAGCACAAGTACCCTAATACGGCTGCACCCGACCCTTGTCATCCTGTATACATGACATGGCCTTGAAACAGACCAACCCTCTCACCTCAAGTCTCACAGAAGAACCTGCTCTCTGGCCCCTCCCTTAACAGAAGGTACATGGAGTGGACTCATGGAACCAGTGACAGCCATTCGATCCCCCAGTAGTTGACGGGTATCCAGGGCGGGCCAGGTAGTGCATGAGAAAGGAGGAAAGGGCGGTGAGCAGACAGCAGTTTCTGCCCTCCTGCAGCACGCATTCAAGCGGAAGTAAAAATGTGTGGCAGGGGCTTCCCTGGTGGCGCAGTGGTTGGGAGTCCGCCTGCCGATGCAGGGGTTGCGGGTTCGTGTCCCGGTCCAGGAGGATCCCACGTGCCGCGGAGCGGCTGGGCCCGTGAGCCGTGGCCGCTGAGCCTGCGCATCCGGAGCCTGTGCTCCGCAACGGGAGAGGCCGCAGCAGTGAGAGGCCCACGTACCACACACACACACACAAAAACACAAACAAAAACGTGTGGCAGGTACAACGTAAGGGATTTTCCAGAAAAGCTGGACCCTACCCAGTGTTACCTTCTTTCTAAACTGGGAACCTCCCTCTGTGTAAGAGCTGAGTTTTTTCCCGACAACCACAATCATAGTTTTTCACTTGCAGGGGTGATTTTATCCCCGAGGGGACATTGGGAAAGAGCTGAACCCATCTTGGGGTATCAAAATTCGGGGCTGTGTATACAGTGGGTTGAGGCCAGGGATGCCGCTAACCATCCTACTACGTACAGACCGGACTGCACCTCACAACAAAATATCATCTGACCCAAATGTCAATAGCTAAAGGCTGAGAAATGTCTACTCTTTTGAATTATAACCCAAACTGTAAAGCCAATATCCAGAAGCCCTTACTGAAATAAATGAATGATTGAATAAATAAATACATGAGGGAGAACAAATTTCACCTGCAGGATTCCAAAAAAAATTTACGTAAATATACCACCCACAAGGAGGGAGAGTGTAATTCTGTAATTGTGAGCTGTGGATCAACACTTCCTTCTGGAAAATACAGTATAAGGAGTGCAGAAAAAAGCAACTTTACAGACGAAAAACCCGAGAAATACCACCCCAGCCAGCGACCAAATTTCACATCAACAGTGATTAAGTCAGGGCGGGAGTACGTGTTCTTGATACAATGCAATGAAAATGGTATTTTTTGTTTGTTTGTTTGTTCTTGAAAATCTCAACTGGCTTTTATTTCAAGATGATGGGGGAATAAAAAAGAGCACAGAGAGACACCTGATGTCTTTGTGCCTTTACCTGTGCTGTCCCCTTTGCCTGAAATCCCTTTTTTTGGCCCATAAAACCACTACATAATCAACAAGGACCTACTGTACAGCACAGGGAACTCCACCTCAATATTCTGCAACAACCCACATAGGTAAAGAATCCAAGAACAGACACGTGCAAATGCACAACTGAGCCATCCCACTGCACACCCGAAACCAACACAACACCGCAAGCCAACTACACTCCAGTCAATACAAAACAAAAATCAAATTTAAAAAAAAATTCTCCGCTCCCCCAGGGCCAGGTCTTACTGTCTCATGCTCCTGTCCCTCAGATAGGACGCATCGCTCCTTTTTACTCAGATAGGACTCATCGCTCCTTTTTACTCAGATGATAGGACTCATCGCTCCTTTTTACTCAGATGATAGGATTCATCGCTCCTTTTTACTCAGGACTCATCGCTCCTTTTTACTCAGATAGGACTCATCGCTCCTTTTTACTCCTCAGATAGGACTCATCGCTCCTTTTCACTCAGACAGGACTCATCGCTCCTTTTTACTCCTCAGATAGGACTCATCGCTCCTTTTCACTCAGACAGGACTCATCGCTCCCTTTTACTCCTCAGATAGGACTCATCGCTCCTTTCTACTCAGATAGGACTCATCGCTCCTTTTCACTCAGATGATAGGACTCATCGCTCCTTTTCCCTCGTTGGTCTATTTCCTGACATCCTCAACAAATGCTTCTTCAGTGGCAGGTGCAAGAGAATAAAGCGGATGATTTTAAACTCTTGTGGTTTGCAGACGAATAAAAACAACACTTTATCTCTGTGCTGTTCTACCACCAAACCCATTACTTTGGTCTCATCCCGAGGAAAACATCAGATAATCCCAACAGAGGGACATTCTTCAAAAAGTCTGAACCGGAAGTCTCAAAGCTATCAAGACAACAGACACAAATCAAGTCTGAGAAGCAGTCACAGTCAAGCGTAGTTCAAGACATGATGACTAAATGTACATGATATCCTGGGTGGGAGCCTGGAACAAAAAAGGGGCCACCGGGCAAAGACTAAGGGGATGTGAATGAGTGTGGACTTCAGTTAATAATAATATTGGTGCACTGATTATGACAAATGAATCATGCTAATGAAAGACGCTGATTGCAGGGGGAAACTAGCCACCAGGCACCTGGCATTGTCCTGTACTGATTTCACAACTTTTTTTGTAAATCTAAATATATTCTCAAACAGGAGCTTTATTGAAAAAAGATGGAAGGGGCTCCTTTCTCTGCCTGCCTCTCACTCCATTCCGCTCCAGAAGCAACTCCCTTAATTCCCACCGGATGACAAACGGAGACGCAGTGCCAGGCACAGATGTCACGGACCTGTGCAGGGTTTCCAGGTACCCAACATCATCCTCTTCTTAAAAGCACCCAGTTTTCTCAGGAGGGAAACACTGCCCCCCCGGGATATGCTCTTAGTGAAAGATGACTCCAGGAGCCCACCTCTCATTCTGGAAGCCACACCAGCTCCCTCTCCTACCCTGGGGAACAGACAGCAAGTAGGTATGTGAGCCACTGGGAGCTTCCCAAGAGTCTTTGCACCTTTGATTATAGCAAGAACAGAAGGAACTTCTGAAGGAATTCGTTGTGCCGGGCCGGGGAGGGGTGCTAGGCAAGAAGGCTGTTGCATCTACACCAGGGGAAACTTCCCCCTCCCACCCTGTGCATTGCCAAGGCTAGTGCCCCCATGCCTTATTAATTCTTGAGACCCAAAATATACAACCAACTAACCTTTCATGTATTTATTTTCTTAGATTAGCAGGCTGGGATTTATGGCCTGCAGCTAAGAATATTACTGGCTACACCAGGGCATAGTTCACCTGAAATAGAATAAGGAGACATCTTTTCCTGGTCCAAGGCAGGTTCAAAAGCTGTATCATTCAAGTGAATCGAGTTCAGGGCCAAACCACCTCAAACCACCACATATTATTTCTAACAACTGAGATTCCCAAACCACCAAAGAATATCTTTTGAGGCTTAACAACCCCTGGCCCACTTTGCCCCCTTGTCAAATATTCTTTCTTTATTCTCTTTCTCTTTTGTTTACAACTCTTATCTTTGCAAGAATATCTACTTGGTAATAATGCCTTATTCGGAGATGGCCTTAGGTCTGACCGCAGTCTGGGCATGAGATTCTTAACAAACTCTTGAGTATTTAGCATGTAAAACTGTAAAGACTTCAGCAAAGTATATGTATTGGTTAATAATTAACAATATGCCCATTCATTCATTCATTCATTTAACCAATCTAAGCATATCTCTGACTTTGAGAAAAGCACCCAGGCATCTGAGTGCCATGCCTCTGTTCTGGCCCTTTCCACCTGCATTTCCTGGAGTATCAGGGAACCAAGCTAATGCTATGCAAATATCTGGCTTCAGGCTCACATTCAGATCTGACAACCAGACTCCTTTGAAATTGACTTCCTGTGGGACGAAGCAACCAAAAAATAGGTGGGAACGATGAGCAAGAAAGAGCTTTCGAGGCCTTTGATTCTCCGGACACATAATCAGGTGATGGGAGACCTAGGATGCTTCTGACATTAGCTCTCTGTCGGGGAAGGAAAGGAGACGGGGTGGTGAGAACATGCAAGAAAGGGTACAAGTGCTGTGGGATGCTTCTGTTGTCCACTGGAAGGAAAACATTCTCTGAAATTAAAAGGGATCCTTAGATGTCTAAAGAACAGAAGCATTTTGCTTTTCTTCCTTTGTGGAGGTCTGCTTTGGAAGACTCAAGCTCCAGGAGAGAACAGAACTTCTAAGATGACAAACAGCCCCATCCTGGTTTTCCTCTGTGCAGTGGTTAATGCACACGCGTGCACCCTCCCAGCTATTTTTGTAAATTGCCCTTACGGATAATTTGCACGACAAAACTTGTTTCCCAGAATGGAAGCTGAGCCCCTGTGTGTAGCCACAGAGTCACCCAGAGATCACAGGCGCAGAAGTGACAGGAAGGTGGCAGTATGTTGTCAAACACTGTCTGCAGCAGGAGTCCTGTTGAAGGCAGGTAATTTGGTCCCCCCTCCACCCTGGCCATCCTTAAGTGGCGAGGGAAGTCCTACTGACAGCCGATCTATAAAACATTAGCCCAGCTCTGGACCTCGTTAGCACTGTCACCGCCGAGTCTAGAAACAAGTCACCATTGCTGAGGAAAGCACCCAAGGATACTTGGCTGGATCCTTCAGGGTTATTTACAGCAGATGGCGAGATAGAGCAGGCCCATGCTAATTCTAAATATTTGGAAGCTATGCTAAACGAGTGTCAAATTGGCTTCATTAAAAAAGATACACAGTTTCCTTATTTTCTAATTATGACAATTCCGACTAAAGGCTAATGACATTACCAGATCCAGGTTTCCCCTCAGCTGTTTTCATAAACAGATAAGACTCATTCCTAATTAGAGCATGTTAAGTATTCAACAGGCACATTATTAATGCCATCCTTTAACAAGATGGAAAGTGTGCCACTTTACCAACTTAAACACACGTTCATGAAATATTTACTGATTTACTCTTGTCTTAACTAGAAAACTGATTTTTTTAAACACCTTTCTAATTGATGGACTCTGAACACATAACACTTTGGCTCTACATCCAAAATTTTCCAATATTTTGACTTGGAAGTGGAGCCACCCAATCTAGATGCTTCAAAGGTGCTTCAAAGACTTGGATCCTTTAGATCATGTAGCCCAGGAGCAAACTTCTCCGTGTCGCAGCTTGTCGATGACAAGGCAGCCTTCAGGACTCAGAGGAACACCTCAGTGGGCAGTGGATTGTGGCTGGATGCACAGCTATTTGTGAAATTTAATTCTACATATATAACCGATTCCCAAAAAAACCGATGTGGATATCATCTCCTGGAGAGTTAAAACTTTAAGAGATTCTGGTTCGTAAACCAGGGTCCAGGAAATCAACGATCAGTAGTTGGCAAACAGAAAAAAATGTCGGAATATGAAATCATGTGATTTCCCCTCATTCAAAACCTTGAGTTTCCATCAGCAAAATATTTCTCTATATAAACAGCCATCTCCATGAAGAATATTATATAAGAGCGTTGAGCCTGAGAAAACCAAGCACAGAGCTAGCACACCAGCCAGAGGGCCCACAACCAGCTCAATCTAGGTCTGATTTCTGAAGAACAGAAGGGAGAGATCATGAGGCCTCAGACCCACAGATGTGTTTATGTGCCCTAAATCCCTGTGCTTAATCCCCAGATGCGCCTCCAACCCCAGCCAAAGGTTTTACCTTCCAACAATCAGCCAAGTTCAGTCATGAGGTTAATGCTGTCTATTGGTTTCTGTTTCTTCAGTTGAGATTAAAAGGGAATTCCCAGCACTAGGTCACAATCAACAAAACTGAAATGTGCAAAGTATAAGCAAAAGAATGACTCCTTTCTTAAACTCACCCACCCCTTAACAAACACAGAAAGAAAGAAGTTTAAAAAAAAAAGAAAGAAAGAAAGAATGGGAGAGGACAAGAGGGTGATCGTTACTGGATGAACTATAAAAACCAACATATAAATGTGTGCCATGTCCACTAACACTCCTGTGTTCAGAAGTCATAAACAAATTTGATTAGATGGCACTTCAGATCAAGTTTCTGGAGTATGTAGCAGTGTCAGGACATATTTAGTGACCGAACAACACTTATGCCAAATAGCTGTTATAATCAGACTCATCTGTGTTTAAAACAAATGAACCAAAAAACTGTTGTGAAAATCCAGTCAAGCCAAGGCAAGTAGCTTCCCTCCCATACTACCTTCCAAAGAGAAAATGCACGCATTCTTTTTCCTAAAGCTCACAGTACTCACTTTCAATGCCTCGTCTCTGGTATAGTCTTATATAAGACACTCGACGAATTCTACTGGATAGCCTTCACACTTTGTGCTCTTTTATATTTTGAGCACTAAGCTCTATTTCCAGAGAGAAACAAAATGATAACTTTGAGATTGGTACCACAGAGCGCACTTAGAACTCACACGTTTGCAATAGATTTTGAGTTGGCACAGCTGCATCCCCTATCCTTCCCGACAACCGTCGCCATCCCATTTGCAGGCTGATTTCAACTGTGAGCCATTTACCCTAAAACCTGCTGAGAACCGCCTGAGCCAGGGCAAAGGCAGAACGTCAGCCTCCTCCCGGCTTTTCTGGGATGGCCCGGAAAACCTAGGAATAAGAAGGTCTTCACCGCCCAGCTGCCAACCCGGAGAGATCCAGCTGGTCTCTCGATTTGACAGCGAACACGGAGCCTGTAAAACCTGGAAGGATGCTTCTGCCCCGGACAACGCTAACACATCTCTCCGGATCAAACACACAGGGTTCCCAGAAGCGCCCTTTGACCTTGGAGATGCTACAGGGAGATACTCCCAATGAACTCACCTCAGCGTGAAGCGGTCCTCGGTGGAGTTTTTGGAGATGGAGACGGGAAATGTCAGCACATCTCCCTGCCTGACCGTCTTTGGCACGTACTGCACGGCCACGTGGTTGTCCAAACGCAGCTCTCTCAGGGGCGGCCGGCTCGGGGTCTGGTAAAGAAAAACACTGCCGATCCTCTGCAAGGGAGGCCCCGACTCATCGATGTCGCTGCGGCCCGTCCGCATCCCTCCGGCTCTCCTGGCACAGTCTCCGCGCTCGTCCCCGGGCTGCAGGGCGTAGTAGAGCTCCACGGGGCTGCCGTCGGGGGGCTCGGGCGACCTCTTCCTCCCGGCCACCACCGTGGGGGGCCCGAACCAGGCGGCCGGGAGCTCCAGCTGCGCCACGCACAGCCCCAGGGCGCCCTGCAGCCGGCAGCTGCCCCTCACCTCCCGGGTCTCCCGGAAGGCGAACACCCGCAGGCAGGGCAGCCTCTGCGCGGGGCCGGCGTCGTCCCAGTCCCTGCCCACCACGTGGAAGAGCACCTGCACGCGGGGCCGGCTCAGGGAGACCTTGTCCCGCAGGATGTGCGCTTTCAGCTTCCAGTTCAGGGAAAACGTGCTGGTGAATCCAAACGGGCTGGAGGGCAGCATCAAGTCCTGGGGTACCACCTGCTCGATGGCGAAAGGCCCGTAGCTGGCATTCAGGACGGGGAACCTCTTGGATTTGTAAATCAGAAAGGACTCCACGCGAGACTGCAGGCTGGAGTTTCTCATGATGTCCTGGTTGGCTTCCTTCAGAAAGAAGGACACGTCCGCGTGGCGGATGTGGTAGGTCACTGGGAGGTAGGTGGGCAGCGAGGAGAACCTCTGGGCGCTTTCCAGGATGCCTCGGCTTGCCACCACTGTCGGGAGGAATCGGGGTTCAGGGGTTAGAAACTCCAGGGCAAGGTTACCAATATTTCAGACCTCTTCCCCCCCTTTATAAGGATTGCCTTGTCTTTGCACTAATTACGCAAAAATTCTTTATGCAAAAGGTCTTACTTAAATCAACTCATCTTATAGGAAGTATATTTCTTTAAAAAAACTGACGCCACTGGAGTAGACAACAGGCACCACTGGCCATGCATAGAAGCTAAGTGTGCAAATAAATAAATTTCAAATCATGCCTTTAATTTTCAGCTAGTGGTCCTGGTGCCCTTAAGAGGCAATGGGTTATGCCTAAGACTTGTTCTCTTTTCGTTAAAGGGAGAGATCCTCATGAGAAAGGTCTTAAGAATGTGCTGGCATCCAACAGAGAAGGGCATTCCCGTTAACTCAACCAGATGGACCAAGACTGGAAACGAGAATGACTTTCTCAGCATGTGGTTTGAGGCTGTGTCCATATTCTACCCAATACTATTCTATGTTCCACCAGATACACACGCTGCACGTAAGGACTCACTGACCATCGGGAAATGATAAAAGGACGTTAAGGTGGGCAATCACATATCAGTTGGACATCACACACTTTCCTTGGGGTTAAGCTCAGAGACGGAGAGAAAAGACCTCGGAAGGATAATGCTAGGAGGAAACCTCCAGAAACAGATGAGATGGGCTGACCACGTCATGTCGGGTCCATGTGTCCCTAGAACCCAAGAACCAAGGGAAGCCCATCACTCATCCTGACCCCAATGCACAGAAAGCATTCTTTTTTTTTTTTTTTTTTTCCCTTACTAAGCATATCCCTCCCTCAGGGGGAACATTCCAAAATGTTATTTTTACATTGCACCTTATATTCTGGAAAAAAAACACAGACACAGAAATTATGTAATTCAAGACCCAACTTAACAGGCTTTAGAAACGGAAATTATTGGCTCTGGGATCACTGACTTCCTAGGCAAAGCTCCACAAGATATCTGAAGCCCTTCTCATTAGTCGCCCTGTAATTATCACTGGTTCTTTTACAGTAAAAGCAACAGAAGCCCTGACATTGATCGGGCCAAACAGTTTCAGAGGCTCACGTGAGCACAGTTTCCGATGCACGACGCCTACATGAGCCTGGACCCCTCTTGGCTGTTGTCTGTGAACAGAGAAGGAAGCAAAGGACTCAGAGAAAAAGGGGTCTTGACTGTGGCTTTGCTGCACAGATCTCGAGAGAGAACAGGCAAGTCACTGAGCCTCTCTGCCTCTCCTGGACTGGTCTGAAGTAGGAGGGCACCAACCAGAGTATGGAGGCCCCCATCCAGTTCTAACAGTGCAGGACACTCAGCTGTGGTCCATCCTGCTTCTGGACAAGAAGCCAGCTTGACATACACTCATCCCGACTTGATGGACAGCCCCGCGGGAAGGGCTCCCTCAATTCCATGGCATCACCCAACTCAGGCCAGGCTGAGCGCCCCAGTTCAGCAACGAAGGTGTCTATGGCCCTGAACCATTTGGAACTTCCAGTATCTGAGCAGTTTCGATTCACCCAAGCGGCGATTTCATATGATTCAACCTAATACATCAGAATTTCTTTTTCAAACATCAGAATATCATAGACCTCACAAGAGACCTCATTCATTTATCAGGACTACATTTTTCTTAAGGTTCTAGAAATCCCTCAGGATTTATATTTTCAATAAACGTGTATTGTCACATGTGAGTTTTTCGTGAAGCTGAAGCACAGGCAGTGAGTTTCGTGCTCATGTTCAGGGTTGAAGCTTTCTCCTTCATCCCATCTCTGGGTACCACCTCCCCTCCCCCACTGTGCTGGCTACACTTCCGTGACTGCTCCGGCTGTGTCATAAATGTCTCTTCTCTGGAATGCCTCCTTTGACTGCATGATTCTGCGTTTATATGCACCATCGATGTCCTTCTGTAGATCTCATACTTCCCTATCACAGGATTTCATGCTCTTCTGTAATTCCCTTCATGCCCCAGTGGGTTATATGCAAGTGAGCAGAGATGACGTATGAGCCTTTTCTCTGTTTTATTCATAGTCCTTAGAAGAGCACCCGACAAATACTAGCTTCTCAGTAAATATTTGAAAAATGAATCAACAAATGAATTATGCTTCCAATATTAAAAAGGCAGATTACATTTTTACATCAGGATTTTATATGCTGTCTCCTCCGTTGCCATCACTCTATAATTAGAATCCTCCATCCTTTTATCCCATGAAGAGCTCCATGTAATCTTGGTGATAAAAGACCTACATCCATCACACAGTGCCCCCTGATTCCTTTTTTTCTTTTTTAATGTCACTGGAGTACAGCTGACTTACAATGTTGGGTTAGGTTCAGGTGTACTGCAAAGTGATTCAGTTATACAAATACATGTATCCATCCTTTTTCAGATTCTTTTCCCATTTAGGTCATCACAGAACACTGAGTAGAGTTCCCTGTGCTACACAGTAGGTCCTTGTTGGTTATCTGTCTTATATATAGTAGTGTGTAGATGTTCATTCCAAGCTCCCAATTTATCCCTCCCCTCACCCCACGTGTCCCCTTTGGTAACCCTAAGTTTGTTTTCGAGATCTGTAAATCTGTTTTGGTTTTGTAAATACATTTTTAAAAATGATACAAATGAACTTATTTACAAAACAGAAACAGACTCACAGACGCCCTGATTCTTATAAATGCATCTTGGCACCACTCGGGTTGTCATCACACCAGCCCGTCATTCATTGTAGACACTGCTGAAGCCAAATAACCAGGTTATAGATAGTCAAACATTAATACCAGACACCAAGGCTCCGTGAACTTTCCTGTTGGAACATCTGACCCCTATTTGAGTACACCAAACTTAACTGTGCAACTAATTACATATTCCAAGGGCAGTGGCTGTGGGTCCTCTGACTTTATTTGGGAAAGCAACCAGGGGGACACCATGGGCACTGTTCAAAGGGAAGTTATTTCTAAGTTTCATTCCATGAAGAGCCTATTTGTCTTTTCGCCTGGAATCTGACCTACATGTTTATCGCTCAAAAATGCTCCAAGTTGGGGGCTTCCCTGGTGGCACAGTAGTTGAGAGTCCGCCTGCCGACGCAGGGGATGTGGGTTCGTGCCCCGGTCCGGGAGGATCCCACGTGCCGCGGAGCGGCTGGGCCCGTGAGCCATGGCCGCTGAGCCTGCGCGTCCGGAGCCTGTGCTCCGCAACGGGAGAGGTCACAGCAGGGAGAGGTCACAGCAGTGAGAGGCCCGCGTACCCCCCCCCCCAAAAAAATGCTCCAAGTTGACCTAAAGCTAGTGTTATTTCCTTTTTCTGTCTTTTTTTTTTTTTTAAACAAAACTCAAAAAGTAATGTTCCACCATGTACAGAATAGATTAAAAGTAAGCGCTTCCCTGGTGGCGCAGTGGTTGGGAGTCCGCCTGCCGATGCAGGGGACGTGGGTTCGCGCCCCGGTCCGGGAAGATCCCACGTGCCGCAGAGCGGCTGGGCCCGTGAGCCGTGGCCGCTGAGCCTGCGCGTCCGGAGCCTGTGCTCCGCAGCGGGAGAGGCCACGGCGGTGAGAGGCCCGCATACTGCAAAAAAAAAAAAAAAGAAGTAAAACTCATTAACCTCAAATCCCCACCGGGGTAGCTATTATAACCTACGAACACCAATTCCACATAAAAAAAGAGCAATGTATCAAATAACAAAGAAGTTGCACGTGGTAAATCTCACTTAATAACCCATTAAGAAAACAAATTACATTTATTTTGGTGCTGTGACCTTATATGCTTATTTGAAAGAAAGTGACATGTTCCCATCGTTAAGCAACGCAGTGACCTCACAGATATTTTCTATTAATTTACCATTTTGAAAAAATAATTTCCCCTAAATAATACTTTTACGAAACCTGAGAAAGATGGTGATTTGAGCACAGACCTTTAAAATTTCCCCTGAGTGGACTCAAAAGCAGTAACTAAGGGAATACGGTAATAAGTAAAAATCTGTGTCTGTGTTGAATATTCAGTGCAAATCGCACGCCCTGGCCTGGGCGAATTCCTGAGAAATTACATGGGATACCAATGCCTCATGCAGAAAATACAGCATGGTGAGGGTTGCCAGATACAACATATAGGAAACCCAGTTATGTTTCCATTTCTAATTGACAGAAATCTTGCATGGGGCATGCTTATAATTAAAAACAAGAACAAAATTTGTTGTTTATCTGAAATCCAAATGTTACTGGGCACCCTGAATTGCTGTTGGCTAAATCTAGCATCTCTAAGCATGACATCATAAAAGAAGATGATAGCCTGGTGGAACTACCTTGATATTTCTAAGAGCAAAGGCCACAGTATCCCAAGGATGCCCCGCACTGGGTAACGTTCCTGATGCCGGCTGCTGACAACATTCGTAATCAGCTGAACTGAAAGACTCAGGAGTGAGTCGGACCACACTGTGCAGAAAACCCCAGAATCAGGGCCTCTTGCTAATGTGGAACAGGAGGTATGACACAGCCTCACTGTGGACTGAGTCCAAAGCCAAAGCAAAATGACTTACAGGAAACTGGTCCCCAGTGTAGCAGCTGTGCCAAACTGAGAGAAGGGACAGTACAACAATGGTCTGGGAATACCAGGAAAGCCAATGCACCCCCATGCTGCTCAGGCTGCTGCATCACCGATATGGGAATGTACCGCCAGCGCCCTTCCAGGTGGACGTTGCATGTGCAGCTCTAACAAGAGCAAGTGGAAACCAAATGGAAAGAAGAGGAACCCACTCCACTGTGTCAGGGAAATTCCAATGCGCTAGAGGCTACCCTCATTCAAGGACAGCTAGAGAGAAGGCAAATACAGACGAAAAACAGAAGGAGAATAAAATGTCTGTTTCAAAAATAAAAATTGCACAATCAAAGAAGAGCATTTGAAAGGGCACTGAAGAGACAGAGGAACAACAAAGCTCTGAAGGGTAGTTACCACAGAATACTGATGTATATTTTACACAGAATAACTTCTACGCTCTTGCTAATCAAGAAAATGCAGGACCCTTGTTATTTTATAATGAAATAGGACTAAGATGGAAGAAGATATGGCAGTATTAAAAGTAAGAGATTTAAAATGGTTTCAGAAGCAATAAAAAAGATATGAAAAAGGAGAAAATTGAATTTATCCTGTGAAAATGAGAATTTGTGAAGCTTTCCCTAGAGCTAAATGGAAAAGACAAGAAATGAAAACGATGATCAGTGGCAGGCTGCAAACATGAGACACATTAGATATATAAGCAGATAATAGGGCTTCTAAGAAAAATAGCAGAAAAATGCAAAAGAAGCATCATTAAAAGACAATCGAGAAAGGAAAACAGTTCTGGGGTAAAAATAAATATTTCACTGAATTCCAAGGAAAACTGGAAACACCACCTTTTAGGGATTTCCTAAAGCCATTTCTTAATGTCAAGGATAAATAAATAATTATATAAGTGCTTATTTAAAAATAAAACAAAAATTCAAAAAAAAATCAAACTGTCCTCAGTTCTATCTACTGTACAAAATTAAATCTTAAAAATGATAAATATTTCCATAAATCTGATGGAGAATGTTCAAATTGAACAATTCCCTAACCTAGAGATTTTCCTGATAATATGTGAGGACAGTAGAAAGATGCAAGGCTACATCCTATCTGTCCTTCCTTAAGAAAAAAAAAAAACCAAAACACTGAAGCCTATTATTCAGGCAGCCAGGAGGTGGTTAAAGTGTAATATTCAGGAACAGGAAAGTCATGACATAAACATGAAAACATTTAAGCATCGAATAAATTCAAATACAGTTTTAAATGTAGGCAAAACCAACAAGGTCAAAATAGTTATTGATCAAAGAAAAACCATAATCCAAACATTATATTATTTAAAAATCATAAACTTGGTTAAAAATGCCAAAAGAAACATGAAAAGAAAAAAAGTAAAAGGGTACTAATTTTGTATATCCATAGAAGTGGCTTTATTTTTGTCAATGGTAACCAAATAAATATATATTTAACTATAATTTTTTACAAGTTTAAAATCAGGCTGTTTGGCTTACAAATTGAGAAGGGACAGAGAGAAAGAGAGAAAACAGAAACAGCTCATTGAGTGATATATTGAAAATACAGAACACAGATCATCAAGAAAGAAAAATGATAAAAAGCATAAAATATGATGAAAGGAGTAAGAACAAATTTGTTAATTATGACACTAAATATAAATGAGTTAAACTCTCCTGTGAAAAGACAAACACTGTCAGGGTGACTCAAAAATTATAAGACAATGAGTTTAAATTGCCTGCAAGAGAACTCCTAAATAAAGTGACTGAGAGATTTAAAAAAAAAAAATCTGAGCACAGACATTCCATAGTGGGTAAAAAAAAAAATAGCACAACTTTAATATCAGAGGATAATAAGTAAATTCAAGAGAAAAAATACATGCATTGTGAATTGTATCTTTCCATAAAAATTAAGACCTTTAATCCAGGTAGTTATTTTTTCTCTTAAAGTTACAAATGAAAAATTGATAGTAACAATTTTTTTGGAAAATATTATATACCTCCTTTCCCAATCTCAACTTATAAAGGATGGAAAAGTAAGTAAGGCTAGGAAGTTATAAATAATATAAATTATGAGGTTGTAATTTCTACAAAGGATACTCTTATTTATACTCTTCATGGACTCTTGCCAAACATCATATACAAAGCCACAAGAAAACCTTTAAACAAATCACAAAAATAACTTAAATTGTATTCCATGATTCCATGAGCCTATGTAATCAAAATATAAATCAGTAACAAGAGAAAAATAGAAACACTGCTCCCTGCTTGGAACAAAAAACTACTAAATGCTTCTTGGATAAAGAATAAAAAGAAAGCTTTTAATTACACTGTATTTACAAAATACTGATAATGACAACAGTGCGTATCAAAAACACATGTGAAGCAGCCAAGGCTGTAGTCAAAAGCAAATTCATACAATTTCATACATGAATCTCATACATTCATATAATGAAATTGATAAATTAAGCATTCTACTCAGGAAAAGAGAAATCCCAAACAAAACAATCCAAAACAACAACAACAAAAAATTCTAAGGAAAAAATGATAATAAAAAGTAGAAAAAATGATATAAAAGATTACAAAATTGAGAAGCCAAAGAAGTGCTAAATTTTTAAAAATTTATAAAATTGATTGTTACAGATGGCAGATTATGATCATTCATTTACATACGCTTCCACAGAAAAATCCTCATTGAAACAGCCTAAAAGAAAAAAAAAAATAGAAAAAGCGGTATAAATCTGAAAGCAAATATAAAGACAGGATCAATGGGCCAGAGATACTAATGAAGTTCTAAAAGTATCACAGATGGGGTGAACTGGCCCCATATTGTGGTCATTTGGTAACTGTATACTCAGTTTTACTATAGAATCTCTTGCTTTTGTCTGCTTTATTTATCAATGTCTGAGAAAGATGTGTTAAAAGTTTTTCCCAGAGATTTTGAAATGGCTGGGTTCTTGTATTTCAAACGATTGACCATACTTGTCCTCAGTACGTAGGCACTACGTAAGTATGTCTTATGTCTCCTGTTGCCAATAATAAAAACTTTCCTTTGGTCCTTCTTAATGCTTTTTGGCTTTGAAGTGTATTAGGGTGGGCCAAAAAGTTCGTCTGGGTTTTTCTGTAAGCTGTTACAAAACCCCGAACTTTTTGGCCCACCCAGTATTTTTTCCCGAGGTTAAGACAGCCATCCCTGTCCAAGTTTTCCTTGTTTTTTGTAAGCATTTTCTTAGTACTACTTTTTGCCTGCTTTTATTTTGTGTCCCTGTGTCACTTTTCTTAGTGTCAATGTCAAAACAGATTCTGACTGTAAGTCTTTGCTTGATTGATATGTTTGAATTTATTCCTGCTATCATATTCTATGCTTAAATGTCCCACGATTGTGTGTGTGTGTGTGTGTGTGTGTGTGTGTGTGTGTGTGTGTGTGTGTGTGTATGCGTGCGTGCTTCATGTCTTCTCTTTTGCTGGATGGATTTTTATGTGCTCCTTTTTTCTTTCTAGAGATTGAAAAATGCTATAGAGGTTCTTGATTGTCAAAGAATAAATATGCATTCAAATTGATTAATCATCAAACTGAAAATATACAAATTTGAACTGACTCATAACCTTATCACCATGGCAAAATATTCTGGAATTTCTGTTTAATAAATCCAAATGAAAGACAGTTAACTCCACTCCAGTCTTCTCTCTTAAAAGTTATATTTGAAAACAACAAAATCTTAACATAAAGGAAAGAAGACTTTCTAGCTCCAGTAAAGTAGGAATAAGAATGCAGACCAGGGCTTCCCTGGTGGCACAGTGGTTCAGAGTTCGCCTGCCGATGCAGGGGGCATGGGTTCGTGCTCCGGTCCGGGAGGATCCCATGTGCCGCGGAGCGGCTGGGCCCATGAGCCATGGCCACTGAGCCTGTGCGTCCAGAGCCTGTGCTCTGCAACGGGAGAGACCGCAACAGTGAGAGGCCCGCGTACTGAAAAAAAAAAAACAGTTATTGAATAGCAGTGTCAACATTTTGTTATCAGCTTAATTGAATAGGAAGGAAGCAATGAAGACAGAGAAAGGATGGATATTTGAGACTCCAAGATTTCCAGAGAAACCTGTCTTCTATATCTGAGTGCTATTCTCTTTTACTGTAAATCCTGATTTAAGAAAACTAGGAAGTTCTTTCCTGCAGAGTACCATCTGGCAACAGAACACCTTCTGTAAGAGAGCTGGGTAATTTTGCTGATATATAGCTCAAAAAATATAGCTGAGCAGCTGAGAAACTAGACGCTCAATAACCCCCCATCCTTTTTAACTGTCAAAACACTATGAGGGTCCAGCTATAGGAAAAAAGAAAAAATATATATATATATATATATATTAAAGAATGCAGACCAAAACTCAAAACAAAAACAATACCCAACTTAACATGAATTGGATAGCTCTCCCCAAGAGTGAATGAAGGTCTCTTCATGGACCAGAAGGGTCTAAACATGCTTAGAATGGCAAGACCTAAGGATGTAGCAGACCCCACAATAGCTGTGGTTGATGGGGAAACCCTGGCACTTCCCTGTTTCCTGTGACCTTGCCGGGTCCCAGGTGAATGTGTCAGAGATGAGAAGGAAAGCGGATGGTGTTACTGAGAGCTGGGACACACTACGTATTCTGTGAGCTTCACTGCGTTCCTGAAAGCCCCAGACTGAGATGAGAGGTATGCCTCTAGGAACTTGGATTAGAGGTTGTTCAAGACACAAAGCCAAATCAAAGTTCCTAACTGGCTCAGCTCACTCCCCTGGTTCCCTCTTACTCCTGGGTACCGGGGCTGCCCTATGCAGAGATGAATAGTCAACTGTCCCACCCAACCCCTAACACATTCTCAGCTGATGACTTGTCCTTCGGAATCCACCAGAAAGGAACTCTCTCATCTTCCCTCCAGCAAATCTGACAGCAACTTAGAATTTGCTACCCATCTTTGCCTATGATGATAAGAATCTCCTTTTCCTTCAAAAATCAGTCCTTAAGGTCCAGCAACTTTTCCTTCTCAAGCTTCCACATCATCTATTTCTCCCTCTCAACTGGATAGCTCATCGCAGTATAAAAACCTAGTATACTCAAACTTCAGAAACAAACAAAACTGGCCTTTGACTCTGAATCCTTTTTTCTCTACCACCTCATCTCTCTGCTTCTCCGTATACACATATGTAGGTCTACAGTCACTATTATAAATATGCTTTGTACCTGTTTATATTTATGTCAATGATCGTAGACAGCTCCGTAAACATGCATGCACACAGAGACGCACACACAGGCACACACACGGTGCTGTCTATGGTCACTGTCATGGGCCATATAATGCCTCCCGCCAAAGATATCCACAACCTAACCCTCACCTGTGAATACATGACCTTCATGGCCTAAGGGACTTTGCCAGTGTGATTAAGTTAAATGTTCTGAGATGGGAGATGAGTCTGGTTTATCCAGTGGGACCAATGTCATCACAAAGGTCTTTATAACAGAATGTCAGGAGGTCAGAGAGGAAGACGATGCTTCTTTCTGGCTTTGAAGATGGAGGAAGGGGCCATGAACTCAGGCATGGAGGCAGCCTCTAGATGTTGCAAAGGTAGGGAAACGACTGTCTCCTGGAACCTCCGGAAGGAATGCTGCCTGGGGAATAATTTTAGACTTCTGACCATTGCCTTTCTCTTTTAATGAGATAAAATAATATAAAACAACGTTTACGTTGTTTTATATTATTTTCCCCCTTTTGTAGATAAGGTAATCGAGAGTCAAAGGGACGGACAACTTGACCAAGGTCACACAACCAGTCAGCGCCCAGGGGGGACTGGAGAAGGTAGGTCTAGGGCAATGGTGGCTGGACCTGGCAGGCAGGTACAGACTCGCAAGAGCTCACTCTATGCATCTCCTTCCTGCTCCACATCCAGTAACTTCAGGTGGGTAGATGCCAGTCGCCCATGGTGGGAGTGTTTACACTATGGACAATGGCAAACCCTACAGACCAGGTGTCCATCCTCCCTCCCATCAGAGCCAGTGATTAAACACTGATCCTACTGGTCTGCTGCCTGGGCTTGAATTCGCCACATTCCACTGTGTGATCCTATCACTTTTTCTGTTATGGTTAAAAAGATTTCCTTGGCTCTCCAGTGACTCCCATGTGAAATTTACATTCTGTAGCTCAACGTTCAAAATCCCTGAGTATTCACAGCCACCCTCCCTCCCCAGCTTCAGTATCTTGCTATCTGCCGCATCTAACCTACGCTCCGACCAGACTGAGCGGTCATTCATCAAGTGCAACCCTAGGTTCCCTCTTCTGCTGCTCTCACCCTCTGGGTTGTCATGCTCTCTCCCCAAAGCAAACCTCTAACAGGAAAATGGCCATTTGTTCTAGAACACTGCATATGAGGACCTCCAGATCTAAGAAGCCCTCCCCATACACCCCAGCCTAATGGGGTCTATGTCTCTGCAGCATTTTGATTTCTCCTTGGATGTGTAGCAAATTCTGCTTTGTATCACAGTTAAGGGAGTTCGTTTTCCCTACTAAATTATTTATTTAATGATAACACTTACTTTGTTCTGGACACTGGTCTATACTCTCTAGAATGATCAAAGAATGTAATACCCGCAGCACCCCCATGCGTTAGGTGCTTTTTATCATCCTCACAACACAGTGAGGAAACTGAGATCCAGAGAGGTCAAGGGACTTGCCTAAAGTCACACAGCTGGTAAATGGCAGAGACAGAATTTCAACCCAACAGCCTGGCTCCTTTAGCACTAAGCAATGTGACCCTCAAGGAGGGATTCAAGGACCCAGCCCTGTTGTGTTCACCTTTCCATATTAAATCATGCTTTTGCCAGAAGGTGGCTTGAGTTTCAATGGCACCATGCTTGATCAATTCCCAGTGGTACACAGAAAAACGTATTTTTAAAAATTGTAATTAGCCGTGCACCTCTCTTAAATAAATGCTGGAAAAATATAATTCGTACATCAAGCCCAAGCATCATGATTGTTATAGCTGAGGGTGACACAAAAATAGGTACTTTTTGGTGATTGGTCTACAGCGGCTGCTTGAATTTCATGTCCAGGGCTACTCAGGACCTGCTGTTGCAGCAAAAGCTGGGAGATGACATGTGTGACGCCCCCAGAACCCAGCACAGAGCTGAACACATTTGGGGGGCTTGTCATGTATTCTTTAAGTGAGAAAATGTTAGCTCCGGGGAAAGACGCAGGTTGTCCCTTGGGATTTGTGTCAGGAAAGGGACACTTTTTGAAGACCTTGAAAAGAACTGCATCCCTTTTACCCTTCCCCCCAGAACACTGCGGCGGGTGGGGGGATAAAAGTATAGGAGAAAGGTCCGTTTACAGAGGTGAACACATTTACTTTATCCACGTGGTTCTTAATTTGCTTCTAAAACACTGAATTTGTTGCTTCCAATATTTCAGAAGGGAATCTGTCTTTGTTTCTCAAGCACGTTTTCATACTTTGAATGACTGAGGAAACTGTTATCTGACTGCAGCTTCCCAAAGGAGCCTGACAACTAAAGAACGTAGCCGGCGGCAAATGCAGCAGATTTAAGTGTAGATTCAAGTGTGAGAAGCCCTCTAGCTTAAAGAATAATTTGTTATGAGAAATGTGTTGGGAGGCTGTGGAGTTCTCTAATAAAAGATACGTTTCTGTCTTTATTCCTCCTGTCATTCGTGGCAGGAATAATTGTGCCAGGAGCTGTCCGAGGTGCTGGAGAGACAGGATTAAACAGAGGAATGAGGCTGACATCCTAGTGAAGAGGGAAGATTTAAAAACACAAGTAAAGAAATAGACTCATGTAATGTAATTTCACGCAGCAGGAAGAGCCATGAAGAAAAATAAACGAGGGTGCACAGGTGGAAGCGTGGCCAGTCAAGCAGGCCTGTAACCTGAAATAGAGAGGCTGTAAGGAGAGTTACATGTTCCCATATATATTAATCATTTTTAGTCCCTGTCGCTAAATGTAAAAGCCTGGAAATCAAATGGAAATTCAGGCAGTCTTAACCAGGGGCTTTCCACCCCAGGACTACTGAGGATAATTCTCTATTGTAGGAGGTTGTTTTGTGCGTTGTTGTATATTTATCAGCATCCTTGACCTCAACTCACTAGATGCCAGTAGAACTCCATTGCCCCGTTGTGACAACCATAAATGTCTCCAGACATTGCCAAATGCCCCTCAGGGTAAAGCTGCCAGATAAACACACAGGGCATCCATTTATATTTGAATTTCAGGATAATAACGAATACTTTTCTTAGTGTAAGTACCAAATATTGCATGGGACATTCATAGTTTATTTGAAAATCAACTTTAACTGGACATTTTTGTATGTTTATCTGCTATATCTGGCAACCCTAATTGGGAAGCAAAACCATACCCACGGGTTCATGCCCACGTGCCGCGGGGCGGCTGGGCCCGTGAGCCATGGCCACCGAGCCTGCGCGTCTGGAGCCTGTGCTCCGCAGCGGGAGAGGCCGCAGCAGCGAGAGGCCCGCGTACCGCAAAAAAAAAAAAAAAACACATAAAAATAAATAAATAAATAAAATAAGCTACAAGGATATATTTTACACACGGGGAATACGGCCAATATTTTATAACTATAGAGTATAACCTTTAAGAATTGTGAATCACTATATGGTACACCTGTACCTTATATATTATTGTACATCAACTACACTTCAATTTTAAAAAAGTGGAGGAGTGAGGCAGAAGTAGAGGTCAGGATGATGGGACAGGAAAGGCTCAACCCACCGCCACAGATGCGGAAGAAGGCGGCAGTGAGCCAGGAGCCCAGGAATGCAGGCGGCTTCTAGAAGCTGGAAAAACCAAGGAAACAGATTCTCCCTGAAAACTTCCAGAAAGGAATGTAGCCCCAATGACACCTTGCTTTCAGCTCAGTGAGACCTGTGTCAGACGTCACAAATTTGTGTTATTTCAAGCCACTAAGCGTGTGGTGATTTGTTACAGAAGCACTAGAAGACTAACACTGCTGCCAATGATGAATTAACAGGGGGACCAATCCACATGGTCATAGCATCTGTTTTTCAGGGACATGCAGCATCCGGAGCTACGAATGGAGCAGGTAAACACTTAGGTGGAATTCTGCTAGGCCTGCAACTAACATGCAAGGCATCTTTGCGTTAATTAGAAACGGGTCCCTCTTTCCAGGCCAATGGTCTCATGGCAGCCAGCACAGCTCACAGAGTGCAACACAGACTGGCCTTTAGCTCCACGAGTCCTCTAGCACGGGAGCGCTTGTGCAGTGCACAACCTGAACAACCACACACGGCAGCCCGGAGAAGGGACCATGCCGCGCACCTTCATCACAGAAAGCTATTTCTCTCCATGTAGATGAAGAAACTTAATCTGCATTCTAGAGAAGAGGGGCACTTGGTTTCTTATGTGCTGTGCAGGGGACACGAGTTTGAGCCCTGCTCCGGGAAGATCTCACATGCCGCGGAGCAACTAAGCCCGTGCACCACAACTACTGAGCCCATGTGCCACAACTACTGAAGCCCACGCACCCAGAGCCCATGCTCCACAGTGAGAAGCCACCACAATGAGAAGCCCACGCTCCGCAAACAAGAGTAGCCCCCGCTGGCCGCAACTAGAGAAAACTCGCATGCAGCAACAAAGACCCAACGCAGCCAAAATAAATTTTTTAAAAAAGTGTCTGCACATAAATGGGTCAGGACGCATATGCCCAAGTGTTTGGTAAGTGTTGCTTGCTTGCTTGTCTGTTTTTTTTGAAAGCTGTCAGAAAATCCAAATCTAAGCAACTTAAGCAAGTAAGCAATTTCTTTTACCCTAAAATCTAAAGGTCCCAGAGGCATCAAAAGTCAGAGTCCAGGTACACTAGCACCACCATCTCTTGTATCTGTCTCCTCCAAAATGAATGGACCTATTTTCAGGGTGGCTCACTGACGCTGCAACCCCTATAGCAGCTCCTGGCTTATCTTCTCCCAGGGTCCAATCCAGTGAAAATAGTAGCTTCTCTTCCTTAAACAGTTTAAAATCCCAGATCTGATGATCACTGGCCCAATGTGGGTCATGTGCTCGTGACTCAGCCAAACACAGTGCTCAGGGGAATGGAATATGCTACTTGGCCAGGTCTGGGCCACATTTCCACCCTGAAACGGGTGGAGTCATCCCCACATGTGTCTCTAGACTGAGGTGCTGGGGCAGGGGTAGAGGATGTCAAGGAGCGAATAAAAACATTAGTGTCTGCTACATCATGTTGCTGTGAAAGTTTTATTCCCAGTTAAAGTACCTAAAACTGGAACAGGCCTGTTGTCCTTATTTTATCCACTCTGATATTCACACTTTTGCACTTTGGTTTCTTTGAAATCAGTTTACTTATAAAGGTGTTTTTTACAGGAAAAGTGAGGAAGAGAAGGAAGAGAGAGAAAGTAATATCTTGTGCGAAACGTCAGGCACTTTTTATTTCTGATACTGTTGGGCGCTCGTGTAATACGAGAGTAAGGAGTTCATTATCCCCATTGAGCAGTTAGGAAAATTAAGGCTGAGAGCATTGAAGATGTTCAGCCCACTGAGCTTGAAAGCGCCCAAGCCTGGATTTGAAGGAGGCTGTCTGATTCCAGAATGTGAGCTCTTTACCTCTAATATGCCCAGTTTCACAGCAAAATGGGGATTGATTTATTATCAAAGTACTAGTTGGGGTATTAGAAAGAAGTAATTTCCTTTCTACTCATCTCTGAGGATAAATATAAGTTAAAGAAACCACCACACCCCAACACACACAAATTGTTAATTTATTTTCCTCCTAGTTTATGTCCTTTTAATAAGACAAGGAATAAACAGCCAATAATTAACTCATTTTCTACCACCATTTTAAGAAAAAAATAAAAATAGAACATGAAAATCAGGCAGTGAAGGGAAAGTTAAGAAGACAGGCTCTAGGTCAGGCAACCCGGGCTTCCGTCCAGTATAACCATTTGCTAGCTTTCTGTCTTGCTCGCTGTGTAACTTCGGGAAATCATTTAAGAAACTTTTTTTTTAATTAATTTATTTTATTTATTTATTTTTGGCTGCATTGGTCTTTGTTGCTGTACTGTCTTTCTCTAGTTGGCGGCGAGAGAGGGCTACTCTTCATTGTGGTGCGCGGGCTTCTCACTGCGGTGGCTTCTCCTGTTGCAGAGCATGGGCTCTAGGTGCATAGGCTTCAGTAGTTGTGGCGCAGGAACTTAGTTGCTCCGTGGCATGTGGGATCTTCCCTGACCAAGACTAGGACCCGTGTCCCCTGCATTGGCAGGTGGATTCTTAACCACTGTGCCACCAAGGAAGCCCCATTTAAGAAACTCTTATCCTCAGTTTCTTTATCCCTAAAATGGGGATAATAACAGCATGTGCCTCATACAGTTGTTAAGAAAATTCCATGAGTTATTTCATGTAAGTGCTCAATACACATGAGTTAGTATATTATAAATATGACTGTTTTCAGAAATGGTAATCTGGCCATTCTGTTGAAAACCCACCAGAAGCTACCGACATATTTAAGACACAACCTAAAAAAATAAAGAGGTGAAAATTTGTTAGATCCAGCTCAGTTCCATAATAGAAAAATGTATTTCCTAGAATGGAAAAGATGCTCAAGTCTAAAAACAAAACTAGAGGCATACCATGATTTACAACACAATTACAAAATATTTTTCAGTAGTTCTCTCTTGAAAGGTCGGAATCCAGATGAATGACAGACACAGGGAAAATTTTAAGGGTTTATTTATTTATTTATAAATTTATTTTTAGCTACGTTGGGTCTTCGCTGCTGCGCACGGGCTTTCTCTAGTTGTGGCGAGTGGGGGCTACTCTTCATTGCGGTGCGCAGGCTTCTCATTGCGGTGGCTTCTCTTGTTGCGGAGCACGGGCTCTAGGCACATGGGCTTCAGTAGCTGTGGCTCGTGGGCTCTAGAGCACAAGCTCAGTAGTTGTGGCGCACGGGCTTAACTGCTCCGCAGCATGTGGGATCTTCCCAGACCAGGGCTGAAGCCTGGGGCCCCTGCATTGGCAGATGGATTCTTAACCACTGCGCCACCAGGGAAGCCCAACAGTTTATTTTTACCATCAGATATTTCTTCATATAGGACACGTTTCTGTGAGCCTCAAGAAACATACAGTGTTTCCCATAAGGGAAAAAGTGCTTTTTAAAGCACCAAGTTCTATAAACATTGGGTAGCTGAGATGCTTTGAAAATGATTCCGTTAAGTTATTTACTCTACCAGAAAGTGCTTATTTGAGAGCCCTGGGTCCTTCTGTGAAGCATTTGCCTAAAACAGTACCCACCATCATTTCAAACTTTTGATTAAACGTTATGCCTCTCGGTGACAAGTTTATTTCACGCTGACAGAGGAAATACCTGGTTCCAAACGTATGTCCAAAGTATTTTTTAAACAGGGCTTTGGAGACTGACTTGCTTGTTTGTTTACTGCCTTCTTCAAAGCTATTTAATGGCTGGAATTTGCCAATAAAATTTTATAACCAGTGGTCTAAACCCATTATTCCCCCCCAACACACACACACACACACACACACACACACACACACACGTTTCAAGTGGGCCATTAAGGATACATAATCAAGAATACAGTAAGTGTTCTAATCGGACTAGATTTTGGAGTCATCCTCAGTGTGGAATGGATCCATGTTAGACGTGTGATACACCATGAGTTAAAGACAACGTTTTCATAAAACGCTGCACATGTGAGTGACGTCAGGCTAACCTCAACAATTTTCTAACTTAAAGTGTTGACATGACTCTGTGATGGTCCTGGTAACTGAGATGCATAAAGAACAGAACCACACCTAGGACTGTCCTACTCGCTGAAGAATCCAATCACAAGAGGGCTACGTCCGCATAGCGCTTTGCGTGGAATCTGATAGGAAACAAAAGGAGGGCAGGATGCCCTGATGCTGTCATGTGACAGGAAAAAACAAATCTCACTCCATATGGGATCTGTTTCTTTTACTTTAACCTTTGTATACTATTGCTTTTGCTATAAGAATGTTGCTTATAGCCTGAAATATACAGGAGAACCCATTCTCAAGGCTCTGACCTTTAAGAGTATAACAATTTTCCATTCATACAGAGATAAAAAGTTACAGAACAGAGAATAATATTTGCCTTGGAGATTTACCTGAACATGGTGACCTGACCTACATGCACAGCTGTAAGAACAAAGGATTGCAGCACCAAGAAGTTTGCAATAAACAACCATGCCCCTCCCTCACCTGGCCTTTAAAAACGCATTGCTGAAACCCTTTAGGGAGCTCAGGGTTTGGAAGCACGAGCCACCCGTCTCCTTGCTTGGCCCTGCAATAAACCTTTCTCTGCTCCTAACTCCAACCTTGCTGTTTGTTTGGCTTCACTGTGCGTTGGGCACACTAACTTGAATTTGCTAACAGTCACCTTCTCTTGGTGCCCAGAAATAATCCATGTCACTGTGTTTCTAAGAACAAGAACCTAATTAGGGTCCTGCCCAGAGAGGAGAGGGCCATTCTAGTGGGTCCTTGAATCTTACTAATGGAATCTAGCTGGGAGGCGGCGCTCCGTGGCCAGCGGGTACTCTGCTGACGCTCCTAGATGAATCTCCTAATCCCTCCCCAGTTGGTCACCGAGAACTGGGTCCCAGGTTTGTCAGCTGGGGTGCTAGAGTGACAGATGACTATATAGGATGGGAGTGAGATGTGCAGAACCTCAGACCCATCGTGCATCCTGCATGTATAGACCCTCAGAATAAAGTCCTGATGGTGACACGGATGTGAACAACCATCATAAATGCATCCCATGAGAGGGTGCATTAGTGAGAACCTCCCACCAGCAGGGTCTTCCAGCTGGGCTTTCCAGTGGGCCATGCTTCTTATGCAGAAGGTATAAATTATGCCACAAGCCTGGGTCCCAGGAAATCTAATTTTCTTAATTTGTCTATTAACACAATTTCATTGCCTTTGTAGATCCTCATTCTACTGTGTGGTGTAAACTGAATTCCAGTCCATCTGTAATTTCCCAATGTTGTGTCCAATTTCCCTTGTGTGTTCAGGTGATAAATCCCCAAGAACCCAGATGACTAATCATCTATTTTGATCCCAGGCTGCTTTTCATATGTTGATGAATCTGATTGATTTCTCCCTCTCCCATATCAATAAGCCATCAGTTTCCTAATTCCTCCCTTCCAGGGAGAAACGATGGGGTCCCTGAAGAGCAGGCTGCAGCTGAAAACACACAATTGGCTCGAGAATCCATCCAGACCAGGCAGAGAGCACCACTGGCTCATGGCTTAGCATTTGGTGAAAACTGAAACGCCAGATGCTTGTTATTCTTCCTCCAGCTGGTGCCACACCCACCTGAGACTGCCCCCCCCACCTACAGGCACCTGTCCCATTAGTGACAAACTCCATGTATTAGTTTGTTTTCTGCAAAAGGCTTTTCCATGTCTCCTTCACCACCAGAATATCAGACTGTAACAAGGTAACATCCTGAATATCTCAGGGGTGATTTAAGAAATGTGTGGTCCTCCATTTCTTAATTTGGATGCCCAACACCCCTGACACAGCTTCCCCGAATAGGGAACATTCAAATAGAGACCCAAATGATGCTAGGAAGTGGCCACACAAATGCTGCTGGAGATGCTTTCCAGGCTGGGCAGACAGCAAGTGCAAAGGCCCTGAGGCAGGAGCAGCCCCACCCAGTTCCTCAAAGGCACATTAAAAAAGTTAGGGTGTCTGGATGGAGATGCAGGAGGTACAGAGAGAGGAGGAGGAGGTCAGACACAGCCATGGGCCAGACCAGGCAAGTACCATGAAGACGCTGAGCTTTATTCCATGACTGACTAAAGCCCCTGAAGTATCTGAAGCCAAACTAAAGCGATGGAATTTATGACCGCAAGGGTCTCTTGCTGGGCAGGCAGCTGGTTTAGGAAGCAACAGCAACAACAAATCCCAGTGGTTCAGTGTGGACGGCGGAGGTGACAAGATGTCATTAAATATGCCTAATTCAGCAAATTCAGGGAGAACGTCCGGGGATCCTTCCTTAGCTGAATACATTTGCCCAAAGAACGGGAGCTCCATTCCCATCTCCAACCCTCACTATCAGCATCCCTGACTCTTAACGACAGGGCTGAGTCACAGCAGGATTCTCAATCCTGGCAGCAGGTCTGGCCAGTTTAAAGAAATACAAATGAACTTACAGAACAGAAACAGACTCACAGACTTACAGAAAGAACTTATGGTTACCAGGCCGGAAGGGTGGGGGGAAAGGGACAGACTGGGAGTTTGGGATTGACATGTACACGCTGCTACATATAAAACGGATAACCAACGGGGACCAGCTGTATAGCACAGGGAGCTCTGCTCAGTGCTCTGTAATAACCTAAATGGGAGAAGAATTTGAAAAAGAACAGATACATGTACATGTATACCTGGATCACTGTGCTGCACACCTGAAACTAACGCAACACTGTTAACCAACTATGCCCTGATATAAAATAAAAATTAAAAAAATAATAAAATATATGGGAGGAAAACAAAATAAAGACATACTAATACCCACTCCCACGCCCATACTGATTTCTTTGTACGGATGTAGCCCAATTTTTAAATATTTCCAGGTGAGGGCTTCCCTGGTGGCGCGGTGGTTGAGAGTCCGCCTGCCGATGCAGGGGACGCGGGTTCGTGCCCCGGTCCGGGAGGATCCCACGTGCCGCGGAGCGGCTGGACCCGTGAGCCGTGGCCGCTGAGCCTGCGCGTCCGGAGCCTGTGCTCCGCAACGGGAGAGGCCACAACGGTGAGAGGCCCGCGTACCGCAAAAAGACAAACAATATTTCCAGGTGATCCTGAAGTGCAGCTGAGATGAGCAGCCCACGACCAGATGGTCTCCGAGGTTCCCTTTTCGATCTCTTAGGACAACAATGTGATTGTCCCCATTTTAGTGACTCAAAGAACCAAGACTGAAAACAAAACAAAGCAGAGCAAAACGACAGGGATATGTATGTCCAGGTCAGAGACAGAGTAAGAGGGTCGGCTGCAACCCTGTGGGTCTCTCCACTATTCCTCCACGCCACCCACGGTTTATATCACTAAGATCTGGTTACTCAGCACAAGCCATTTTTCTTTCTAAAGTGACTTGTAATCAAATTAAATTAACAACTCAGTCATGGAATGTTAAGGGTGGAAGAATTGACAGGTATCTTCACTGGAAGAAAGTTCGAAACTTCAACCTTAAAAGCCTGACATATTTTTTGAACTGATGGGGGAAAAAATAACGAGCAAGGAGACCCCTATTAGCACTGCAGAGAGCTAACCCTGCCCCGGTTTATGCAATCTTCTTACTCTCCCTCACCCATCCTTTTCAATCACGAAATTATATTCTTTTTTGATCACAGGCTGTATCCAGCTTGTCAGCATTTCTCCACCAGGACCATTATGATTCCTCTATTTCTGCATCTCTTTTGTAGAGCATGTTAAAAAAGTTTTTCTGAAAGAACGGGTAAGAAACCAGAAGGATGGCGGCCCGCTGAGAGCACTGTCAGGGCTGGGGGCGGGTGGAGAGAGGTCTCCTAGGAGTCCCCCCTACTTCCTTCCATCACAAAAGAAGAATACAGACGCAGAAAGTAAAGAATGCAGTATGACATGATGCCTGGGGAATCTACCAGTCCAGAAGCTTCGCTAAAACCACAAGAGAAATAAAATATGCCCTGTTTGCGTTATCAAAGACATTCACATCTAATAGTATTTTTTCTTGTTTCTCAATTCATTTGCCAACAAGTTTTGTTTCTGAGTGAGCACAGCTCACAGTTTTACTCTTTAATAGGAGTAATTATAATTAATGTGCAGTCCACTCAGTTTTGCCCAGAAATTCTCTCTCTCCAGCAATCAGCTGCTTTCTCTTGGGAGAACTCTGGAAGGTGGACAGCATAGAGCAAGGAGCAGTCATGACCTAGGAACACTTAGCAGGACCAGCACAGCCTGTGAGACTCGGTCCTCGTAAGCACATCAGATGCCTGGGAGGCAATGGCACTTTTGACTTGGGAGTAAATTCTGTTTCCCTGAGTTCAGGTTCTGGCCCCTTGGAAAGGAAAGGAGCCAGTTTCAAATCCCCTTTTTAAAATTCTACTTATTAGAAGCAGAAGGAGACCTCAATAGACATTTCCCCAAAGAAGACATACAGATGGCTAGTAGGCACAAGAAAAGATGCTCAACATTGTTAATTATTAGAGAAATGCAAATTAAAACTGCAGTGAGGTACCACCTCACACTGGTCAGAATGGACATCATTAAAAAGTCTACAAAATAATGAATGCTGGAGAGGGTGTGGAGAGAAGGGAACCCTCCTACACTGTTGCTGGGAATGTAAATTGGTGCAGCCACTGTAGAGAACAGAATGAAGGTTTCTCAAAAAAACTAAAAATAGAGTTGCCATATGACCCAGTAATCCCACTTCTGGGTACATATCCAGAGAAAACTGATCCAAAAAGATACATGCATGCCTATGTTCATAGCAGCACTATTTATAATAGCTAAGAAACAATCTAAGTGTCCATCAACAGATGAATGGATAAAAAAGATGTGGTACATATATACAATGGAATACTGCTCAGCCATAAAAAGAACAAAATATTGCCATTTGCAGCAACATGGATGGACCCAGAGATGATCATACTATGTGAAGTAAGTCAGAGAAAGACAAATATCATATGATATTGCTAATATGTGAAATCTTAAAAAATCATCCAAATGAACTTATTTACAAAACAGAAATAGACTCACAGACACAGAAAACAAACATGGTTACCAAAGGGGAAACTGGGTAGCGGAGGGATAAATTAGGAGTTTGGGATTAGCAGATACACACTACTATATATAAAATAGATAATCAACAAGGACAGTGTATACAACAGGGAACTCTACTCAATATCTTGTAATAACCCATAATGGAAAAGAATCTGAAAAAGAATATATCTGAATCATTTCTCTGTACACCTGAAAATAACACAACACTGTAAATCAACTATAATTCAATAAAAAGTTCTTAGTTTTGAAAAAATTCTACTTATTAAATTCCAAGGTTGCCTTCACGTGGCAAAGGGGCAGCTGCAGTTGTGAAGAGTTACATAGTGGGCACTGGTTCTATACTGTTCCAAGAGGAAACTGTCATTTCCCCAAACTCGAGCTGAGGGGGAAGCCCAGGTAGATGGTGGCAGAATGTCACCCTCACAGGTCTTTCTGTTACTTCTTTTTCTAAAACTCTCCCCACTGCCCACAGCAGATGTTGTAACCTGGGCTGAATCTGGCTCCAGAGACTGTTTTACTCGATTCTGCATGGTGTTACTGAAATTCACATTTAGCTCTTAAAGCCAATATTGATAAAACAGAAGATTTCAAATAAAAATTTTGATTTTACATTTTTCTTTAAAACACTGCCTGATGTGAGAAATCTGTGAATTCCTCACCATACGGCAACAAGCCACAGAGCTGTGCCCTTTAGATGGGGCGCGAATTCACTACTTGGCCACAGTCCACACCCAGCCCTTATGCCTCATTAATGTCACACACTTACCCCGACGGGCATTTGATTTTTTTAATCTCTAGGCTGTAAGATCATTCACAAACCCCCCAGATGTTTAAAATGATCATTCTGGCTACTACAGGGAGACTAGGTAGGGTGGAGGGAGGAAGGATGAACAAGACCCGACGGGAGATGTGGCAGTAAATCCAGGTGAGAGAGGATGGTGGCTTGGGCCAGGGTGGCAGCAGTGCTGGTGATGAGCAGTGGCTATGATATGGATATGGCTTAAGGCAGACGCTCTGTTGACGGATTAGACACGGCGAGAAGGACACACAGTGTGCTTAGCCAAGCCAATCTTGCCTATCTTACCTCCCGTCCCATTCTCCCCAGTTTTCTTCCCCCATCGCAAAGCACAATGGAAGAATCACAAGATAGAAGTGGAGCAGCTGGCCATCCAATGTCAGAGATGATGGCTCCAACAGCTTGCCACTGAGAACATCAGTCATTCATGACAAAACAAGAACAGTACTGGCCAGCACGGGGAGACCCAGTGCCAGCTCCCCTTGAAGAATAAAAATTACTCTTAATTAGGTACCACACTTGTCCTATTCATGCCGCCCTTGAGTTTGGACCTAATGAAAATGTTAAGATGTCATGGATAAAAATAATATCTTTACAAAAGCCACAAATGATGTCCAAAAAAACCCTTCACCTATTGTTTTAGGGTGTTTCAGCCACTTGAAATGAGTTTCTGCCCCTTTCACCAAAATTCTATTCAGAATATAAAGAATCGGGTCATATTCCACCTCTTCAGTGAAGCTTTCTTTCTGATCAAACTCATCTGATCCCATTTCTCTCTGAATTTCTACAGCAATTATTATTTATTTGTTCAGTTCATTGTGCAAATAGCCGCAGAGTTCCATGCAACATTCCCTCTATTATTCTGGAACTGCTACTTGGATTACTAATTGTTATGAACAACAGAATACTTATCAAACCCATAACCCTATAAACTCAATTAAAATGAAGTTTACCCAAAATGAGATCTTATATTCTCTGGGCACACTGACATGACAAAAGAAAAACACTTCCATATTTTAACAAAAACTGGAAATGACTTGTTTAATTTAGAATTTAATTCTCAGCAAATTCTCCATTCCCATCCACCCGCAGTTGTTCTTAGGACTTTAAAAAAAAGAGAGAGAGAGAGAATAAAGTTCTAAAGTGTTGGAGAATTTGGTTTCTCTACTCACAGAAATGTAGCTTCATATGGAGACATCATAACTAAAATTTCCAAATACATCTAAACAAATATACTATTTCTCAGTGGTAATATAGTACAGAGACCAGGAGACAATCAAATAGCAAAGCAAGTTCATATACAAAAAATAGGGACTCTAATCCTCATAGATAAAAAATATCATGAATCAATGTTATTTCCACAGTTGCTAAAATATTAGATGCTAGAATAAATCTGAGTCACCCATGTGACAGTATGACAACAAAATATTAAAAGTTAAAGGTTACAAGAATTTGAAGGTAATACATCCCAAATATTATAATTCAGAAAAAAAATACTCAAAATTAGCCGTAATTGTTTGCCCACCACCTAATTACACGGCAACAGGAACTGTTTAATGAAACTCTTAACATTCCCTATCTTAGTTTTAGTTTTTTATCACATTTTGCATTCTTGCTTATTTAATTGTCTGTGAAGGGCTAGAACTTCATTCTGTTCACCATTTATCCCCAGGTTGTCACACAGTGTCTGGCATTTAGAGAGCCTTTATCCAGTACGTTAATTGTGGAGTAAAGCACAACGGTTATATAAATTAGGCAGCTGCTCAAATGACACATCGGAATAAAAACATGTAATGGTCTGGGGATATTTTCATCATACATGTATGTACCAACATACATTGATATTACATTTTTGGAAACAGAAACGCAGAGCCCGATATACTTATGCGTATAAACAAGGCTGAAAGAACGAAAGAGTAATGAAATAGAAAACCCAATAATAAGTTAGGCAAAAGGCTGGAACAGACACAACCACCAACAGAAAACTCATGAACATCACGTAGCACGTAAGAAGCCACATATACACAAACAGCTACAGAGTACAGGGTGCTATTTGCATAAAATTCAAGAACAGGCGAAACCAAAGTATGTTCAGGATGATGGTTACTTTGAGAAAAGGGGACAGTGACCTGAGAAGGGTAACGGGAAGTTGCAGGGTCCCAATGAAGTTCTCTTTTTTCCCTTTGTCAGACTGATGGAGGTATAATCCACAAATAAAACGGTAAGATATTTAAAGGGTACCTCATGATGATTTGATACACTTATACACGGTGAAAGGATTCCTTCCACCTAGTTAACAGCCATCATTACTTCACACACTTATTTATTTACATATAAATAAGAAATGTATTTATATAGAAGTAAACAGAAACACTTGAACATTTAAATTCTACTCTCTTAGCAAATTTCAATTACATAACACAATGTTATCATCCTTAGTCACCACTGCATTAGAACCTCTGATTACTGTTTTACATTAGTTCCTCAGACTTCATTCAACTTACAGCTGAAAGTCTGTACCCTTTTCCCAGCCTCTCCCTATTTCCCCAGCCCCCAGCAACTATTTCTATCTCTTGGATACGTTAATTATTTATAATGATTCATTTGTTCCATTTTCTTTATAGACATTATACTTGAATAAACAACATTTATTGTTAAATACTGATATGGCTTCTCACTGGGTATCAAATTTATGATTGATTTGCTGATTTTTTTTTTTTTTTTTTCTTTCGTTATGCTGGCCTCTCACTGTTGTGGCCTCTCCCATTTGCGGAGCACAGGCTCCGGACGCGCAGGCTCAGCGGCCATGGCCCACGGGCCCAGCCGCTCCGCGGCACGTGGGATCCTCCCGAAACGGGGCACGAACCCGCGTCTCCTGCATCGGCAGGCGGACTCTCAAGCACTGCGCCACCAGGGAAGCCCTGATTTGCTGATTTTTTATTTTTGCTCATCTGTTTTGTTTTCTATTTTCCACAGTGATCAGGTATTACATTTTCTTCAATCTACTTTTATTTATGGGACATAAATATTCTATATCAGTATATATCGATCACATTTTGTACTATAATGTTCTACTACAGTTAACTCACCAACCCTCTATTGGTAGACTTTTGGACTATTTCCAGTTTTTTCTTTATAACATTGTTTGTAACAAACATCCCTATGCAGGTATCTTCGTATACTTGTGTTATTGTTTTCCACAGGAAAGGATTACTTTTAGAATAATACTTCCATAATATCAAGAAGCATTTTTATTTTGGCTAGAACGTTTGGACTCCTATTAAAGTCCCACAGATCGTTGCATCAGGGAAGCTGCAGCACACAAGGAATGGAGTTATTGTGGCGCTTTCGATGCAGCAAAACCCACCGGGGGAGTTGCAGTACTCCAGGTCAGCACTAGAGGGAGACACCACTGCCCCGGCAGAGAGCCCAACTGTGATGCCTGAAGGAATAAACCTGACCCTCCTGCAAACCCCAAGGATCATCCTCCTGGGACACCAGGCTGATGGAGAAGGCAGGAGGGTGAATATGATGCAGCAAACCGAACGTGATCATTCCCACTGGGTGGAGTCCCTGTCCTGCTTCATAATCTCATCCCCTCTGGGTCCTCCTAACTCATGAATGACGGGTGGGACCCGCCCCCCGCCATCCCCCGCCCCCCCCCCCGCCATCTCTCCTTCTCTCT
>NW_006782851.1:2363710-2365290 GCF_000442215.2 Lipotes vexillifer
CTCTCTCTCTCTCTCTCTCTCTCTCTCTCTCTCTCTCTCTCTCTCTTTCCTTGGAATGTTATCTCAGCCTCCTCTGGATTTCCACTCTTACCAGCACATTGTTCTTTGGCATCCGCTATTTTCTTCCGTTTAGGTAACAGACCACCTTGAAGACAAACTGTACTTATTGCTGTTTCTCTAAAGAAATACGTGCCCAGTAGAAGTCATCCTCTTTATAGACTGCTCGTTTATAACAGTGTTACCCTTCTTTTTTAGGGTACATCTAGTTTCCCTAGATATGGGTTTTGCAGAAGCAGGAATAAATACTCTTTTACTAGCTGTAGCGATACGACTCACATGGAGAAAAATGTATTTCGTATCTGAAATACTGCTCTCCCCAAGTATTTTCATAAGCACTTTACACATAATATAAAACATCGGGTAATTCTGAAACAAATATACTATGTTCCGGGGGTAGCAAAGAGAACGGCAGGAAAAGGGATCAGATCACTGGTCAGAGAGGAAGAGGGCTGGCAGCGGTGACGGAGTGACAGGCTTCCTGAGCAACTGCTGTTCCAACGCAGAACGACAGCAAGTGTTTATATTGAAAAAACTTAAATTTGCCACATGTAAACCCCAAGATAAAAAAATGCTCAAAGACAGACGAAAATGGCCTTACTTTATATAAAAATGGATTTGTACTTCTTAAAAGAGAAAGAAAGTCTGAGACATAGATATTGTGAGAAACACTGATGCGTTGGGTAGCTTTCGCTCAAAATCAACCTAAGACCTAGTTTCTCAACCCAACGCGACTGACATTTAGGGCTGTTCTTTGTTGGGGGCCTGTTCTGTGAAGTAAGGATGTTTAACAGCATCTCTGGCCTCCACCCAGGGGCCAGCAGCATCTTTTCCAGGTGTGACAACCAAAAACGTCTCCACACATTACCAAATAGCCTTTTCATATTTTCCAATTAGCTGCCAACACTGACCACTTGGGCTATTTCACGAGGAAATCCTAATTTCTTATATCTCTTATCAGAAGATAAGGAATCTCTGAACTTAGCGTCCACTGTTGGGCTAACTGGCTTGACACAGCTCACAGCCCCTTTAGAGGGTACCCCAGTCTTTCACCCACAGTCCTCACCACTCCCTACAATTCTTCAGCGATGGTGTCCATTGCCATGTGCCATGTGGTTGACACTATTCTTTCCATCTTACACTTGTTAGTTTCACTCAGATAGATTTCATCTTTGGCCCCTATAGAATCTGAATTTGCAGCACCTCCTCCAAACACAAAGGACCTAGAAATGTCTGCTATGAACAAGATAACTGATTTTTGGCAAATAAAATTCAAACAGCAGTAAAGGGAGTTACCTAAACATCAACATTAAAAATAGTCATCGTGGGGCTTCCCTGGTGGCGCAGTGGTTGAGAGTCCACCTGCCGATGCAGGGGACACGGGTTCGCGCCCCAGTCCGGGAAGATCCTACATGCCGCGGAGCAGCTGGGCGCGTGAGCCATGGCCGCTGAGCCTGCACGTCCGGAGCCTGTGCTCCGCAACGGGAGAGGCCACAGCAGTGAGAGGCCCGCTTACCGCAAAA
>NW_006782851.1:2365358-2402777 GCF_000442215.2 Lipotes vexillifer
AAAAAAAAAAAAAAAATAGTCATCGTGGTCTCACCGAGACACAGAGCAGCTGCCCATTATCTGATCTGTTGGGGGAAACCTAGGTCCACACTCTGTTCATCTCTTCAGTTCGTAGCCATTGCGGCAACGTCACCAAGACTCATCTGCAACCAAAACTGAAATTAAAAAAAAAAAAAAAAGGTTGCCCCCCGAGAATCTACAGGGCCATCCATCATGCGACAGAGTCTGCAGCATTTCTATAGCCAATAATGCACCGTATCGATCGGCCATTACTGAACCAGCAGATTAAATGACTCCTCCGTTCATTTATCAAAATCTTATTTGAATCGTCTCAGCTATAATATCCTACCAAATACCAAGAAGAAGCAATGAGATTAGAGATCTTGCCGCTAAACCTAAGTAGCCGCATTAGTCCTTGCTGCATAATGGATGGACTTTAAAATAACCATTGTCGGCAGCCACAGTTCCACCAGACACAGGGACAGAATAGATGCTTTTGCAGGAGAAAAGAAGGAAGAATGGAAAGGAGGGGAGGGGGAAGGGAAGGAGGGAGGGCGGGAGGCTGTGTGAACACAACATGCACCAAGCATTCGATATACAGCCTTATACTAAAAACTCCAGAGATAAAGAAGAAAGAAAAAAATCCCAACACATTACAGCAAGACATGGGAACACCCACGTGGCAGGTGTGAGGGGATGGGTGGGTCATCCACACACGCACACAGGTCCCAGCCCCGCACCTGCCCTGCTCTGCTTCAGAGGCTCACCTGGCCTTTCAGAAAAAGAAACGCTTCAACCACATCTGCATTCCCACTACGGGGGACAGGTGAGGGGGGATGCCCAGGGAGGGAAGACTTCCCGCCTCCCAAAGAACTGATGAGCCCCCAGCCAAGATAAGGTGTGTGTGGAGGGGGGGCGGGCACAGGGAACAGCAAAAGGTAAGAGGCACTGGCTCTCCACCCACCCCATGGCCCTCCGCTGGGAACGCCAGATGCCCGGCAGAGCCAGTTTCCTTGGAATTCCCTCTAATACAACAGAGGAAGAATAACCCTCTACCGGGGACAGAGAAGGGATCTCCCAGGCTGTCTGGGGCACATCCATCATGGCCCACTGAAAGTCACATACAGCAAGCTCTACCTAGGGTACAGCGTCGGGAAACCACACGTGGTTAACCATCCCAATGAACACCGAGGTGGACGTTCTGCTTCCTTGCTATTTGTGCCGCACGAGTCTGCTCTGTGTGGATGGCATCCACTGAGCAACACGTCCGCTTCAGCTGAGTTCAGGCAGCGGAAGGGACCGACAGGAGATGCGGGAGGGGAAGCAAAGGAAGAAATGGGGAGTCTCCTCTGTCCGTGCTCACTCCCCTCTGTGCCTCAGCCTCGGTGGCATGATCCCTCTCCTGAAGGCCCCTCTCTCCGGGTCCCAGCCTCAGATTTCCCTTTCCCCACCCCCAGGCCAGGCGGCCGTGACTCCGTCCACTTGTGCTGCCCCAGGGTTTGGTCCCTTAACTCTGATCACACCTCCCTCACTAACCCCCGCCCGCCATCAACACACTCCCTGCAAGTATCCATCTGGAGGACGTTGCCCATTTCCTTCCAGAATTTTGACTCATGCACTAATGCAGAATTTTGTGCCTTTCACAGTTTAAGCTTTTAAGATATTCACATATCTTATCAACACTTCTGTAATACATTCGGCAAACATTCACACCTTTAGTGGTTATTACATACCAGGCATCATTGCTGCGCCTGGGCAATTCAAATGAATACGGCGGGGTATCTACCCAGAGACGGTTGTTTTCAATGCTGGAAATCCCTGCCTTTTCTGATAATGTCTATTTCTACCCCGGCAGCTACAGAAGTTTTCATCACTCCAGGTGTCAGCACCCTTGTTATGCTTGCACATAATGATTCTACTGAATGACACCTAATTACTGATGACTGGAAAAAATATTCTAGGGCTTTCGAAGATCTCACATCCCCGACACAACAGAGCATAAGCGAAAGCATGGTAGAAAAATACATTATTTTCTGGCTTGTGCTACAAAGTCTTTTTTGTACCCACTGAAAAATCATTTTAAAACCACTCAATTCCTTTAAAACATAGTAAGGTGGTTCTATTATAAGATGAATAGACGGTTCGCTCTGGAAAAGTAAATTGATGGGATGGGAATGTATTTGTACTTTTCTGCCACTTTCTGTTAGCACAAGGATTCATTCTATACACCATTAAGGTACCCTCAGATCTTCCAATGTAATTATGACATTAAAGATGGATGTCACTTTCATATTTGGGGGTCCTGACTTATGTCCAACATACAGTCTTGCTGAACAGCTTTGGAAAAAGTATGGTTTGCATCAGTGCCATCTCCCAGTGAATTTCTACCCTGGCTTTGATGTAAAGTGTCTCCCAGGTGGAACAGCACAAATTCTTGAAACACTGATGGATATTACTTCATATTCCACAAACAAACATACAGGGCAGGTGTAGCAGGATAATATTTGAAATATGAATTTGATCTCCCCACCCAATGCCTGAAGACCCTTGGTACGGTCGGCCCCCATCTTCTGACAGGAGATACACCATTTCTCGCCGTGGTCTCAGATGAAGACAGAGCCCAGGAAGTTCTTCCTTGTTTCTTGCGGAGTTTTTGTTTGTTTGTTTTAATTTTTTGGCTGCGCTGCACGGCATGTGGGATCTTAGTTCCCTGACCAGGGATCAAACCCACGTCCCCTTCATTGGAAGCACGGAGTCTTAACCACTGGACCACCAGGGAAGTCCCTCTTCCTTGTTTTTGATCGTTAAAATGAAAGTCCTATAAAAGACGGGAAAGGATTCACGGTGTAGGGCCACAGATGATGAGTTTCAGTGAGGTTCCCAGGGGGCAGAGATGGGGAGGAATACAGACACTGATGGAGTCTCTCTGGAAGGGCTCTGGCCCCCGCCCCATGGAGTAAAGCCAGGCCTGTGCTTTTTTTCTTTTTAAGTTCTGAAAGATCTTTCTTTCTTTTTTTTTACATATTTTTAATTGAAGCATAGTTGATTTACAATGTTGTGTTAATTTCTGCTATACAGCAAAGTGTCTCAGTTATACATATATATACATTCCTTTTCATATTCTCTTCCATGATGGTTTATCACAGGATACTGAGTATAGTTCCCTGTGATCTACAGCAGGACCTTGTTGTTTCTCCATCCTATGTATAAAAGCTTACGTCTGCTGACCTCAACCTCTTACTCCTTCCCTTCCCCACCCCCATCCTTAGCAACACCAGGTCTCTCCTCTATGTCTGTGACTATCTTTCTGTTTCACAGACAGGTGATTTTAGATTCCACATATAAGTGGATTCCACTTATTTTAGATTCCACATATAAGTGATATATGATATT
The DNA here is from genome assembly GCF_000442215.2 of Lipotes vexillifer. Classification (NCBI taxonomy): domain Eukaryota; kingdom Metazoa; phylum Chordata; class Mammalia; order Artiodactyla; family Lipotidae; genus Lipotes; species Lipotes vexillifer. The sequence goes on from NW_006782851.1 coordinate 2,368,752, forward strand.
TACCTTTCTCTTTCTGATTTACTTCACTGAGTCTAATAACCTCTAGTTGCTGCAAATGGCATTATTTCGTTCTTTTTCATGGCTGAGTAGTATTCCATTGTATATATGTACCACATCATCTTTATCCATTTGTCTGTCGATGGCCATTTAGGTTGTTTCCGTGTCCTGGCTATTGTAAATAGTGCTGCTATGAACATAGGTGTGCATGTATCTTTCTGAATTAGAGTTTTGTCTGGGCAGGCCTGTGCTTTGAATCAGGGTAGACCCCAGGGAGAGAGGCAGCCAAAGACTCAGAGAGCCAAAGGCAGCCAGGGCTTCCCTGGTGGCGCAATGGTTGAGAGTCCACCTGCCGATGCACGGGACACGGGTTCGTGCCCCGGTCCGGGAAGATCCCACGTGCCGCGGAGCGGCTGGGCCCGTGAGCCACGGCCACTGAGCCTGCGCGTCCGGAGCCTGTTGCTCCGCAACGGGAGAGGCCACAACGGTGAGAGGCCCGCGTACCGCAAAAAAAAATACAAAGTAAAATAAAATAAATTAAATAAAAAGAAACAGACGAATTTAATCTGGAGATTAAATGCTTGGAGAACCTCTTAGAATTTCCCATACCTTAAGCAAGGATCCGGCTGAGAAAGGCACTAGATCTGAAAGAGCCTCGTGCACATGAGGGGAACCTGTGCAGGAACTTCCACGGATGGCTGTGCGAGGATGATGAACATTTCGGAAGATGCAAGGGTAGGCAAATGACACGAGGAACCCAGACGGCCACCCTAGACACTCCTGGGCACAACGCATGCTCCCCGGAGCTAGGACAAAGCCTTGGCACGGGGCCAGCTGGGGGCCCGCTTCTGCCCCCACCCCCACCCCCGGTGAAATGAGTTCAGAACAGAAGCTGACTCGCGTTACAAGGGGGGAGTCTCTGGGGCCTTCGGACCCTGGCCTGAAGTCTTCAAAGCTCATCTCCGTCTTCTGTTCATTCTGCGACTTCAGGGACTGGTCTTGACCTCTCTAAGTAGTTTTCTCCTCTGTCAACTATGCGGATTAGCGGCAACCGTATCCTAGGGTTGATGGATTTAATGCGTTGATCCATGAAAACCAGTGTCCTGCACTTTGTGAGGCTTCAATAAATAGAAGGCCTTGTTTCAGAACAATGAAGACACGTTCCTTTACCAGCCACTCCTCACACGAGAAAGAATAACCAGGTCTCAAAAGACTCTTAAATCGCCCATAAGACACTGACAAAGATCGATACGTAGATGCACGACAGCAGCAAGTGTGGAGACGGCAGCAAAGCTAAGAGGAGGAAGCGCTTCAGCTGTGACCTACCTCGTAAGTTCTGCAAAACGGCGGCCCTGCTGGGGGACCACTGAGGCCGTCAGCATGGGGTCTTCTGGCAGAGGCCGCTGAATTAGAAATTAGGCAATATGATTGGAAGTCCTGACTCTGTCACTTTGGATGAGCCAAGCAAGGTCCCAGGGACTTCTGTAGCTTACCTACAAAATGAGGACAGTCTTCAAGGTGCCGTTTCAGCTTTGAATGTCTGAGATACTGACACACCCGGCAGAATCTTGAAAGAAGATGGAAAATCACCACAGCTGACCTCAGAGACTTTGAAAGAAAGCCGATTCCAGGACCGTGACGGGGATCGTTATTTGTTCCTGAGCTGGTAACATCTGTATCTTTAACATATCACACAGTATACAGAATGATGAGCTGAGTGTATTAGTCAGGGTTTTTCAGAGAAGAGAACCAATAGGAGATAGATGATAGACAGATAGATACATACATAGATACATACATAGATAGATAGATAGATGATAGATAGATGATAGATAGACAGGTAAACAATAAATAGATGGATAGATAGAAAAATGATAGATAACAGATGATGGATGGATGGGTGGGTAGATAGACAAATGATAGATGAATAGATAGACGATAGAGGGACAGCTAAATGATAGATAGGTAGATAAATGACAGATGAATAAGATAGATAGATGATGGATGGATAAATGATAAACAGATGGACAGATAGGTAGATACGTAACAGATAATAGATGATTGATGGATGGATGGATAAATGATAAATATGTCGATAGATAGATAGATACAGACATAGATGAGAGAGAGATTGATTACAGGAACTGGCTCACGCTGTTAGAAGTCCCATGAGGGACCTCTGCAAGTTGGAGACCCAGGAAAGCAGGTGGTGTTATTCTTTCTGAGTCAGAACCTCTGAGAGCCAGGAGCACTGATGTTTGAGGGCAGGAGGAGATGGGTGTGTCTCAACTCAACTCGCGAGAGAAAGCGTTTGTTCTTCCTCCGTCTTTTTCTTCTGTTCAGGCCATCGAAGGGTGGGATGATGCCCTCCCGTGTGGGTAAGGGTGATCTTCTTTACTTAGTTCACCAATTCAAACGTTAGTCTCTTCCAGAAACACCCTCCCAGACACACCCAGGAATCATGTTTTACCAGCTCTTCGGGCATCCCTAGGCCCAGACGAGTTGACACCTAATACTGACCATCACACTGGGTAAAGAATATTAAATGATTCTGTGGTAGGCTCTCCTGACAAAGGGAAGTGCCCTGTGGCAGGTACATTAGAATGACTTCCAACCAAAAAACGTTTTTAGGTTCAAATACTGAAAAGTTTCAAGGACAGCCTTCTGAGAAAAGGTGGCTATAGAGAAAATGCATTCCTTCTGTGTTCTTAAACAATTAAGATTTGCTCCTTGTACAGCTGCAGAAAACATATTCCACTCCAACAAAACCAGCAATGTGTTCCACGAGAAGTCAGTCTCCCTGGGGTGCCTGTGATCTTCCGTCCCTCAGAATCCTTTAAAACAAACTGTCAGGTGGAGGCACGCATTGGTGCAGGCCCGGTCCTCCAGCTCTGGTGACTCTCTCTGCTGATCGCCTCCAACCCAGAGACTGAAATTGATGAAAGCCCTGTTCTTTGAAGCCCTGGAATGCAAGAATCTCATCAATTTCAACTGCCTTCTGCCTTCCAGAAGAGAAACCTGCTGGGAAGTTAGACCAAGGACTCTGACCCCACACAACTGAGAAAATGAACACACCGCCTTTGTTTAAAGTGATTGAGGATCCACCCGGGCAATCACACCGTGAAAGCAACCCCGAGAAGGGTTTCAGGAAGCTCTGTCCAGTCCTGGGGTAAAACTCCAACCTCTTGTCACAACCACCTTGGCTCATCTTGGTTCAGGCACCTGCTCTCCGTGTCTCTGCTCATGGTAAGAAAACCTGCCCACGTCCATGTAGCCTCCCTCCTGTGTCAGAAAATTCCTAATCTGTTCTTAGGGTTTAGAGTAGACAGAAGAATGCCTTCCCTCCCCTCCACCAAAGAAATCCACATTCCAATCCTTGGAGCTTGTGAATATGTTACCTAACAGGGCAAAAGGGACTTGATAGATATGATTGAGTCAAAAATCTTGAGAAGGGAGATTATTCTGGATTATCAGGGCGGGCTCTACGTGATCCCAAGGGTCCTTAAGAGAGGGAGGCAACAGGAGACACAATGGGCATAAGTAGTTGGACCAGGAAGACAGAGAAGGGCCGGTAGCAAGAGGACAGAGCCTCTAAAAGCTGGAAAAGGCAAAGGAAACTCCCCGGGAACCAACAGAAGCAACACAGCCTTGCGGATACCATGATCTTAGCTCACTGAGACCCATCTCAGGCTTCCGACATCCAGAAAAGAAAAAAGTGTGTGTTTAAATCCACTAAATCTGTGGAAACTTGTTACTGCCACAATAGGTAATTAATCCAGGTATTTGTCATGTTGTAAACTGCCCGAGGGCTATGGAGCCAGACTGTGAGGGTAACTAACTTTATCTTTGGTATATGTATGTATTAGTCATTAAAAAAACAATGAAATAACGCCATTTGCAGCAACATGGATGGACCTAGAGATTCTCATACCAAGTGAATTAAGTCAGAGAAAGACATCGTATGATACCACTTATACGTGGAATCTTACAAAAATGACACAAATGAACTCAGTTACAAAACAGAAATAGACTCACAGACATAGAAAACAAACTTACGGTTACCAAAGGGGAAAGGGTGGGTGAATAAATTAGGAGTTTGGTATTAACAGATACACACGGCTATATATAAAACAGATAAACAACAAGGTCCTACCGTATAGCACAGGGAACTATACTCAATATCTTGTAATAATCTATAATGGAAAAGAATCTGAAAAATAAAAAAATACATATATATATATATATATATATATATACACACACACGTATAACTGAATCACTTCGCTGTACACCTGAAACTAACATAACATTGTAAATCAACTACACTTCAATTAAAAAAAAAATTCATCTTCCTCATCTGTGCAATGGGGGTACGAGCTCACAGGTTATTTTAAAGATGATTACTCTTCAAACAGTGCCCAGCACATAGCAAGCAGGAAATCAATGTTAGCTTTCACTATCCTATTGAATGTTAATTTTTAAGTGTTTACTACCGCAAACACTACAAAGTTAAGATAGCTCCGGGGAGGTACTTTCCTTAAATCTGTGTGGAAAGCATTATTGTTACATTTAAAGATTCTACTCCAGAGTCTCCTGGAAAATTCCTATTTAATTATTAAAAGTAGGTGGGGGGCTTCCCTGGTGGCGCAGTGGTTGAGAGTCCGCCTGCCGATGCAGGGGACACGGGTTCGTGCCCCAGTCCGGGAAGATCCCACATGCCGCGGAGCAGCTGGGCCCGTGAGCCATGGCCGCTGAGCCTGCGCATCCGGAGCCTGTGCTCCGCAACGGGAGAGGCCACAACAGTGAGAGGCCCGCGTACAGCAAAAAAAAAAAAAAAAAAGTAGGTGGGGAAGGAGATTTTTATTGCCCGCAGCAAGGGGAGACAGGCTGAAACAGAGCTTAAGACAAATACATATGCCTGTGGGTCAGTGGGAAAAGCAGCACTAAGAGTATGGATTTTGCAGCCTCGCACGTATCCCAGAGTCTTAACGCTCTCCAGGCTTTCAGGGCTGGAGGAGGGTGAGGCAAGAGAGGGACCCCGAGCTCAGAACACAAGGAGGCGTTCACTCTCCAGCACAATCCCTGGACTGCAGGAGCTGGACCGAGTGCCCAGGGCACCCCATCCAACTCACCCTGGTTCCACCCTGAGCAGACCCCAGTAAAGAGGAAGCCCTCAAACTGGAGACTCGTAAAGACCTGGGGGAAACATGTAATGGCACTGAAGCAGGGAAGTTGGATTCATCTATACAACATCACCTTCAAAACCAATCAGGAGGATTGGCTGGAAAGGATGGGTAGGCAAAGTTCTACCCCATAGCATTTGTTCATCTTTAGACCATTTCCTTGCAATAGTGACGCTTCCAGATGGATGACGGATAGATACATAGACAGATGCATAGATAGATAGATGGATGATAGGTAGATGATGGATGGATGGATAGATGGACAGATGGATGGATGGAAAGGCAGATAGATGATAGATGGATACATGGATGGATAGATGATAGATAGATGGACAGATGGAAGATGACAAGTAGACAGACAGACACAGATAGACAGATGGTGGATGGACTGATAGCTAGATGACAGATAGATAGGTAGATAGAAAAAAAGGTAGACAGACGGAGAGATGGATGGATAGACAGAGTCAACACCCACAAACGCAGACCTAGTCATTGTTCCAATACCCGAGGTGGTCCTGCCCAGGGATCTGGGAGTGTCTTCTAGACTGTGTGGTAGTTGCCACCTTCTCACGACCAGCCCACGTGGACAGTCCTCTCACTCCACCCATCCCCAGAAGATTTGCTACTCTAAACTGAGAGGTGGCGCCCCAGACTGCATGGGTCCAAACCCTCCACCTCTCTCACTCATCTCCCCATTGCTCATTTTCTGCATTTCAAAATGGAAATCCTAACAGTGGCAAGAGGACACCACATGAGTTGATGTCTGTGTCAGGTCTTAAGAGTCGGGTCTGGCACGTAAATGACGGCTGGAAAGTGTCAGCTATTGGCATTGTCATAAAGAATAGCATCTGTGCTGCTCCTATCTGTAGGTCCCTCAGGACACGGAATACAGAGAACATGGCACACACTCAATAGGACATTTGTTAACTAAATAATACAAGAAGCACATTAATGAGCTTGTGGGGCAACTTCCAAAGATAAGGATGACATAATCGTTCTTCTGCGCAGAATAAAGGTCTTTGATTCTACTTTTAGCCCAAAACACGCCCTTCCCCCCCTCCAATCAGAACCACCCGGCCCTACTGAGTGAGGATGCTGGGGAAGCTCTAAGGTGGGCCAGGTGTGGACACAGGGGGCGGTGCGCCCATCAGTCGGGCACCTGCCCTGGAAGAGTGAGCCAGGCCAAGGAATGAGCGTTCCAAGGCCAAGAACAACATCTACAGATGAATGAAAAAAGTCAACTAAGCAACTTTCTAGCTCGAGGAGTGATGCTTACAAGGGCCAGGGGGAAACAAGAGGTTTGAACAATCCAGTCAGAGAAGCCAGGGTGACTGGAGCACAGCAAGACAGGCTGGTTCCAGGTCATGCACAACCTTGCATGTCAAGAACCTGCGTCTTATATCCACACTGCTATATTTAAAACGGATAACCAGCAAGGACCTACTGTACAGCACGGGGAACTCTGTTCAACGTTATGTGGCAGCCTGGATGGGAGGGGAGTTTGGGGGAGAATGGATACATATATACGTGTGGCTGAGTCGCTTTGCTGCGCACCTGAAACTACCACAACACTGTTAATCGGCTATAGTCCAATAGAGAATCAAAAGTTTTTTTTAAAAAAAAAAAAGAACGTGCATCTTCTCTTGGCCGCAATGAAGTTATTATCAAAGGATTTTAAGCTGGAGAGGGATTTGATTTCATTTGAACTGGGAGGAGGATGGCTTCTAAGGAGCCAGGAGCAGAACTGGGGAGAGACCGATGGGGACATTAACAAGGAAAAAAGATGTCATTGTCCTGGACCAGCACAGTGAAATAGGAGATGCAGAAATGTCATGGGACTCAAAATATATTAAGGAGAACTCAGGACTTGAAAAGAACCATAAAGCTTGGGGGTGGGTTGGCAGCGGGTTGAGGTGCTTTGTAATATTGAAAAAGAATGTTTTATTTTTTTCTCTCTCGATAAAGAAACACTGGGCTTCCCTGGTGGCGCAGTGGTTGAGAGTCCGCCTGCCAATGCTGGGGACACGGGTTCGTGCCCCGGTCCGGGAAGATCCCATATGCCGCGGAGCGGCTGGGCCCATGAGCCACGGCCGCTGAGCCTGCACTCCGCAGCGGGAGAGGCCACAGCGGTGGGAGGCCCGCATACCGCAAAAAAAAAAAAAAAAAAAAGATAACCAAGCTATACATGAAGTCCGCCTGCCGATGCGGGGGACACGGGTTCGTGCCCTGGTCCGGGAAGATCCCACGTGCCACGGCGTGGCTGGGCCCGTGAGCCATGGCCGCTGGGCCTGCGCGTCCGGAGACTGTGCTCCGCAACGGGAGAGGGCACAGCAGTGAGAGGCCTGTGTACCGCAAAAAAAAGAAAGAAAGAAAGAAACACTATTTCTCATATATACACACCCAAGCCATTCTTGCTGGGAGGAAAGAGATTTCATCATTTATGTAATCCTTCATTGAGGACCTCCCAAGGCCTCAGTATCTGGTGACGAGGGTAAATGCGTTCTAGCCTACAGAAGCCCCAGTGGAGTGGGAGAGACACATGGTTCACGGAATTTCCAAGTACAGTCCGGGTCTCCCCATCCCAGAACACACTTCTCCTGAAGCCCCCCATCTCCGTGGACAGAATCCTAGCCTTCCCTTGCTCAGTACCGTCAGAGACTCTTCGTCTCAGGCTCTGCGTAAAATGTATCATCCAGTTCTGCTGGCCCCATCTTTAAAAGATGTGCCAATGCCATTACTTCTTCCCACCTCCAGGGCTACCCCTCTTACGTGGTTTCCTAACTGGTCCCCCCCACCTCCTGCCCGTTCCTCCCTAGAAATCCGTTCTCCACCCAGCAGCCAGGGAGCCGGCTACGTTGGAAGTCAGCTGAGGGGAGCCCAGAGGCTCTCCGGTCCCTTCCGAGGAGGTGGCACCGCCTCTAGAGCAGCCTTCCAGGGCCCAAGCCACTCCCTTTCCGCTCCCTCCATCCAGCCACACTGTCCTCTGCCCACTGACCCGCCCGCCAGCTGCCCTCCCCACCCAGGCCTTTGCATCTGCCTTTGCTCCGCCTGGAGTGACCTTTGCCCAGGCATCCACATGGCTCATCCCCTTTTGCCTCTTCCAAGGCGATACCCAACTGGTACTTTCTCACTCCCACACATCTGAAAGTCAAACAGACACACTTTAACTCACCTCCTTGCTTTATTGTTCTCCCTAGCACTATCTCCATATATGAAGAGAGATACAGATAAGGATATAGACGATATAGATATAGTAAATATGAGTTTAAACATGGGTTGGAACTGCGAGGGTCCATTAACACCGATTTTTTTCAATACTAGATACTACAGGACTACAAGATCCTTGGTTGGTTGAATCCATGGAGGCAGAACAGCAGATATAAAGGGCGGCCGACTATAGCTATTTAATTTATATGCAGATTTCCAGCTTCAAGGAAGGTGGGCACCCCTGACCCCCTCCACCGCATTGCTCAAGGGTCAGCTATATGTGCATGTATATTATATAGTTATTTATCTGTGTGTTGTCTGGTCCCCGTGATTAGGATGTAATCTCCACGATCAAAAAGCTCAAGAATTTGTTTCCTGTGCATCTAGTACAGGGCTTGGACATGGCACATGCTCAATAAATACTTGTAGAATAAATGGGTCACTATTTAGAACAAAGTAAGCAACAAAACAGAGGGTTGTAAATCAGTATAGGCACAGAGCACGAGGCTCTCTCTGCCTGTTAAAATGAAACAATGTTGCAAAAGACAATTGAGTCTAAAAGCATCTCAGTGTAGTTTTGATTTGCATTTCTCTGATGATTAGTGATATTCAGCATCTTTTCATGTACCTGTTGGCCCTTTGGATGTCTCCTGGTTAACTTTTAAAAACCAGGAGTTTCACATTTAGTAATTGTGCCGGGGCCATGTTCCCACTCAGCCACGATTGGACACCTGCTACCATCATGGGCGTATTCTCCCATCCTTCACCTGTCCCATCATTTCCTGTCTTTCCCAACTTTCCAGCACTCATCAGCTTCCTCATGGCCATGGATTCAGGATCCTGCCTTTAAAATGCTGGCTGAGGGACTTGGCTGGTGGTCCAGTAGTTAAGACTCCGAGTTTCCACTGCAGGGGGCATGGGTTCGACCCCTGGTCCAGGAACTAAGATCCCGCATGCTACATGGCACAGCCAAAAACATTAAATATTAAAAATAAAAAAATAAAATAAAATGCTGGTTGATACATGAAGGGAACTTTGGAAGTCATTTGCTTTCGGACCACCTTAGCCAAGGCTACAGACAGCACCATTATCACACTCAATAGGACATTATCACTATGATAAACTGCACAGAAAAAACTGCTTGCATTTTGTGCATTACATGTGGATTGTCTGACAAGGCCACATCTGCATCTATTGACGAGGATTTGCACCTTCTCTACTAACATGGTGATGACTCTGTATTCTGTTGAAGAGTTTTCCTTAGAAAGCTTAAAGCCATTTCCAAATGGCTTAGCTGGACAGGAACCTGGTTTTAGAATAATTTCACTCTTTCACTTTGGCTGTCCTCACTCTGCCTTCTGATCTTAACTAAAACCAGCCTCATCAGAGACTAATTCACACATTAATTTTGCATAATGTGTCACCAAACTTCAACTATTATTTGCTTAACAAAATCCTAATTCTTTAAAATGACAAGGAAAGAAACATCAATTTGCAACCGCTCTGCCCCCCTCTCCCCGACACACACTACCGTGAAGAATTTTTTAAGTGAATTATATTCCCACCTTCTAAGATGTGGGGGAAAAAAACAAGACGACTTCAGTATTTTTTGAATGTTAAAAAGGGGTTAAATTTTTGCTATATTTTAAAGGCTTATGATTACAATTTTACACCCCTACACACACACACACACACGCACGCACACACACACACACACAATGTGTGTGTTCCATCACTGGAAGACATTACAAATGTAAGAAATGCTAAGGGGGCTTCCCTGGTGGCGCAGTGGTTAAGAACCCACCTGCCAATGCAGGGGACACGGGTTCGAGCCCTGGTCGGGGAAGATCCCACATGCCGCAGAGCCACTACGCCCGCAAGCCACAACTACTGAGCCTGCGCTCTAGAGCCCACGAGCCACAACTACTGAGCCTGCGCTCTAGAGCCCGCGAGCCACAACTACTGAGCCCGCGCACCTAGAGCCCATGCTCCGCAACAAGAGAAGCCACCGCAATGAGAAGCCCGCGCACCGCAACGAAGAGTAGTAGCCCCCACTCGCCACATCTAGAGAAAGCCCGTGTACAGCAATGAAGACCCAACACAGCCAAAAATAAATTAAATAAATAAATTAGGGGCTTTCCGGGTGGCGCAGTGGTTGAGAGTCCGCCTGCCGATGCCGGGGACACGGGTTCGAGCCCTGGTCCGGGAAGATCCCACATGCCGCGGAGCGGCTGGGCCCGTGAGCCATGGCCGCTGAGCCTGCGCGTCCGGAGCCTGTGCTCCGCAACGGGAGAGGCCACAGCAGTGAGAGCCCCACGTACAGAAAATAAATTAATTAATTTAAAAAAAGAAATGCTAAGAATGTGAGGCTTAGGTCCAACGGCACCTGGTATATACCCTTCTCCTTTTACATCCTAAGAAAAGGCTCTGATTCTGTCAATATCTTGATAGCAGGAGTTTCTGAAGGAAGAGCTAGCAAATCAAACTTTCATGCATCAGAACACCGGGAAAAATAAGCCTTAAATTCTCTGTGGCTAGAAAGCTCTATCAAATTATCCTTTGACAGTCTTTGGAAATTTCAAGACTCTGACATTGCATCCAGAGGGTTTTGCCTGCTAACACACGACTCAGGACTGTCTAGCTGCGAACAGGAGCAGCAGGGTGGCTAAACTGCAATCCAGGGAGATTTAAGAAGGCTCTAGGGGTTGATCACTGCGATATTGCTATTTATAAGAACTATACATTTGGTCTTGTCCCCCATTTCTGGCACAGAGCTCCTAAAACCCCCGGAATTTCCTGTTAGGAGAGCTGGAAAGGTGTCTTTGGTGATGGTAATGAGGTGATTTCTGGACCACGTCTAAGGGTGAGGGCTGGCTGGCAGCGGAGCCAACCATCTGATTAGAGCGTTGGGACTTTCAGTCACTGCCATCCCCACCCCATCCCCAGCTCCACGCTGACCACAGGGAAGGAGAGACGGGCTGCGGGCTGAATCAATCGTCAGTGGCCAATGATGTAATCAGTCATGCCTCTGTAAAGAAGCCTCCATAAAAACCCAAGGGGACTAGATTGGGAGAACTTCCGGGTTGATGAACGGGTGGAGACCTGGGGAGAGCAGTGCCTGGAGCTCCATAACCTTTCCCTATGCCTTGCCCTGTGCATCTCTTCCATCTGGCTGTTCCCTGAGTTATAGCCTCTTATAATAAACTGGTAACCTAGTGAGTAAAATGTTTCTCTAGATCTGTGAGCCACTCTAGCAAATTAATCGAAGCAAAGGAGGGGGTCATTGGAACCTACAGTCCATAGCCGGTCGGTCAGAGGCACAGGTGACAACCTGCACTTGTGACTGCAGCCTGAAGCTGGGGGCGGTCTTGTGGGACTGAGCCCTTAGCCGGTGGAAGCTGATGCCATCTCCAAGTAGACAGAGTCAGAGCCAAGTTGCACTGCAGGGCACCCCGCCGGTGTGGGAACCCTCCTACTCCACCCCCAGCACACAGTCCTTGGAACTGGTCCCAGAGCAGCAGCCACTGAAACAAAATCCGACCTGGCAAGGACAGCGCCCTGAGCAGCTTTGGCGATTCAGGTGTGAGAACGGGAAGACATCATCTCCAAGATGCCCCAGCTGCGGTAAAATAAATCCCCACCATTTCTGGGTTTTGTGCCACTCCACTGGGAAATAGCATCTGATTGGTCCAGTAGTGGCAGGACCACATGCTCCTGGCCAGGAGCGGGGAGGTGTCTTAACTGATATGCCCACCGAGCCCACAACCAACGGAGGAAAGATGGTACCCAAAGCAACTTTAGCAGGAGGTTGCTGGAGGAATGGGGCATGGATGGTCGACAGGCAAAAGCCATAGACCTCCATCAACCTGTATGTTACATGTAACTTCCAGGACCAAAGGGCGTGGCTGCTTGCTCTTGATGAGGATTTGCTGAGGGCAAGTAGAGTGAAACTTATCTCTCAAAAAAGCTGGAGATGGTTGTTTAAACACAGGCTTTCTCTGTAAACCCAGATTTACTATTTCTATCAGTGCAGCCACCCTCAGAACTTAAGGATAAGAGTCTTCCAAAATTCCTTTTGATTTGCACCTCGCATTAACAGCAGGACCTCCCAGACTGAACACCCCACGGGCATCCTTTCTCGGTGCTCTTGCCCTGGAAGTGCCAAAAGCGCCGCGATATCGAAAAATCCAAGAAACACAATGTCATGGATAAAGTCCTTTAACGCCAGTAGCTCTTGCATTATTCAGATCTGAAAGAAATCAGAAAGAATCTTTTCCCCTAAACTTCATCCGGTTGATTAAAAGAAGGAATTATTTCTTTATAGGCCTTCCAAAAGTTCTCCAAATTACAAAGAGATTCTGGTAAAAACACTGCAGACCAAATCCTGGATTTTCACAAATCAGTAAGCACATTTATTTAAACAATTTAGAATAACTTGAAATGCTTTCTTTTCCTGAAAAATAAGGGTAGACTGACAAGTTAACTGAAAAAAGATACGCACACTCATACACAATCACACAATATTCAGCAAGTACTGGAAATGACACACTTAAGATTCATCAATTTCAACAAAAGGAAATTAAAATAGCACATCTCCTGCGTGTTTTCTATTATATAAGGCGCATCTGTCCACTTGATGACTATATATGACTCTCTACTGATGAAAGGCACCGTGCTCAGCGTAGTGGGAGAATATCTTTAACTATTACTTGATGTATGCCTCCCTGTAATTCTTTTCTAATCTTTGTCATAACATTTTCCTTTATTCCTTCTCTTGGTGCCTCCCTCCCCCCGCCCCCCCAACATCCTTCCATCAGGTCCTGATACTCCCAGGCTTCAAATTCCCCTTTCTGCTATAGCATAAACGCAAAGAATAAAAGCAAACTCTTTTGAGTGTGAAAAACCAAGGGCCACCCAGCCCTATACAATGGGTTTTGAAGAATAATGTGCTTTATTCAAACTCTTAGAAGATAATTTTCCGGTTTGAGGAAGGGGAACAGATACGAAGAAAAGAAGAAAATAGATGTCGGAAAGAGTCTATGAAATGGTACTCGACTCTGCCTCCACCCTCAGAACCGCCTCCAAGGGAAGCTGGGGTGAGGTGACATAGAACCCCTCCCCTTCCAGATACATTGGGAGGCCCCAGAGCAGAGGCAATCTGTGCCCTCAATTTCCACGTAGAATCTCGGGCGGCATCCAGACCTACCAGAGTCCCCCGCTCCTCCACGGCAAGAAAAACCAGAGAGCTGATACGAATGGCTGCTAAGTCAGGACGCTTGAGAAACGGAGGCAACACCACTAACAGTCTGGTGACCCCAAAGAAGAAGGGGAGATCTATTCTCCCAGGGTCCACGCTCTGTTGGAATCATGGGTCTGGCCCTATGGTACAACTAGATCTGGACCAGCCAGCCAGCCAGGGAGCAGACGAGAAGATGATGCTCTCAGAAGATGCCAATACAGAGGCAACAGTGGAGAAGGCTGGAATCCGGGTGGGATAACGTGCATCTAGCTGAAGCTAGATCAGGGACTCTGATCCCACCCAAAGGAAAAAAGAGGTGGCCAGAAAATCCTCAGAGATTACATTTAAACCGCGGTGCTTTTACACTTGATTAAGTAGCCTGAAAAATCACCTCCACTGGGGCAGGGCATTGTGTGACATAAGGAATAGAGAGACAGCAGTTCCATCTTCAGTAGCACGTCGTCCGGACAAAGACTTGGCCCCTAAAATCGAGAAACATTCCAACTTACACTTACGTGGGGACTTGGAGGCATCTTGTGATGTCTTAAGTAAATCGAGCAGAAATGGGTTTGGGAAATCTGCTGCGCTTTTCACCAGGACAACACAGAGACAGGTGGGCATTTTCCTACAGCAATAACGTTCTGTTGAGAAATTTTGTCCAAAACTTGGAAACAAGGCAAGAGTGTGACTTCTGTCCTTCCATTATCATTGGTTTAACAGGCTCGCCCAAGGGCTGTTTAATTATCTAGAAGGCACCCATGTTTGGCTTGGTTATTTACTGCTGGCCTGGGGTCTGTACACAGTGAAGCTATACATTAATTTGAGGTTACGGCTTAATGCCCTGTGGGACATTAACCAGCCTTGCAGCTAACTCGGCAGGCTCAATGTAACATCACTTTATCAAGTTGCCCATAAATACCCAGCTCCTCCAAGGTGCTCAGAGCCAACCATGCCATCTACCAGGTTTCCTCATTTACGAACTAGGGGTGTCACGCTCATGTTAAGTGTTGAGATGTGTTCGTGGTATATTTTTATGACAAATGTTAGTACATTTTTGACAATTGCATTTAGACACTAAAAACAGGGGATAAAGTACTGTATTAGTCCTAGAACTTGAGCCCCCGTGATCAATCATACTCATTCACATACTGGGATTTTGGAGGTAAACAAAGCAAGTGAGTGTCACCCACACTCATGTTTGCCTCTAGGGATGAGTTATCTGTTTCTGCCTCTTCTGTGTTTTAGCAGTTGAAAAAAAAAAGGGGGGGAGTTTCTCCGGCACCCTACAGTAGCTTATGACTCTGAATTTGGAAAGAAAGGGAAGAGAATTCAGGGGGAGACTTGAGGGCAGCGTGCCCTTTCTCGGACAAGGTAAGATGATGACAGAACCCTGCTTCCCACCCATTCCTGCCACAAGTACAAGGTCAAGCCTACCTTCTACGAACCCCCGTCTCTCCTCCAACAGCCTGGTTTTCTCAGGTCCCAATTCTGGTCACCCTACCCCAGACAACCATGGGGGGAGATTCTCTAGCATAGCTGGGCTACCCAAGTACTCCCCCTAATACCCATGATCTTATTTTTGCCTGGGCCACATGATATACACATCCGAATAAAATCAAGAACACAAGTCCTATCTGTCCTTCTGCAACCAGTTTATTTCACTTAGCACAGTGACAAGGAAAACTACTGTGTGATTCCACTTCTGCGAGGCACCTAAAATAATCAGGCTCATAGAAGCAGAGAAGCAATGATGGTTTCTAGGAGGGAAGGGGAGGCGGGGTGGGGGACATCTAATCAGTGGGTATAAAGTTTCAGCTATGCAAGATGAACAGGTTCTAGAGGTCTTCTGGAAACAGAGCCCACAGCTAACAATACCACGCTGCACACTTAAAACGTCAAGTGGGTAGATCTCACATGACGTGTCCTTATCACAAGAAAAACCGAAGTAAAACGTGGTATGCACCCACAATGGAATATGATTCTGCCTTCAAGAAAGAAAGAAATCCTGACACGTTACAACATGGATGAACCTTTGAGGACATCAGATTACGTGAAATAAGCCGGACACCAAAAGACACGTACTGGGTGATTCCACTTACGTTAGGTACTTAGTCATCAGATTCACGGGAACAGAAAGTAGCTGGTGGGTACCAGGGTCTGGGGGAGGGTGGGATGAGGACCCAGTGTTTAATAGGTGCAGAGACTCACTTTTACAAAATGAGAAGAGTTGTGGAGATGGATGGCGGTGATGCTGTCCAACACTGGGAAGGTACCACTGGGTGTTCACTTTAAAAGGGTTGAGATGGTAAATTTTATGCGACGCATATTTTACTACAAAAAATAAATTTTTTTAAAGACAACAGAACCAGAGTTTTAAGGAATGATTTTATTCAGTGCCAGAATAATTCAAATCGAGTTTGTTTATCACTTGCCCAGCGGCCCAGCATGACAGCTCCCACGGCTCCACCCTCAGCAGCTGGCATCCCGCCCTGCCTCCTTCAGGGCCTGAAAGGTTGGGAGGGCTCTGACACTTCCTTCCCCAGTGGAAGCCATTGTCTCTCACCCTCCCCGGGCATCTCTCCTTCCCTGTCTCTCTCAACCTCTCCCCATCCCTTCTCCAACGGATGGCTATTCCTTAGAAGACACTACGTCTTATCATTACAGATATGTGGATTCAACACACACAAAAATTACTTTTGGGGGCAGATTCCTTTCATTTTTTTAATTTAATATTTATTTTATATTGGAGTATAGTTGATTTACAATGTTGTGTTAGTTTCAGGTGTACAGCACAGTGATTCAGTTACACATATACATATATCCATTCTTTTTCAGATTCTTTTCCCATTTAGGTTATTACAGAATATTGAGTAGAGCTCCTTGTGCTAAACAGTAGGTCCTTATTGGGTGTCTATTCTATATATAGTAGTGTGTATCTGTTCAGCCCAAACTCCTAACTTATCCCTCCTCCCCTTACCCTTTGGTCACCATAAATTTGTTTTCCAAGTCTGTTTTGGAAATAAGTTCATTTGTATCATTTTGTTTAGATTCCACATATAAGTGATATCATATATTTGTCTTTCTCTGACTTACTTCACTTAGTATGAAAATCTCTAGCTGTATACATGTTGCTGCAAATGGCATTATTTTGTTCCTTTTCATGACTGAGTAAGATTCTTTTGTGTGTGTGTGTGTGTGTGTGTGTGTGTGTATGTGTGTATATATATATATATATATATATATATAACCACATCTTCTTTATCCATTCCTCTGTTGATAGACATTTAGGTTACTTACATGTCTTGGCTACTGTAAATACTGCTGCAATGAACACTGCGGTGCAGGCATCTTTTCACCACACACACAAACATTCTGTTGCAATAATTATGAAAATGAATACAAGCTAAAGTCAGAGTCAAGGGAAAAGGGAGAAAACCACTATCCAATTGTGTTATCTAACTCATCACTCCTAGGATGTGCTAAAGAGTTCTAACACCAAAAATGAGATTTAAAAGCAGCCCCCATTTACTGGCAGGCAGACTTTGCCATTATTTCAAAGATTGATAGCACCTGTGGGATGATGGGATTCCCGGCATTAAGGAATAATCCAGTAGGAGATGTCTTCTTTTTTTCTTTTCATTTCAGGCTTTGTGGCAGAGGGTCACTGCTAAAAGGCTGCCAATTTACTTTGTTCTGACTGTGTACCTGTGGTTTCAAATACCATCTATATGCCGATGACTCAAAAATTCATTTTCTCAGCCAAGATCCTGCCATCGAGCTGCAGGCCCCTGTGTCTAGCTGCCTGCTCACCAGCTTCATCTGGATGTCTTGCTGGCATCCCGCATGCAACTTGTCCAAAGCCAGCCTCAGGATCACTCCTGCCCCCATGGGCTTCTTGCCTACAGTCCGTTGTCTAAGCAGAGGGGAATCCCGGGGACCCCCATGTCACTTGCTTTTCCTTCATTCTCAAAGTACTCGTCTGCCAAGTCCTCTTAACTCCACCCATTGCTCCCCATTGCTGTCACCCTAACCCACATCACCTCCTCAGCCAACCCCACGGTCCTTCCTTTTTTTTTTTTTTTTTTTGCGGCACGCGGGCCTCACACTGTCGTGGCCTCTCCCGCTGCGGAGCACAGGCTCCGGACGCGCAGGCCCAGCGGCCATGGCTCACGGGCACAGCCGCTCCGCGGCACGTGGGATCCTCCCGGACCGGGGCACGAACCCATGTTCCCTGCATCGGCAGGCGGACTCTCAACCACTGCGCCACCAGGGAAGCCCCCATGGTCCTTCTTGAAACCACTCAAAGCAGCGAGAGTCAATTACCGTTTGTTCCTCTTTAACGCAAACACGATCGTGCCTCAGCTTTGCGGAAAAGCCTCCGAGAGCATCCACAGCTTAGGGGAAATCCAAGATGCGTCCACCCAGGACCTTCCTGTGCCTCCCTCTCTGCATCTTCCTCACCACCCACTCCCCGCCCCCGCCCCGCCCTCACTGTGTTATCCACTCCGGTCTTCTTTATTTTACTGTTTTGTTAATAACACTGGCCTCCTTCCTGCCTCAGGGTATTTGCTAATGTCACTCCCTCTGCCCCGCATCACGTCCCTTCCTCCTGTGTGATCCCAACTCCTTCCTTGCGATCTGGTCTCCCTGGCATGTACTGGGGAAATCCTCAGGAACAGAGCAAATGCTGCTGCTGAAAATTCTTGTAACACTTCTGACCTTAATTGTGCTACCACTGAAATTCATTATCTGGAGAAAACCATAATTCGAAGAGTCATGTACCACAATGTTCACTGCAGTTCTATTCACAATACCCAGGACATGGAAGCAACCTAAGTGTCCATCGACAGAGGAATAGATAAAGGAAATGTGGTACAGATATACAATGGAATATTCCTCAGCCACAAAAAAGAATGAAATAATGCCATTTGCAGCAACATGGATGGACCTAGAGATTATCATACTAAGTGAAATAAGTCAGAAAGAGAAAGACAAATATCATAGGACATCACCTATATGTGGAATCTAAACTATGACACCAATGAACTTATTTACAAAACAGAAATAGACTCATAGACACAGAAAACAAACATGGTTACCAAAGGGGAGGGGGGGATTAAATTAGGAGTTTGGAATTAATATATACACGCTACTATATGTAAAATAGATAATCAACAAGGACCTACTGTATAGCACAGGGAACTCAACTCAACATTCCGTAATAACCTGAATGGGAAAAGAATCTGAAAAAGAATAGATGCGTGTGTGTGTGTGTGTGTGTGTAACCACAAAAAGAAATTCATTATGAATGTGACTTGTTTTTACTTGGTATCTGCTTTCTTCACTAGAATAAACAACGAGGGGTTACTCTCATTTAAGTCACCTCTGTATCCCTAGAACATCCAAATGCCTGGCAACAGGCAACCCTAGTATATATATTTTTTGTATGAGTGAGCAAAGGAATGCATGATTATAATGTGTATCCAAGGTGGCGCCAATCCCTCTAATAACAGATATGAAATTTAACTCATTTGGCAGCTTTTGTACTTATTTAGAAATCCTTCCAACCTAAATATTTTCTGAAGGACCCAGAATTAGAAATATTGGAACTTTCATGCCTTGGAACTTTCTGTTTCTAATTATTGTTTGGGGAAGATATGTTTGGAACTTCTGAGCATTCCTAGCCTCAAATCCTTTAAGGTTATCTACTAATTTATAGGTGTATAAACTAAAGCTCTAGAAGGGCAGGGACGCTTAAGTAAATCTCAGCTTTGCAGCACTTGTTTCATTTCTCATCCACTGAGCTATGTTCCCACACTGAGATTATCCATTTGGACAAAATTTAAAGAAAACATTTGTTGGAACTGCGCCTTCGGTCATTTTTATATGCCGCTGATAAAGTGTAAATTAATATAATCTTTCTGTAAGAGAAACTGGCTCTTAAGTCCAAAGACCCTTTGAACCAGCACTGAGAGCGGAAGCTTGGCCCTCAGGAGACAAGAGCTCAAAGTCTGCACCAGCTCATCTGGAAAATGGAGATTATTCTAATGACTTACTCATTAAATGAGAGAGTATCCAAAAATTACAGTGCCAGACACACCTAAGAATTAAAGAATTAAATTTCTGTTATTATTTTATCACTCCTACATGTAGGGATTTATCCACAAGGGAAAAAAAAAAAAAAAAAAAAATCAAAGGCAAGCAACAGCTGACACGTATCAACGTCGTTACTGACACACCATCGACAACAGTGAAACATGAGACAAAACGCTGCTTTTAGGTAAATAAACCAGTGAGAGAAGACAGCATAAAACACTAAAATCAAACTCCCAGAGACCATTAAATGTGACTGTAGACTACGACATTTCCTCTCTCTGGATACACAGGAAGTCCACCCTGAGATTCAGAGATCTCACATGTCTGAGATTTAGCCCATGGAATGGACAGACGTGATTAAGCCAGTTCCAGATCTGGTCCTTAAAATCATGCCCTTTTGTTCCTCAAAAAAAAAAAACTAGAGTTACCATAGGATCCAATAATCTCACTCTTGGGCATACATCTGGATAAAACTCCAGTTCGAAAAGATACACGCACCCCTATGTTCATAGCAGCACTATTCACAATAGCCAAGACATGGAAACAACCTAAGTGTCCATCGACAGATGAATGGATAAAGAAGATGTGATACATATATACAATGCAACACTACTCAGCCATAAAAAGGAATGAAATAATGCCATTTGCAGCTACATGGATGGACCTAGAGACGATCATACTAAGTGAAGTAAGTCAGACAAAGACAAATATCATATGGTATCACTTATATGTGAAATCTAAAATACGACACAAATCAATACATCTACGAAACAGAAACAGACTCACAGACACAGGGAACAGACTTGTGGTTGCCAAGGGGGAGGGAGTGGGGGAGGGATGGATTGGGAGTTTGAGATTAGCAGATGCAAATTATTATATATAGGATGGAAAAACAACAAGGTCCTACTGCAGGGAACTATATTCAGTATGCTGTGATAAACCACAGTGGAAAGGAATATGACAAACAGTATATGTATAAATGAATCACCTTGCTGTACGTCAGAAGCTAACAGAACATGGTAAATCAACTATTCTTCAATAAAATATCAACTAGGAAAAAAAATCACGCCTTCTTAGATGTCCAACTCTCCCTACCCTTTTCACATTAATCTTGGAAGCTCTATGTTCCAGAAGAATCACTGTATGATTCAAGCAGCCCAGATACCTGTGTCAGAGCATGGAAGATCCTCAATAGAGAACCTCCAACCAGAAACTCTATATAAAGGAGACTTTTCATGATGAAGAAATATATTTGCTGTATGAAACTACTAATAGTCACGATTTATGTGTTACCACAACAGAAACTGTCCTATCTTGACTAATAGTTACGCCAAAATACATACATAAAATGGAAAGTAAGTGTTTATGATCTCAGATAAATAAAAATCCATAAATATGCACAGAAAAAGAAGGAAGGATGTTCACCAAAATGTCAACAGTTGCTCTATCTGAATTTAATATATACTAAGTAAGTGACTTTTATTTTCTTTTTTTCTTCTATATTATAATACTTGTCCTATGGATAGCTTTCATAAACCATATGTAGTTTCAAAATAAATTTTAAAATAATAAAAACCCATATCACACAGCCAAATTCACTCCTGGAGTTAAACTTTTGGCATTGAATTCATCCAGAGCATTTTGATATTAGAACGCATTGAGAGCAATTATCCTCCAATAAAGATGTTAAAAAAAAAAGAATACATTGAGAGAAATGATGCACGTGGCTAGGATTTTGTGGTGGGGAAGAACAGGTGCTTTAAATATAGGAATTTAAGTAACAAAATAAGTACACCCAGCCTGAGCCCATTTGTATTATAAGTGTATTTAATAGCACCTGGCATAATGCATGGCACACTGAAGGCATTTAGGAAACCCTAATTATCCTACGGTTTACGCATCTTCACTCTTTCAGTCCATTAGGAGATAAATGCCTTAAAAATGGTAAGAACAACTCAGTAAACATGGGTTGAAGGATCCAATTGTAACATCTAAATAGTGCTTTATATGTGGTACACATCTGCCGTAATATTAGCAGAAAGAGTGAGCTTTATTCTGGGGCAGACACTCCCACTCTCCAGCACTGGGTTGGCTGCCTCCCATACAAGGCCAAGTTCACGTACCCTCCTCACCACCCTCAGACTGAATCCACAAGCCTGAACTCTGTGCTCGGCTGCCCCCTCCCATCTCAGGTCCCAGGATGAGCCCCTGGGCTGGACCAACCCCCGTGAACCTAGAGGATACCGTTTCCCCCAGCACCTCTGAACTCACCTGTAGCACCACAATGGATCTGGCTTCCCAAGCATCTGCCCCGGAAGAGCTGATAACAGCCTGGAATTGCAGGGGCATTTCATCCAGTGATATTTGGGAGTCATTACGGAGTTGACAGATAGATTCACTTCCATCCTCCCTGTTGGACTGCCCACCCTCTCCCACGCGCACAAAAAAGTGATAGCATGCAAGCTTTGCCTCAGAGTCTGCTTTTTAGGAAAGCTGGGCTAACAACCCCGAGCGTCCATGTCTCCCCAGGTCCGCTTTTAACTTCCAACAGCTTCTGTTTGCAGCTACGACAGGTTCCTGGAAGCTGAGTCCACATCCCTTCCCCAGAAATGAACTTGCAGACCTCATGGGCTAAGTCATGAGACGACTGCATTTTCCCACCAACAGTGACGGGTGCACACGTGAGCCCACAGCCAACATGGATCCCAACAGGAGAACATCAAGACACACTATTCAAAAGCTGGACTAATATGCTCGCTTCCCCTCTGCACTGTGGTCAGCACAGAGATTTTTCTGCCACGAGAAACACCAGCCTGTGGACGAAGCTGGTCACCTGGCCCAGAACAGAACTGGGACAGTCAGAGAGACGTGAAGCCAGAGCTTCCAATATACAGTTAAACCCCTGGATCAATCTGTACCTGACGTCAACTCTCCCTAAATGTTTCAATGACATGTGCCAATAAATTCTTCTCATTGTTTAGGTCAGTTTGATTTGTCTTCTCTGTTATTTGCAAACAAAACGTGCTCAGTGAGGGTAGGGATGGATATCTGATTATCTAAAATAATTCAAATCCAATCTCCTATTCCCACTGATAACACGAGCTGACAACCTCTGTCTGCTTAAGGTAGGCAGACTGAGTTTTTTAAAAAATCACCCAATGCTTCTCCAAAAGGGTTGTTTTTTGTTGTTGTTGTTGTTGTTGTTGTTTTAATCCCAGAATCAGGCTCTATTACAATAGTCTCTTGACTTAGCCCTGGTCTGCAGGTTTATTTCCAGGGAAAGGATGTGGACTCGGCTTCTGTTAGAGACTGTTCGTCAGAATACAGAGAACTGTTCCAGCTCTGTTCAACGTTCCTGTTCTGTGCAGGTATTTTGACTGTCTCCTTCCCACCCTCCTGAAGTCGCTGGCACTTATGCTCATTTTAAGTGCAGCGTTAGCATTCTGCCTTCATAAGCAAGTAGGTGAGACAGACAATGCTAATGGCTGAAGATGCCTCATCAAAGCTGCAAACTCCAGGGGCTTCCTGTCGCGCATATTTTCTCCTGACTTAGAGCCTGGCCCAATTCACAAGAGCCAGGCAGTCCGTTTCCGGAGTCTTTAGCCATTTATCGTGCAAATCAACTGGTTTATCCAGGTTTGGGGAGATGGACTGAAAAGCTATTGTCATCACTCTCACAGCCCCTTGCCTCAAATCGCTGAAAAAGCATCCAATGTTTTGTGCCACCCATGCAAATACACTAGCGTGGGTGGAAATGCATCTATTGAACTCCTACAGTCGTCGTTTTTCCTACACCTTGCTTGAAAAGTACAAAAGGATCTACTCTGTGCAGACAGAATTAACAGCCCACTAACTCACAACTCCAAGGCGCAGATTTTAACAATTAAATTTATAAGAAGCAACACAACTCACAGTTACCACACTAAAGGTTGCAAACTAGACTCCCAGGGCTAAAGCTGACCTATATGAATGTATTTTTTAAATTTTACTAGAGCTCAACTTTTTAAATGAGAAATTCCATGTGAAAAATCTAGACTTCTGGCTTTTTTTCCTGAATTATCAAAACATCAGCTGCCCTGGGTGTGGCATCTGGAATGTCAATCATCAGCTTCTCATTGCCTTATACCAGCCTGCTTTACACATATGTGTCACCTAACCGTGCCCTCCTGTTATGTGAGTCTTTTAAAGCGTATCCTTAGAGTACGGACTTGTGGTTGCCAAGGAGGAGGGGATTGGGGGAGGACTGGATTGGGAGTTTGGGGTCAGCAGATGCAAACTATTACATATAGAATGGATAAACAACAAGGTCCTACTGTATAGCAGGAACTATATTCAATATCCTGTGATAAACCATCATGGAAAAGAATATGAAAAAGAAACGTATATATATAGATAACCGAATCACTTTGCTGTACATCAGAAATTAATACACTGTAAATCAACTACACTTCAATAAAAAATTTTTAAATAAAGCACGTCCTGTTTTTGTTATTGTTTTTAGACTGACATCTGACTGCCCATGGAAATCTTCCCAGCAAGACATGACAGTGTTGAGAAAGGCTTTGAATAGAAACCTTCTGTGTTTACAGTGTAAACTGTGATTATCTCATTATATTCATTTTTTTTTGCCTCCTAAGAATTAGAAGCATGTAATATATATTAATAGTATGTTTATGGAAAATAGGAAACCCTAAAAACTCTTCTCTCCTGAATTTCCACCCCAAATCCAAACTCTAATAAAATAGTAGGGTCAACAAAGGTGAAAAAGCAAAATTTCTTCCACACAACAGGAAAGTAATTTGAAAAAGAACTTCACAAATTATAGGCTTTTCTCACCAGTGGTCTTTTCCCTGGATATGAACAGGTTACAGATGTTCCAGCAACAATCAGATTCTGAGAAATCAGTAGCATATTCCTTTGTAGAGAAAATACTAACACACACACACACACGTATTCACATGTGCATGTATGTATGTGATGAAGTAACATGGCAGACTCTATTCATTGCCTGCTAATAATCAACCTCCACCAATTCCTGGAAAATAAACTATCTGTTCAGGTAATGAAGAAATATGGGTTCCTCTCCGGCAGCAAGAGAACCCATTCTTGGCCTGGGATTGGTCTAAAAGCAGGCATATGATCTGGTTCTGGCTATAGGAAAACATGTGTGTGCTTCAGGGCTGAAGTGTGTATTATCTAGATTCTAGAGGGAACCCCTGGGGTCATCTGATTCTAGGGAAGCTATTTTACAACTGTAGGTTTTAAATAACCTATCCTCACTAATATCCACACCCATTCCCCAATAAAATGGCAAAGCCATTTTAGGAGAATGCCCTGTGTGTGTGTGTGTGTGTGTTTCTTTATTTCTGTGTTTTGTTTTTATCTTTAATTGTGGTGCAATACACAATACACATACTATAAAAGTTACCGTCTCCACCATTTTGAACTGTACAATCCAATGGCACGAAGTCCATTCACACTGTTGTGCAACCCTCACCACCATGCCTCTCCAGAACTCTTTTCATCTTGCAGAACTGAAGCTCTGCTCCCATCAAACCCTAACTCCCCATGGCCTCTCCCATCCTCAGCCCCCATCATTCTTCTCTGTGTTTCTATGAACTGGACCACCCCTGAGAACCTCACGCCAAGTATCTGTCCTCGTGCAGCGTCTGTCCTTTGTCTCTGGTTTATTTCACTTAACATAATGTCCTCAAGGTTCATCTATACTATAGCATGTGTCAGAATTTCCTTCCTTTTTAAGGCTCAATACTACCCCATTGTATGTATATATACCTTTAAATCCATTCGTCTGTCAATGAACACTTAGGTTCCTTCTGCATTTTAGCTATTATGAACAGTGCTGCTGTGAACGTGGGTGTTCAAGTATCTCTGTGTCCCTGATTTTGATTATTTGGGGTATATGCCCAGCAGTGGGATTGCTGGTCCTTGTGGTAGTTCCATATACAGTTTTTTGAGGCACCTCCATTCCACAGCGGCTGCACCAATTTGCATTCCCACCAAGAGTGCAGAAGGGCTCTGTTTCTTTCCATCTTCCCAACACTTGCTGTCTCATTTTTTTCAGCAGTGCTCATCCTGATGGGTGTGAGGTGATCCCTCCCTGTCCCCAGGCTTTTCTGCCTGGAAGTGCATCAGTCACTTTGAGATCCGCCAAGAGACAGGATGAGGAAAAAGCCAACACAAGGGTAGAGCTTGGGACCTGATGGCCCGTCAGCAGCTACCACGATGCTAGCAATCACCTCCCTCCAGACTTCTGTGCAGATGGAAAAATCTACTTCTGTTGACTTACGACACCCATAAATAGGGCTTTCTGGTTTTCTAGCCAAAAGCATTCATCATGTGATAGCCATCTATTACGGAATTTCAGCAAACTTTTAGGACATGTTGGGGTTACATCTGCTGTTGGCAGTTTGGTTCTGAAGTCACCAGCCAAGGAGAAAATCACATTTGTTTCCAATTATCTTTGAGCATCTCCTCCAGATAAAATACAGTTAACATGGTGGACACAAGCAAGGCTCTATAGATCTGGCGGTTGCAGAGGAAAAGATTATATACTTGGGGCTTGAAAAAAAGACTTTTTCATCTTATGAGAACTGTGCTAATGGGATGCAGGAGGAGATGCTTATCAGCCAGAAGCTGGTGCCCCCGCCCCTGACTTCCTGACACAGCCCAATTTCAGGCTGTGTGAGGACACGACTCCCCTCCAAAAACTGCCTTGACTGGAGAGGGAAGACCTCCTGACACTCAGGCAGAGAAGATGAGGTCTTGGGAAGCATTCGTTTGGAAGTTAACAAATCCTGGGAAGGCCATTTCAAAGGGGTGCTGACAACACGCATCTGAAGGAAGGCCAAGTACCCGTCCAGGAAGAGTTTTCGGTTCTATAAAGGGGTATTTATCCAGGGGAGTAAATACTGAAGGTTGTAAAGAATTCACACAGTTGTCCAGGAAAACAAACCATTAAGGATACATTAAGTGAGTTAGGATACACAAAATGGAATTCTTCTGGTGATGGGAGGGGCTGATTTCCTTATTTCGGTCACATTTATGTACCATCTTGGAGACAGAAATTCTCTCAGTGACGTGAGAACGTGACATGAGAACATGTCACCGAGGACCAGCTGCAGTAGGTGTCTCATGTTTAACTGAATACTTGCATCTCACTAAGATCTGAGAGGCACACTGCACCAAAGGGCCCTGAGGATTGAAAAGTTTTTTGTTTTGTTTTGGTTTGGTTTGTATTTAATGTTTTGGATTCCAAACACTTGGAATGATTTGGAATTCCAAATGATTTAATGCTTTGGATTCCATTACTTGGAATGATTTGGATTTAGAATTCAGGATGATTTAATAATTTGGATTCCACATACTTGGGAATCGATTGGGCCGTTTAATTTGAAAAAAAGAGAGGATCAAAGATGGGGACAAGAAGGGGCTTCCCTCGTGGCGCAGTGGTTGAGAGTCCGCCTGCTGATGCAGGGGACGCGGGTTCGTGCCCCGGTCCGGGAAGATCCCACATGCCGCGGAGCGGCTGCGCCCAGTGAGCCATGGCCGCTGAGCCTGCGCGTCCGGAGCCTGTGCTCCGCAACGGGAGAGGCCACAGCAGTGAGAGGCCCGTGTACCGCAAAAAAAAAAAAGATGGGGACAAGCAAAGTATTTCAAAGAAAGCAAATGTATCAAATATCTAAATCCTGCCCACCACCTGCAGAAAGGGCTTCACACCAACATGACAGTTGCATCCAATTTCCTGCAGGAAATAAATCCACAGGCAATGGACGCTTGAAAACTCAGCTCTCGGGCAGCACACATGTGGATAAATCATGAGTTATTATTGTCTCTTCCCACTTTTTTTTCATTTGCACGTAAACAGAATCTAGATGTTTCTAAAAGGAACAGGAAGCCCTATCAGAGCCCGAAAGGACTATTTAAGGTAGCAGAAGCCCAGGACTGTGTAACTGTGTTGCTGAAAATTCCAAGGGCTGGGTGAGCCCAGGTCCCTGGACCTGTAAAAACAGAAGGGCCGTGCTCTTAAGCCAGTTGGAGCTGGGACTTCTCCCCCATCATTTATCTTCCTTAGCATCTTTGAGGAAACGAGGAGACATAGATGCTGACAGAGTGCACAAGATTCATTGCTGTGCCACTGAGAAAAAGAAGTAAGAGGAAACAGAACTCTTTTCATCTCTGGGGCAGAACGGCATGGGGGAAGAGACAGGGGATTGTTCGAGGGAACTGGGAGGGAACACAGGCTGCTTTTTTATGTGCTGGCCATGCTGGGTGCCTGGAGATTTGGGGCACAAATGTCCTCTGGGCAGAATAATCCCATTCTTGGGGGATTCATTCTGATGAAATAATTGCATAAAAATCCAAAAAGGTATAGGTAAGCAATCACAAGTTCAACGTGGAAAGCCTACCGTGTGTTATGTACTGTACCAGGTGCCAGGGCTGCAAAAGTGGACAGACAGATGTACTGCAGTGGAGGGAGTGAGACGGAAAAGAAGGAGAAAGCAGCAAACAGAGAATGATCAGAGCTATGAAGACAACAGAAGATGACAGATGAGCAGTAGCAAATAAGGGCATCCAGTTTCGACGGACTCAGGAAAGCCTTGACTGAAGAGGTGGAATTTCTTTTTTTCTTTTTTTCTTTTTTTCTTTTTTTTACGGTACGCGGGCCTCTCACTGCTGTGGCCTCTCCTGCCGCGGAGCACAGGCTCCGGACGCTCAGGCCCAGCGGCCATGGCTCACGGGCCCAGCCGCTCCGCGGCACACGGGATCCTCCCGGACCGGGGCACGAACCCGCGTCCCCTGCATCGGCAGGCGGACCCTCTGAGTGGAGGGCTGGCTATCAAGAAAGAGTTGGGTGAATGAAGATGCACAAGTAGCAGAATATTACAGGCAAGGGAACAGCTAGTGCAAAGGCCCTGAGGTGGAGATAAGTTTGTCTTCTCTCAAGAACAGAAAGAAGGCTTGAGAGGCTGGAGGGTGTAGGTTAAGGGTTATCTTTTGTACACTGCAAAGATGTTCAGACTAGGATCATCCAGACTAAGGAAGAATGGAAACAATCTAAATGTCCATGAATGCAAGAAAGTTTAAACAAATAGTAGCACATCACTGGATAAAATACGTCTGTGTTAGCTGGGACGCCAATGTCAGGTGGATGGGGTGGAAATTCCAGCTCTACCACTTAACAACCCATGGAAACTTGGGCAAATTCCTTAACATCTCCATTTTCTCAGCAGTTAAATGGGGATAATAATGTAGCTCTGTGGGTTATCGTGAGTTTTTAATGCTTATAAAAATTGTGCATGGTGCTGGGAACGTTGTACACCCTTAGGAAATGTTTGGCATCATTATGAGATGGAGGTTGGTGATACCACGGTGAACAAAAAGCAGAAGCGTATCAATCAAATAATCACACAAATCAATGGAAAATTGCATCTGTCCTCATCTCTAGGGTTGAGATTTTCTGGGTGCTGTGACAGCATCAGGAGGAGCCCTGATCCAATCAGGGAGTGTGAAAGCAAAGTATCCCCAAGGAAGTGACAATTTACCATGCTTTCATGGGGACACATTACATGTGTCCATGGGCTCCATTTCCTGTCATTCATCTCTACTTCTTTGCAACTCATTTCTTTCTTCTTTTCTCCTTTTACAGCCCACGTCCGTCTTCTTCACAGGCCCACCCTGTAGCTCTTAAGAAAAGCCGCCCTGGGTCCAAACTCACGAACAGTGACTGCCCATGGGTCTTGGTCCCAAGTCTGTGTTTGCCAGGAAGGGATTTTCATGGATGCTACCTAAATCAGGGGTTATCCCAAGGTGAGGTCCGCCTTAGACAAGCAGGTGGGGTGTCACTGTATTTGCTGCATTGTGGTTGAAATCACTTTTGGATGGGGTGGAGAATAAAAAAGTTAGGGAGTGAAGGGTAACCTGGGCAGACACTCTAAACGCATGATTGCTGTAGTGACACAGTGATTAGAGTAAGAACAGAAATGTAGAGTTTCTGATAACATGGGAAGGGAACAAAAGCACAAAGCAAACTCACATACACAAGGGTTGTGGCTACGATAAAATATGCGCATATGTGGGCAAAGACTGGGACGGAACTGGCAGAAATAGGAGACACACTACTGCACTGAATTTGTGACTGGCTCAGCCTCCAGAATCAACTGGATTCCAACCAGTCCCTGCCATTTCCCGCAGGATGGCCTTGGACAACAAGCAGAGTGTTCCCTGTGCCTCAGTTTCCCCATCTGCAAAAGTGGGGGTAATGACAGCTCATACTTCACAGAACTCAGAGGATCAAGCTGATGAATAGGATAAATAAGCGGCACAATGCCGGCATTCATTTGGAAAGCACTGAGTCAGTGTTAGCCATGACTGTTAGAGCTGTGGAATTAACTGGACTGCAGCTTCCTTTTCTTTCCTCACGTTTTTTTTTTCCTTTAAAAAAAAAAAAAACAAACACTCTCCATAAGTGCTTAACCTTAATCCCCACAGAAGTTAAATAATCCAAAGAGGAAAAGACCTGTATTCTGCAGCTGGTGACTAGTTAGAGAGGTGTCGCTATAAATCTGATTTATATCCTGTCTTTATTCAAAGCATCCCTCCTTTTCTCACGCACTCTTTCCTCCCCCGCATCGCCATCCTGCTGCAACCAGGGCTCTGTATAACCAGCACCCCACCAAAATCAAACATTTGGCCTCAACTTATCTGATGGCACCCCAGCTGCACACTCCAGGCATCAACCTTGCAAAGTATCTTGCTGAAGGGAATGTCCTAATTCGCCAAAGAATCAGGCTTCTGAAACCCATTCGGGCTGCACAGAGGGATCGCTCTCAGACTACTGGAGAAAAGTACAAATCGCCTCTGTTCCCAGCTCACTGTTGCTAAAGGATTCTCCCCCGGGCTGACACATTTCTGCCGCCGTTAGCATTTCTGTGACAGAAACTGAGGCCAATTAACCAAGTGATGGAAAGCAACCCGCATCTGTAGAACAGACGTGGGTAGATAAATACAAAAAGTATAAACGCAGGAGAAAATCAAGGAAGTGAGGATAAAGGCCACAAAGATGACATCAAGTCATATGTGCATTCTGTTAAAAGTGACTTCATTCTCATCCCCAGGGACACCCCTCCCTTTGCACTCTTGCCACACAGCAGCTACTAGAGGCATTAAATCTGCTGCATAAACACACACACACCAGTCATAATTATGGTAAAAAATATATACACACACACAAATATATATATATGTGTGTCTGTATACATGTGCATATGTATGTGTCTATGTGTGTGTGTATATACACACACACACACATGCATATTTTTTGATACTGAGTACTCTATGCTACGCTGCTTCAACAATAAGAAAAAATAATTCTCTTCTGTCTTGGTGAGAAACCAAGATCCAGCAACTGCTGAGCCTCCAAACGGAGTTGTAATGAATTTTGTATTTGTGCTGTGATTTGAAAAAAAATCATTCCAGGAAGGTTGGAAATGGGGTTTATAACTTTAAACCCTTTGCTCCGTAAAAGTAAAGTCTTGGGAACGAAGGAGGAAAAGATGACATTCCTGTGCTGGGACGCTTTGAATCTTGTTCAAGATGCCAAATACTCCATAATATCCCGGGAACCGTGAAACACCTAGGAGGGCCGCAAACTCTGCCCCCGGGCCACCTGCTTTAACACGCCTGATGCTTGAGAGTTCAAAGGGCTACTACCAAAGAGATTTCAGGACTACTGTTTGGGAAGTCTTTTCAGAAGCTGAGATGGAAAAGCTCAGCCCCTTCCACCAGTTTTGTTCTTTCGTTATTTTCAAATACTAGTGACCGCCCACCCCCAATTTCCCAAAGTCTCTCTCTTCTGGTTCTTTGTCAGGGACCAGATTGACAATGGAGCGAGCCCAGCCCTACTGGGAACACTTCCTGGCTATTAGCTACTAGTTAAAGAAGCAGGATGTCAACCCGTCATAACTTATACATCACAGAAAAATGGGAGCCTTACCTTGCTGCTTCTATTTTGTTAGCTGTTTTGTAAAAATTGCTCAATTCATTTTTTCAAGCATACTTGTTGATAAACATATTTAAATTGGATACTTAAGAAGGAAAAGACTGAGTTCCTTCATGATTTATGCAAGTCCTTGCTCCTTAACTAGGAAAAGAAGTAACAAGAATAACCTGTCAGGTCCGTAGATGCATTTTTAGGTCCAGGGAGGGAAAAAAAAAGACATCCTGTTTAATCATCAAGTCCATTGCTTCTTTAGCTGTTTTTAATCAACCTCTACACACTTAAGTAGGAAAATAAATCTACATCTTTGAATAGTGGCATTTCCAACCACAAAGTCAGACACTGGGATGTCTTTTTTTTTTTATTACCAAAGGTGTTTTTAAATTTCTACCATATATATGTTCAATTCTGTCATTTTAGAAAATTCTGGGGAATAGCTGACTGGGTCTATACATTGTAAGACTCCCCCAGGGCAAAATGTCATTTGTGATGTTTGTTACTGTTATATCCTGTGCCGTTTAGCTAAGCAGGAACGGCAAAGCGAAATTCCTAGGGTTTCAGGGTGAGTCTGATATTGTGAAGGTGAAAACTTAGGTTGGAGCTGCAGGGAATTGGAGCTCATGCCCCATCTCAAGAAGTTAGGACTCTGCTGATGATTATACAGAAGCCATCCAGACACCCTTATTTTTCCCTATGTGACACTGATAGATTTTTTTTAATGGCAATTAATCCAAACTTTACAAAAAGACAACTCTGTGAGGACAAATAAAATACATCTGTGAGTTAGATAATCAACAGCTTCTCCACTGGGCCAGAACAGCCATCTAGCCTGTCCCATTCCACCTCTGACTTTCCAGCATCAGAACCACCAAAGAGTAACTATTTCACATCCTGTGAATATGGGACCATTTGGGAGACTTTAAAAAGCACCCCTCGAGGACTTTCCTCTTTTCTTGTGACATACCAATTTCTTATCGTGCTTTCAGAAAATACAAGGGCATCATCAACTATCGCCAAGAGCACCCCAAATATCAAACAAAAATCTCAAATGCAAAAAATTTTAAATTTGAAGAGCAAAATGAGGAATGACAAGATCACTCCACAAAGCATCATTTTTAACAACCTAAGACAAAGAATCTATAAAAAAGGACAAACCAACAGAAACCCTTTCTCCCTCCCCCCAGCATAAAACTATTGTCGTAAATTGCCCTCTGAATGAAATAATGCCATTTGCAGCAACATGGATGGACCTAGAGATGATCATACTAAGTGAAGTCAGACAGAGAAAGACAAATACCATGTGATATCACTTATATGTGGAATCTAAACTATGACACAAATGAACTTCTCTATGAAACAGGAACAGACCCACAGACATAGAGAACAGACTTGTGGTTGCCAAGGGGGGGAGGGATGGATTGGGAGTTTGGGGTCAACAGATGCAAATTATTATATATTGAATGGGGTAAACAACAAGGTCCTATTGTCTAGCACAGGGAACTCTATTCAACATGCTGTGATAAACTATAGTAGAAAAGAGTGTGACAAAGAATATGCATATATATGTGTGTGTGTGTGTAACTGAGTCACTTTGCTGTACAGCAGAAATTAACACAACTTTGTAAATCAGCTATACTTCAATAAAATAAACTTTAAAATAAATAAACAAATAAATTGCCCTCTTTCAATTTTAAAAAGTTTTCCTAATTTGCTATACAAGCTCAACTACCCAGATTACATAGCTCCCAAGCATGATGCGCAAACAACCCAGGGCACACTCTGGGCTCGATCCTAAAGTCTTGAGAATCTGCGTTGATCTAGAATGAACTCAGTTGCCAACACACTGGTAAAAAGCATCTGGAGAATTTGTCAGTAGTTATTTCCAGCTGTTTATTATTCCTGGAAGACTCCTCGGGACACTCGGCCCCATCAAGTTCGCATTAATATGACTCAGTCGCCCCACTGGGTACGGTAATCCTGTGCATCAAGGATGCTTTAACAAATTGTTTGCAAGTTGCTGTTGCACTGGGATGATCTTTGACAATCTGAGACTTTTACACTAAATAAATGTTTGGAAAGGATGACGGTAAAAAATAGTAGCTTGAACTCTGACCCAGATACGGTTTTTGGTTTTTTTTTTGCGGTACGCGGGCCTCACTGTTGTGGCCTCTCCCGTTGCGGAGCACAGGCTCCGGACGCGCAGCCTCAGCGGCCTTGGCTCACGGGCCCAGCCGCTCCGCGGCATGTGGGATCTTCCCGGACCGGGGCACGAACCCGCGTCCCCTGCA
>NW_006782851.1:2402819-2418853 GCF_000442215.2 Lipotes vexillifer
CGACGCTGTGTGGAAGAAGTTGCTATATTCCTAACATTGAGGAGCTTTTAATTGTTTTTTAATTTTTAATTTGGGGCTGGGAGCTCTAACATGTCTCTTTCAACCACACCTGGACTGGTCCATCATCATCAGACAGCTCCTGCTGCTGTACGTGACAAGGGACTCGGTTTGTGAATACAAGGACAATAATAAAGGTCACATGGACAAAAAAAGGACAGTGGTTTCAACAAGTTTATCTGTCATGGAAATGTCCTCTAGTGCTAAGCATTCTAGGACTGGACTTGTGCCTTCATGACCAGAAGGGAATGTGGCTCCTTCCATATTTTCCCACCTATGTCTTTAAAAATTCTCATGAAACATGGTGGTTGCATCAGTTCCAGCCATCACATCCCAAATCCAGGAAGGACAGAAGATTAACGAAAGGCCTTTGCATTTTAAGGACACTTCTGGAAGTTTCCACTTGACACTTCTGCTTGCAATCAAATGGCTACACCTAGTTACAAGGAAATGCAGGTTTTACGCTAGGTGGCCATGTCCTTTTTTAAATTAGGGTCCTGTTTTTAAGGAAGAACAGATATTGGGAAAGACAATGAGAAGGCTCTGCCTTAGTTAGTAAGGGTCCCCGCTATTTTTCAATCACAGCCCCTGTGCTGGCAAGTCTCATATACATATGGTTCAGTATTATTATTATTATTATTATTATTACTAGTATTATCATTATTATTAATTATTGAATACTGTGGGACCACATGCATTTACATATAATTCTCATAGCCATCCTCCAAGGTAGCACTCTCGGCCCCGTTTCATCAGGGAGGAATCAGGCCCAGAAGCTAGAGCTGCCCAAGGAGACACAGCACGTTGTGTGAAGAGCTGAGCATCCCCTGCAAAGTGAGGAGCATCCTGCTGCCTCAGAGATTCCCTACAGCACCACTTCTTGCTGATCTAGTCCCCACACACCTGGCTTCAAATTGACTGAGATGCATCTCGCTCAGCCTGCCCAAGTCTGGGGACTCACTGTTGTTCTGACACTTGGGTATCACATACCCATTCCCACTTGACCCGTCAAGTAATTATTCAGCCCTACTATGTGCAGGTCACTGTGTGAGCTCTGACCTTTCTACCCATTAGGTATCTGCAGGCTAGCAGGTCTTAAAGAGGCAGCCAGGGTTTTAATTTAGCTCACAGGTTATGTTTTTTTTGGGGGGGGAGGGGCAGTAAAATGTTTTAAAGTCTTTTGTGAAAATTCGTTACTAACCTTTAAAAGTCAGGTTTCCCATCAAAATCTGGATGTCTGTCTTCTTATAAGAAAGAGGACCGGTAACCCTGGGCCCACATTCCCATCAGGACGGAGAAGCAGCTCCCTCCTTTAGCTAGGATGCATCTCCATGGAGACCATGGTTCCACCTGGCCCGCTTCACTTCAATTCACTCTACCTGCCTGGCTCTGTGGGCATCTGAGTTTATGACCCATGGGAACGGGGGAGGGAATTACACAGGGAGGTAAGCTCCAGGCAAAGGCTGTAATAACTGAATTTCAAGCTTCCACAAGCCCTTGTACCTGCTACATAGATAAATAACTAAAAAGGACCTCAGGGCGATTAATCCAGGACCTTTTGTCATCATTAAATTGAAGAGAAAATTGAAACAGTGGCTAGAATCTCTCTTTAATCTATAGCAAAGGGATGTTAATAACCATATTTCTGGGGAGAGAGCTGATTAACACGGAATTTAGTGGTATTCCTGTAACAGCCATTATCAGGAATGTTCCTAATAAGTGAATTTCTGACTAGCTCTTGAATATATGAATGAGCGGATTCTTTGGGTTGCTATGGCCGTTCGCTCTTGGCAAGTGAAAGCATCTTGAGCTTTGCGGGCTCAAAGGAATATTTGAGGGGTGCAACATGAATGGTAAAGGGTTATTTAGTCAAAGGCTCTGTTGCAAAATACATTTCTTTTGAAATCTATAACATCCTAAGATCAGGGTTTGGTTTTAAGTTTCTTAAGCTTCCCAGTAGAAACTAACAATACAGAAATTACCACATTTGTCTTTCTTGGCCCTTTATCTATAAATGTTAAGGTGGTTCATCTGTCGTAGCCCATACACACCTCATAATATTTCTGACTTGTGTGTCATAGAAATAGTTGCAAGCATGAAATGAGACAGACTTTGCAAAGCAGCCTAAGAAAAATTCTACAGATGGCCAGATATGAGGCTGATGTCTTGAGAGTATTAGTTGGGGTACTATCAAAAGTGACCCCAAAATACAGCACTTATACAACACGAGTTTACATTTTTTCTCACATAGGGAGTCTTGGGCTAGTAGGGCAGTTCCAAAGTTTCACCATGTGGCTTCCATCTCTGGGTCCAAAATGGCTGCTTCAGTTCCCACCATCACATCTACATCCCGGCCAGTGGGAAGCAAAGATCCAGGAAGCACTTTAAATCACATCTCACTTCTCACTGGCAAGAGCTTAATCCCAGAGGCTCACCAAACTACAACAAAGGTCAGAAAATGCAGCCTTGAACTATATCCAAGTGCCCAGCTAAAACTTGGGAGTTACACTATTAAAGGACGAAGGTGAGAAAGGATCCTGGTAAGCTATCAGCCGTCACACCCACACTGGAGAAGGGAGCTCTTCCTGAATTTAAAACACAAAAAGTCCAAAATATTCATAGCCTTTCTGAACATAGCCTCATATGCAAAGCAATAATAACTCTTGAAGGACAGAGGGACATTCATGAAAAGATTAATGCATCACATGATCCTCAAGGTAAAAATACATGGAACCATGTAGCACAGCACTTCAGAACATGTGCTCTGCAGTTGGACCCTTTGTATTGGGGTTAGGAGATATTTGGTCCTGTCCGAACATCCATAAGGCATTTGGTCCATGCCAAAAGGTCCTTGATATATGGTCCTGTCCAAAACCATCTGGCAGGAACCAAATATGCTCACGGACATTTTAGATAGGACCAAATCTCAAGGACCTTTTGGTGTGGTCCAAATGTCTTATGGACATTTTGGTCAGGACCAAATGTTCTGCAAAGTGTATTTGAATGCTGCTTTCTAGTCCTTTCTAGCTGTTTGACCTTGGGCAAATGATTCATTCTCTCTGTCCCTTTGTTCTTTACTGGCAAATACTGGATAAATATAGAACCTATCTCAGTGAGATAGTGTGAGAATTAAATGGCATAATGCTTGCCAAGCTATAAAATCATGCCCAGCTTCAATCCCCAAAATCCTGCCTGTGCCCCAGACAGTGGGAACGAAGGGAGATCATGGGAACCCATGCTTATTTCTTCCAAATCAATGTCAGTGACGAGGCATGGGTTACTCCTGCTCATATCTTAGTGG
This sequence comes from Lipotes vexillifer, assembly GCF_000442215.2. Classification (NCBI taxonomy): domain Eukaryota; kingdom Metazoa; phylum Chordata; class Mammalia; order Artiodactyla; family Lipotidae; genus Lipotes; species Lipotes vexillifer. The sequence goes on from NW_006782851.1 coordinate 2,406,178, forward strand.
CCAGAAATGAGTCACACAGTTTCACCTAGCTGCAAGGGAGGCTGGGACATGGAGTCCTGATGCATTTTGTGCTCTGAAAATTCCAACCAAGAGGCAAGTGCTCCGCAATGCAGCTCAATTCATGTTCACTGGAACCCCCAATCATCTTTCCAGAACCGGGTGCGTTTTTGTTTGTTTCTGTTACCTTGGTCGTGTGGTTGGTAGGTGAAGTCTTTGCTAGTAAGTATCACCCCAAACTTGGAAACCCAGTATCCTTCTGCTTCTCTGAAACGGTCACTCCAAGTTTCTTGAAGCTTTGGGGTTTGAAGACTCATGAGAGAGGTTTCTGGAAAGAGCCACCCCATCAGACTCATGGTTTTCGTTCCACAGCCCTCCAAACAGACAACTCTGAGAGCCCAGGGATAGGTCTGATTCAGTGTGGGGTTCACAGTTAACTGAAAACTGGTGAGCTTTGGTCTTGCCTCAGAGGGTCAGTGGGGTGAGAAAAACAATAAACAAGTCCTATGTTCAGAGATGCAAATGGTCAAAAATAGGGTCATAAATATGATCTCAGTCTGCAAAGGATGTTGCTGGTAATAAATTGCTTTCCTCCCCATCATCTGTGTTTTATTCTCAGAACCTTCCATGGATGTGTTACAGTGCTTGGAATCGCCTTTTTCTCATACAATGCACAGGGCTCAAGTGTGGCCAAACAGGAATTAGAGTCCAAGTTCAAGTATTTTCATTTGTAGGGCCCGGATGTGCAGGGCAAGTGTTGCAGACCAAAGCAATAAGGAAAACAGGTCTTTTGTCTTCAAGTTCTGACCGTTGTTTGATTTGAACCCCATGTTTGGAATAACTTTAATTTTGAATATTCTGGTTGGAGTCAAAAAGCTCGGTACTTGCGTCTTATGAACAGCGAAGCCGGTGGACAGCACTAAAGCCAGTGTGTAAACACTATGAATATTAAAAATATTTAACAACTGGCTGAATGGTGCTTGCTGGTATCCTGTGCCAGACCTACCAGCAAGGATCACTTTTGCCTGTGAAGCAAGAAAGGGTCGTAGATGATCTCTGACATCCCTCAGCAAAAGGCTCAACATTATAAATGATCAGAATGTCTTTCCGTAAAATTCCAACAGAGTCAGAATCTCCACGTTTGCTTTCATCTACCTCTTCCCTCTTCCGAGATCGGAGGAGATAAGTTTCTTTAGAACATCCCCAGGTAAAGTCACTGGCTGGCATTTAGTGCCCATTTTGTAGGAAAAACTCATCTTGAAATCCGAAAATTACTCTCTGCGTAGCAGGAAGCTCATTCCAGGAAGAAAACGAAGCCTCTCCCATCTGTGCGCACGGGGCGTAACTGCCCTCATTGGTGGTTTTTTTTCCTTCCTCTTCCTTTTTCAATTCTTAAATTAGCTCTTTAAAATGCATTTTCTTTATCATTCACGATTTTCAAAAGTATTTATTCTCCCGGCATGGTATGAGGTAATAAACCCACTCCCTCGCAATTTCTCCCTTTTTCTCTTTCTCTCATCTTTGTTGTGTCTGAAAGCACATATTTAAACTTAAAATCCATGAAGTTGAAAAGTGTATGATTTAATTCCCTCCTATTAGCAAACCACCTCTGGGTGAGTTGAAGAGCAATCCTGTTAGGATCGTTAGGAGGCTTACCCTGCAGCGAACATTCCTCGGGGCGCAGAGCAGAGGCCTTGCATTTTAACCCCATAAACCACCGACAGCCAGGAAGTCATCCTGTGCAGAACGTCACATCGCGTGTGCGCACAGCAACTTTCTGAAAGATGCTCCACAGTGTTCTAGCTAATCCTCAAAGGCCACCTCTGGTACCAGCCAAGTGACACAGGTTAAACAATGGCAGTGTGAATTTTATGACACCCACCACTGTTTCTGCTTGAATAATGTACTATCGGGCCACTTAGTGGCAGGCTTATCTTTGTTGCCACCAACATACTGTGAGCTTTCAGAATCACGAGATTTCACGTGACAATCCAAAATCCCTTGCGTCAGCGGCCTCAGAGCCTTTTTTCAGCTAAGATGCACTGGGTACCCACTGTGTGCCAGGCACTGTGCTAGGTGCCAGGATTACAGTGATGAGCTGGGCAGACGGCATCCAGGCTTCCTGGAGTCCCGAGCCTGGCCACTGCACCCCACAGCCGGCCTGAGCCACTCATTTACACCATCTTCCTTAATCTGCTCATGTCCAACTTTTCTAAGTTCCAAGGTCAGCCCTGCCACTCACTGGGTGGGATGTCTGGGCGCAAACAACCTTTAGGGGACCAAGTCTTCTCATAAGTAAAATGGTTATAATAGTATCTACCTCCTGTCAGGATCAGGATAACACACAGAACTGCCTGGTATAGAGAAGGTGCTAAATAAATGGTGTTTCTGGACGCCCATCACTCCCCAGCCACTCAGCTGCTACATCTTCCAATGAATACTGCATACATAAAGCAGAGCGGCCTTTAGAACCACTTACTCTGTTCAGATTTATAAATCTTCCCATGCAGTGGTTTGTGTGCAGCATTTTAAAATGTGGCCTCTTCCTTCATGGCTGCTGAGGACTGAATCGTGTCCCCCCAGATGCATATATGGAAGCCCTCACACCACCCCCGTGGCGGTTATTTGTTAGGGGGCCTTTGGGAGAGGACCAGACATTGATGAGGTCAGGAGGGTGGGGCCCCATGATGGGATAAGTGTCCTTATTAACAAGAGGAAGAGACGCCTGGGCTCTCTCTCCACCCTGTGAGAACACTGTGAGAAGGTAGCCTTTTGAAGCCAGGAAGGGAGTCCTCACCAGAACCCACCAGGCTGGCACCCAGGTTTCGGAATTCCAGCCTCCAGAACTGAGAGAGATAAATCTCCGTGGTTTAAGCCACCCAGTCTATGGTACTGTGTTATGGCGGCCCAACTGGACAAATACAATATCTCATATGAGATAAATGTTGGCTAAAGGATGCACCAAGCTCTTTCCTATTGTAAACATTTAAGTCACCTCTTTAAAGTAAGTGTGACTGTCAAATGAACTCTTGTACGAAACAGAAAGAGACTCAAAGACACAGAGAACAGACCTGTGGTTGCCAAGGGGGAGGGGCGTGGGGGAGGGACGCACTGGGAGTTTGGGGTTAGCAGATGCAAACTGTTATCTAGAGGATGGATAAACGACAAGGTCCTACTGTAGAGCGCAGGGAACTAGATTCAATATCCTGTGATAAACCATCATGGAAAAGAGTATGAAAAAGAACATATATGAGAGTCACTGTGCTGTACAGCAGAAATTAAACCAACATTGGATGTCAACTGCACTTCAATTAAAAAGAAAATCTCTGGGCTTCCCTGGTGGCGCAGTGGTTGAGAGTCTGCCTGCCGATGCAGGGGACGTGGGTTCGTGCCCCGGTCCAGGAAGATCCCACATGCCGCGGTGCGGCTGGGCCCGTGAGCCATGGCCGCTGAGCCTGCGCGTCCGGAGCCTGTGCTCTGCAACGGGAGAGGCCACAGCAGTGAGAGTTCAAAAAGTGAAACCTTTTGTGATGGTTGATGTCTCTCAGGAATAAGCTGGATCTCCAAAGTTTTGGAGATGCTTTCAGTCTCAAAAATTGATGAATGGAAAAGTATTTTTTGTTTGCTTTTTAATGTATCTCTGTTTTGATTTTAATTAAACTCCAAATTTCACTTTACATACTCTTGGAACAACATAAGGTGCATTGGTAATTTGCATGAGAAGCTTGCTCAGGACCTCATTGTCCCCTGGGAGCTTGATTCTTTGGAATCTGAAAAAGAATATATATACGTATAACTGAATCACTTTGCTGTACAGCAGAAATTAACACAACACTGTAAATCAACTAGACTTCAAAAAAATAAATTTTAAAAAAGAACTAATCAGTGTATGTGCTTTATCCTCATCTATTTCTGACGCTACAGGAAGCCCCAGACTCCCTGATCAGCCCCCATCCTTCAGGCTCTAATCCACGTGCATTAATACAGGTACAAGTGCAAGCACCTCCCAACCCACCCCACTTCCTGTCCCCTATCCCACATTTTGTATATTCTACTTGCTGTTCTGTCCCCCTTCACCAGGCTATAAGGATAGGGGCAAAGATTTTTATCTCTTTTGTTCACTGGTGTGTATCCAGGGCCTGGAACAGTGCCTGGCATGCGGTGGGTACCAAAGAATCTGTGGTGAATGGATGCGTAAATGAATGACTGAAGGGATAAATGAATGCAGGAATACATGAATGTAGAACTAAATTAACATGTAAATGAATTAACTCATGAATGAATGCAATAATAAATGTATGCATGTGTGCAGAGATGCATGAGTGAATGCATGGATGCATGGGTTCATGGAAAAATGTAGGAATAAATGAATGCATGCATGAATGAATGTATGGCAGAATGCACTGGATGATGCCACAGGTTTAAGCCTGGAGTTGAGTGTCCACACTTCTGCAGTGGTCCGGTATTTCTTGGCTTTTGTGAACAGAAGGCATCAGGATGAGCGAATGAACATTGCTCCCATCACCTGGACCAGAGCACGCCCACTTACCTTTCTGTTAAAGATTGGGTTTAGCATTAAGATTTTAAGCTAAAAAGTAAAAACTGGTGCTTATATTTTAAAAGTATGAACCATCGCTGTCTTAGTTGAGCAAAGTTGGAACGAGAAAAAATGTTACAAAACAAGGGCATGGACACACACGAGTTGGTGAGAAAGGCATAAATTACAAAGGTCCTTTGTGGGCAGTAAAATACAAGATGATGGGGCTGATCTATCTGTAAAGCTATGCTCTTTCACCAGTTACTAAGAGACGACCAGGGCATTAGAAATATAGAATTTTGACCTGAAGGTGATTTGCATAACAACAAAAGCCGCAGCTCATCTTTAGGTCTGACCAGAACAGCTCACTGCAGGAGCATAGGCATTTGAATGGCCACAAGATTAAAAGCTTCCGTGTTACTCTGTCTCAGCAAAGCAGAAAGTCCCTAAGGCACAGGAAAACACGCCTTGCTCCACAAAGCTTTCAGTGTGTACCTGACTTGCCGGTAATCAGAAATGAAGTTAAATTTATTGAATTTCCTGACAGCTAGCTCCTTCAAGCCCTTCTGTTTCTCAATTTTACTGACTCTATTTATATGTGGGTTGTGAGTTTCACGGCTGAGGCTTGTCCATCAGAGCTGCCAAGGTGTGGAAAGGACCCGTTATCCCAGAAAGAAACCGACAGGAAGGGACGTGCAATTAATCAGTTCCCTGACAGGAGCAAAGACAGACTTTCACAGGCATGATGTCCTCGTGTCATGTTTCTCCCTTCACTCCAGGGCAATGATTTCATTCGGCATCCAACTGGATGGTTTCATGTTGTCACAGAAAGTAAAAGAGAGGGAAGTAAAATAGTGAAGGTAGGAGCTCCAAGCGCCTTTGCATGGGATGGGCCAGTGGGGACTCCCACTGAGACAGAGAAAGAAGGGACTGGGCAGAACACACAGCAGATGGGGGAATCCTGGACTGTACATGGCTTTGGACAGCTCTGCCTACCCCAAATCAGGGGAGGCCAACCCAGAAAATACCACTCCCAGTATTAGGATTCTCTCTCTGAATTCTAGCACCAGCTCCACCAAAGAATAATTTTGTGACCTTGGGGATATCTTTTCTCTTCTCTGGGCCTCTCTCCTCCCAGTACATGGAAGCATAGCACTAGATGGTCTCCAAAAATTCTGCAGCTCAATCTTACTGCCGAAAAAGGTTAAGTTTTATTTGTCCGAATTGTCCCAAAAGTAGAAACAACATTTAATTGATTTTCCCTAAAATCTCAGTCCTATGCATTTCAGGAAGGACCACTTTCCTCCCAAGAGGAAACACCACTCCAGATGCTTCTGGTAAAGCGTGGAGTAAACCATAGGTTTATCTCTGCTCCCTCTTACCTGAAACCCTATTAACAAGACCAAACGGAATTTCAGGAGGAAAAGGAAGACGGCCGCCAGAACAAAGGACATGCAGGACAGACAGCATCAGGTGCGTGGTAACTGCCTGGGAAAGATCAAAGGCTGATGGAGCCACGAGGGCAACTGTGCTTCCAGAGCAGAGAAGTCAGCAGCCTTAAATGCCCACAGAGAAGGGCAGTGCTGGAGAGAGAGCAGATGGTCCCTGCTCATCCCAGAAAGACCCAGACCTAGAAACATCAGGCCAGGGGAGGTGGGGGGCAAGGCAGGTGCCTGAGAACAGGAGAAGCGATGCAAGGTCTGTACACCAATCCAGACCCCTAGGTCAGCCTCCCCTCCCCAAGCATCCAGGTAACTGCCCTCAGAACACAGGAAATTTACACAAATTTGCGTATAAGAGAAACCAAGGCATTCAAATATTGCCTCTTCTGAACTCAGTAGCTGGTGAAACGAAGCCATGACAAAGGGTCAGCAGGTTGCCGGAAATGGGAATTTCTTTTCTCTCTTTTACGCCCACAGACATTCAGGAATTAGATTTTCTTTCTTTTTTTAATTTCTATTGGAGTGTAGTTGATTTACAGTGTTGTGTTAGTTTCAGGTGTACGGCAAAGTGAATCAGTTATACATATACATGTATCCACCCTTTTCTTTTTCTTGTTAAGATTCTTTTCCCATATAGGCCATTACGGAGTATTGAGCAGAGTTCCCTGTGCTATACAGCAGGTTCTTATTAGTTATTTTATACGTAGTAGTGTGTATATGTCAATCCCAATCTCCCAGTTTATCCTTCACCCCCCTTGTCCCCTGGTAACCATAAGTTTGTTTTCTGCATCCACGACTCAACTTCTGTTTTGTAAATTTGTACCCATTCTTTTTTGGTTCCACCTATAAGCAATATCATTCATTTGTCTTTCTGTGTTTGACTCACTTCACTCAGTATGATCATCTCTAGATCCATCCATGTTGCTGCAAATGGCATTATTTTGTTCTCTTTTATGGCTGAGTAATGTTCCATTGTACATATGTACTACATCTTCTTTATCCAAGGAATTGGATTTTCTCAAAGAGTAACTTAGAGTAGATCCCTTCTAGAATTCTCGGTTTAAACTACTATTTCCTCTGTTCTAACGAATGCCCCTGGGATCAATTCCAAACACTAGGTTAGAAGCTTTGTGAGAGTAGGAATTTTGTCTTTGGCGTACTAACATCCTCAAAAGCGTGTAGCTTAATAATCTGCATGTAGCTGTATAAAATAGCAAGCATGAATCAAAGCTTGGAAGTTCAAGGATCAAGGATGGGAGATTACTGCCCATCTTAGTTTTCAAAAGAAAAAAAAATCATTATTTTTCGGCAAGATGGATACACACACACACACACACACACACACACACACACACACAGATCGCCATACTCAAAGCAGGAGACTATCTGAGGTCTTCAAGAAGGCTTTCACACACAAAATATTTAACCAAAATATGATTCAACTCAGGAGGGAGAACTATAACCTAGGGCATGGATGGGTTCCATCCATCCATAGAACAAATATGTATGGAGCGTGTACGTTGAGCCAGACACCGTGCTAGGTTTTGGGGGACTTGTCAGTCACCAACTCAAGGAACTAACATTTTCTCCGAGGAGTTGATATTGGATGTAAAAGACAAGGAATCAAGCCATGGAAGGAGTTGGGGAAAGAGCTTTCCAGCTGGATGCAGGAGCAAATCGACAGCCAGGAGACTGGCATCTGTGGGGAACAGAGAGAAGACCAGTGCGGCTGGACCGTGGTGAGTGATGAGCAAATGATCGGAGAAGTTAGGGAGATAAAATGAGATCAGTTCCTGCAGTGAGTCACAGTAAGGAGTTAGAATTTTGCTCTAAATCTGATCGCAAACCATGGTGGTGGGGGGAGGGAGGGGTGGATAATCCAGAATCTGCAAACTCCTCCAACAGAGACTCTAATACAACATCGTAAAGCAACTGTGCCGCAATTAAATAAACAAAGACATAAACAGAATTTTAAAAAAGAATCTGCAACCTCCTACAAGAGGCTAGTACAGCATTCTAAAGCAACTGTGCCGCAATTAAATAAACAAAGACATAAACAGAATTTTAAAAAAGAATCTGCAACCTCCTACAAGAGGCTAGTACAGCATTCTAAAGCAACTGTGCCGCAATTAAATAAACAAAGACATAAACAGAATTTTAAAAAAGAATCTGCAACCTCCTCCAGCAGAGACTCTAATACAACATCGTAAAGCAACTGTACCCCAATTAAATAAACACATAAACAGAATTTTAAAAGAGAATCTGCAATCTCCTTATATGTGTTGACACATCTTTTCAACGACTGATTCAAGACAAGTGTGGAGGACAAGGGTTGCAGCAAGGAGCCCCCGTAGGAGGCTCAGGCACTAGCCAGCAAGGACATGATGGCTTGGGGATGGATGGGGTCATGGAGACGGGGACAGGTCAATGGACTGGGTGGGGATCTATCGAGAAGGATCGTGGGTGTCGTCTACATTTTTTCTCTATAACCACAAAATAAGGAGCCTCAAAATCGTATTTTTTTTAATGAAATATAGTTGATTTACAATGTTGTGTTAGTTTCAGGTGTAGAGCAAAGTGATTCAGTTCTACATACACATATATATTCTTTTTCAGATTCCTTTCCATTATAGATTATTAGAAAATACTGAGCAGAGTTCCCTGTGCTATACAGTAGGTCCTTGTTGGTTACCTATTTTATATAGAGTGGTATGTAAGTGTTAATCCCAAACTCTTAATTTATCCATCTCTCAAGATCTTGTAACTATGGAAATTTCTCGATAACCCTTAGAAATCCACTAAGAAGCAGAATGTGTCTTTCATCCTGGGTCGTCTATCAGGACAGCACGTGTCTATACTCCATAAATGAGCACACAGACTCCTTTTTGCTATCATTGTCCTGTTTTCTCTGCAAGTAAACATCTTGTATCCTCCCCAGCAAGCCCAGTATCTGAAAGAAAAAGAATGCTTGATAGATACTAGTTGAATTGCATCTTAATAACTCTCCAGAGAATCAGATTATCTTGATTTAGAAGTTTCTGAATGTGTTTTCAAAGGAAAAAAATTGTAAACTGCCAACCATCCAAGGGTCAAATGTACCGGGACCTTTAATCCAGTATTTCCTTTCTGTCATCTATATTCTGGTGACATATCCCCATTTCGGTCTCCACTGGACGTGTCCTAAGTTTAATGTCAACTGCATGCGTTTCTTTCATTTCAACAGCTTGCACAAACTGCCTGGCAAGACACAATCAAATTAGCAGTGTCTGGTCAAAGGCAACGGGGGAGAGAATGAGTTGCTTCAGGAAACAAGTTCTGAAATATATTGATCAAAAGCAAAATGGCAATAAAACTCATGGAGTCATACCTACACACTGACAACAAAAGAGAAATTGACCTCTAACAATTAATTATGTGGATCATTTGAATAGTATAGAAAGTTATAAAACCTGTTTCATCTTTTTTCAAATAAACTGTTGCTTCTAGAACAAAGGAGTGAGAGGAATAAAGCTACTAATTCTGTCAAGCAAGAGAGGTGGTGAAAAATGTTTCAAATGGCTTAAAAACACTATCGTTGCCTCGAACCCTGACCACTTTAGAATACAAAGGAAAAATATTTTAATTTAGACTCTTTTTCCGGTCCAATCACAAACATCCTATTCTTTGGGAGGAACAGACTGAATTAACCTCCGCGGTAACCAATCTGTGCTTCCCCACACATTTCCAAGCACCAAGGTCATGTTTTCTCAAAATCTAATTACCAAATGAATCTTTCCACTTCTGCCCAGCTTTCAGTTTTTTTAGCCACTGATGCCTGGAATCCTGGCTGAAAAAAATCAATCTGAAAAGCAAACATTCTAATAGCCATCAGCAAAGTTAGACAATCTACAGACACGCTTTTTAGAAAGCATGCTCGATACACCCCCTATTTTGCTACAAATTAGGGCAAAGACCAAAAGAAGCTATGGGACCTCCTTTTCTCACACTCTCTCGCGGAGAGGAGAGATATCCCATTTTGATTTTTCCAGGGTGTTGGAAAACTATTTATCTGTTACAGTGCTAAGCTACAGGGGTAAGTGAACTGATCTCTTAGACAGCCATTCAGACTCCAAAGTAAATGTCTGAATTCCTCTGGGTAGAAAAGTCGCACATTACTCATCTCTGGATGAACTAAACATCACAGTTAAGAGATGATTCCCCCATGGCAGCCTAGCTTAAGGTACGTGCACTGCTATATGTTTCCTTTTCATTGTGTCAGTTATTGAAGGGCAAAACAATCAGAAGCCCCAGAGCTAGAGTTCATTTCAAACTATCCCTCTTGCCATCTATGTAACCTTCTTAGGGTCTTTCAACTCAAGGGGCCTCAATTTCCTCACCTGTAAAATGGGAGCAATGTGTACAGGGTCGTTATGGGAATAAATGAGACAGGATATGTTAAATGAATAGCACATGAGATGCATTCCATAAATGTTAGCCATTTGAATGAGCACTCATTCATTCTTCATCCGGTAAATGTTTACCTATTAGCTGTTAGGTATGGTGCTAAGTACAATGTATGGCAAACGACCAGACCTAGTCCCCAGCAGCACGGAACACACGGTCTAGTGGAGAGAGACAGGCATTCAACAAATCAGTACAGCCATACATACATAAGAAAATCTGTGATAACCGCTAGAAAAGAAAGATGGCTCCTTAAGGGACTGACTGAAGAACTCTCACTAGGATTGGGGGTTTCTGAAAAGACGATCTTTAAGAAAGTGACTTTAGGGTGGTCCCTGCTGGTCCAGTGGTTAAGACTCCATGCTTCCACTGCAGGGGGCACAGTTTTGATTCCTGGTTGGGGAACTCAGATCCTCACATGCTGCCCACGACTTGGCCAAAAGAAAAAAAAAAAAAAAAAAGTGACTTTAAGGTGAAGGCTAAAGGATCAACAGACATTATCAGAGGGGACAGTCAGGGAAGCTCATATGTGGCATTTTTTTTCTGACTAGAATTTATTACATTTTCACTTAGTCTCGAAAATATTAAAAAGTCCAAAGAAAATTAATATCACCCATAATCCACCACCAAGAGGCAAACTGGTGTACATTCTACCAAACGTTTCTTTCTACGATAGGTGACATTATATATACCCACACACATGAATTCTTAGCCTTGTATATGTATGTGTGCATTAGAACCATCATTTTTACTTACTATTATGTTTTGAGCCCTTCCCCATGCCCTCAAGAATTCTATAATAAACAAAGATGGTGAGAATATATTTGAAAGTAGATGCACATCATCCAATTTTTTTTCCACGGGAAGAATTCTCCAGCTGGGCTGTGGGATGAAAGGGCAGGAATATTTTAATGTCTCTCCTAAGTATTGCCTTTGAAATGTCTGTATGATTTTCCAGGCTCCACTCTCACCACGAGTATGGGAGCGTCTTTTCACTCTACTGCAGGTTAGTTCCCTAAACCTCTGTCAGTGTGTTAGGGGAGATCGGTCCCACATCATTCCTATTTCTTCGGTTTAAATAAGGAATGACAATATTTTTCAGATTTTATTTTAGATTATTTTGTGAATTGCCTGTTAATATGCGGTCTTATTTTTCTGTGTTAGCACTGGTCGACAACTACCTGTTAAAACCACACTGTATGCTGTCAGGTATTTTGAAAGTGTTGACACAGGTCAGCAAGACACTTTTTTTTTTTTTTTTCCTTGCGTTATGCAGGCCTCTCACTGTTGCGGCCTCTCCCATTTGCGGAGCACAGGCTCCGGACGCACAGGCCCAGCGGCCATGGCTCACGGGCCCAGCCGCTCCGCGGCATGTGGGATCCTCCCGAAACGGGGCACGAACCCGCGTCCCCTGCATCGGCAGGCGGACTCTCAAGCACTGCGCCACCAGGGAAGCCCAGCAAGACACTTTTAAAATTTTAAATACGGTATTTTAAATATACGTAATTTTTGTCTGTAAGTAATCAGAGCTACAGACGTTTTTAAAGCTGCTCTTTTATATATACACACATTATGGCTAGGCTTTCTGTTTCACTCTATTGAACTTCTTAATCTTAAGCCTGTACTGCAGTATCTTATTTATTTTTAAAGTGTGTTTTAATATTTTACAGTAAAGTGTCTTCAAAATTACTCTTCCTTTAAATATCTGTCTTATTACATATAGTCATTTGTTTTTCTAAGTAAACTTCAGAACTATTTTGTCAAGTTACCTTTAAATAAAACACTATTTTGATTGGAAAGGTAAAATTATAGATTAATTCCAGAAAATTATACTGTATAATGTTGCCCCTTCCCTAATTTCACATAAGTGATCTTTTTTTGCCTTCATTTACGTTTTATAGATTTTAGTTTTGTGAACCAGTTCCTTCAATTTTCTGCGTTTTTATTAAGTTCTTCCTAGATCATTTATATTTTTGTTATTTGTGAGTGGGATCTTTTTTCCACGTTATCTGCAAAGTAATTGTTGCTATTTTGGGGCAACGTGACAGATGTCTGAGTTTCTCTAATCCTCTAGAAAGACATCATATCTTCTCTCAACAATTATTTCCCCCTTGCGTAAATAAAAGGAATATACACACGTATATGCATTTCTGGAAGAAACAAAGAATACTATTCAACTTTGTTTCATGTGAGCAGGCAGGCTGAAGAAAATTGGCTTTGGTTTCTTTTTTTTTTTTTTTTTTTTTTTTTTTTTGTTACA
>NW_006782851.1:2418973-2421359 GCF_000442215.2 Lipotes vexillifer
GCATCGGCAGGCGGACTCTCAACCACTGCACCACCAGGGAAGCCCTCTGGTTTCTTATTTAGCACCAGTGTACACACATCTATTTGAGTACTCTAATCTTGTACGTGTGCTACCGCTATTATTTTTTAACATGAAGGAGGTTTACCAAAGGGAAGTGAATTACTGACTTGTATTCTTTATACTTCATATTAAAGACATTAATAACAACTTCTAATCCATTCTTAGTCTTTCCAATGGTTAGTCTGATCCTTTCTTGCCTTGTTGCACTGACTGTAGTACAGATCCTTGATTGTTTTTAGCCTCAGCCCTGATAGAGGTATATGCTCACGAGCCCTGGGCATCCCGAGGCATGCACTGTGCACCTGCCGAAATGCAGACGCTCCCAGGTACAAGCCACATCTCACACCTGAGAAAGCATACGAGACCATGGCCAGGTAAGAAGAACTGGGTCGTCCAGATCGTACTGTACCCTCTACAGTATATCACTTATGGACGTTGATAAATACACACAGTAATAAAAACACCAGCTTTGACCAGCCTCACAAGTGATTCTGACAAAACAGTATTTCACGGCACCAAAGCTACTGTCCTCATTTACAAAAGCACTGCTACATGACTGTGTCCACAATGGGCATCCTTCATTGTGCTGTTACTTACATTTTGCCATTACATGTAATGTGGCTACTTGACTCAGATACTGTGTACAACCCTGGGAAAGTGTCACCCTATTCCTATCGTACTGTTTCTATTTCTTTAAATCAGACACGACTACTGGATTTAATCAAAATTGTTGTTGGTATAGATCAGGAAGTCACCTTTACCCTTAAAAAAACTAAAAGTAGAGTTACCATACGATCCAGCAATCTCACTTTTGGGCGTACATCCGGAAAAGAGCAACACTCTAATTCAAAAAGATCCATGCACCCCAGTGTTCATTGCAGCACTATTTACAAATAGCCAAGACATGGAAGCAACCTAAGTGTCCATCGACAGATGAACAGATATAGAAGATGTGGTGTGTGTGTACATATATATACACAATGTGTATATATATATATATATATATATATATACACACACACACACACAATGAAATACTACTCAGCCATAAAAAAGAATGAAATAATGCCATTTGCAGCATCATGCATGGAACTCAAGATTATCACACTAAGTGAAGTAAGTCAGACAGAGAAAGACAAATATCACTTATATCTGGAATCTAAAAGAATCATACAAATGAACTTACTTACAAGACAGAAACAGATTCACACACGTAGAAAACAAACTTACGGTTACCAAAGGGGAAATGGGGGGAGGGAGGGATACATTAGGAGTTTGGCATTAACAGATACACATGACTATATATAAAATAGATAAACAACAAGGACCTACTGTATAGCACAGGGAACTATATCCAATACCTTGTAATAACCTATAACAAAAAAGACTGAAAAAGAATATATATGTGTGTGTATATATATGTATAGCATCACTTTACTGTACGCCTGAAACTAACACAACATTGTAAATCAACTACACTTCAATTAAAAATAAAGTTACCGGGCTTCCCTGGTGGCTCAGTGGTTGAGAATCTGCCTGCTAATGCAGGGGACACGGGTTCGAGCCCTGGTCTGGGAGGATCCCACATGCCGCGGAGCAACTAGGCCCCTGAGCCACAAATAGTGAGCCTGCGCGTCTGGAGCCTGTGCTCCGCAACAGGAGAGGCCGCGATAGTGAGAGGCCCGCACACCGCGATGAAGAGTGGCCCCCGCTTGCCACAACTAGAGAAAGCCCTTGCACAGAAACGAAGACCCAACACAGCAAAAATAAATGAATTAATTAATAAAATCCTACCCCCAATATCTTCTTTAAAAAAAAAAAAAAATCTGGAGGCTCTAACACCAATGCAAATTTTAAAAAATAAATAAAATAAAAATAAAGCTACCTTTAATAACACATTTCTTAATATACCATTCTTGCAGATTTTTTTAAAGTTTTTGGTTTTATTAATGTATTATATTACTCCACTTGACATGTCAGTATTTTATTGGAGATTTTTACAGTTATTTTTATGCGTGAGATTTTTCTTTAAAATTTCTTTTACTATTTTATCAATTTTCATTTGAGGATTATGCGGCCTCATAAGATTCACTGAAAGAGCTTTATTTTTGCCTATGTCGTATTTATATTTCCTTTCCATTTATTTCTGTTTATATACAATGGAAATGAACATTTCTTTAAAAATCACAGGAAAACATCGTATAAAACATCTAGGCCCAATCCCTTTTTTTCAGGGTAGGAGGGTTTAAATTAATAATACTTTGGATTTTTTGCTACAGACTCATTTGTTACAATTTGTGTTTTTGTTAAAAAAAAAAAGTTTCCC
>NW_006782851.1:2421369-2424588 GCF_000442215.2 Lipotes vexillifer
TTCCCTACAATAGTACTTACTGCTTCTGCAGTTTTCATTTCTATAAACACTGTTCCTACCAAATCTAGCTCTTCTAATTCTTGCTTTCCCCAGTTTCATCCGATTCTACCTTATCTCAACTTCCATTTCTTACTTTATGAAGTCTGCCTTTCTCAAATGCTAAAGAGATGTCTTCTGACATTTACTTGTCCTGTGTAGCAACATTTTCTTTCAAAACCGTACACACCCTCTGCATCCTTAACACCACACTCTGTATCTATTATGTAACCAAATCATTTCATTCTGTTACTGTTTCTCTTTCTTCAACTTTGATTAAAACTTCTATCCAGCCAGGTACCATTTGAGGGATGGAGGATCTTTTCTGAAGATATTTTACTTTTCTCCTCTTTGCTTTTTGGATTCCCCCACTTACATCTTTAGCCAAAGGTCTAACCTACTTTAAATATTTATTTACTTACTTATTTATTTTTAATAAATTTATTTATTTATTTTTGGCTGCATTGGATCTTCGTTGGTGCACGCGGGCTTCCTCTAGTTGTGGGTGAGTGGGGGTCTACTCGTTGCGGTGGCTTCTCTTGTTATGGAGCAAAGGCTCTAGATGCGCGGGCTCCAGTAGTTGTGGCACGTGGGCTCAGTAGTTGGAGCACACGGGCTTAGCTGCTCCACGGCATGCGGGATCTTCCCAGAGCAGGGCTCGAACCCATGTCCCCTGCATTGGCAGGCGGATTCTTAACCACTGCGCCACCAGGGAAGACCCTAAGCCACTTCAAATGTTTTCAGTTCCATGTTTTGGGGGCATCTGTTGTTGTTTGGAATAATTCCCTAATAATTCCCTAATCCCATAGTAGTTCTTTGAGAAATGTTAATTTCCCAGCAACATGACGTACGACTATCAGCCAATCCCTACTCAAGAGCTACTCAGAGCATCCTGTTCCCATGGACCTTCTGGGTTCACCCTTCACCATGGCTGCCTGAACCTTGGGTCTGCCTGCACGGATGCTTCATTACATCACTGACTATAATCTCAGGTTAATATGATTGGGGGACTCCTGGGTTGGGGAGGTGAAGGAAGAGAAATGCCTCAGAAGGTTCTAAAACTAACTGCTGTGCACTTATCATTAAAGACCCCCAAATGCCTCTAGGACACTTGTCAAGACATGATTAATGAGTTAAGGAAATCCACAGTCTCCTCTCGTACCATCCCACACCCGGGTGGCGGGGGAAGCCGGTATGGCTGAGGGCTTCACCAAAGCTCTGTCCACGGACACTGCCCTTGACAGCCCAGAAGGCTGCAGATATTCTGAATTCTGGGTCCCATGCTTATTATCTTGGTAAAAATATCCAGTTTGCAGTTAGGGTAAAAAAAAAAAAAAGATGTTCAATTTCAGAGTTACTACAGGATTCATTTATCCCTTATAGGAAAAACAGAGTAACACATTTAAAAAAAAAAAATCTCTGCAGCTTGGCAACAAGACATGAACATGATTAAACTGATGTATTATATTTATTAATATAAACATTCTGCAGAGCCAAACAGGTTAAGTGTTTTTCAGTTCCCTAAAGGAATGAAAAGAGCCACGGTAATTAGTAGAAACATAACTAAACTCACTGAATTTGTATTAATTTAACTGCATGGAATTAGTCCAATGTGGGCAAAAAAAACCCACAGAAGGTTAAGTAGTGCAGGAAGATTCTCAGCCACAGCCCCATCTAATTTGTACCCTGGAGGAAGCAGGGATGGGAGACAGGCTCCAATGTGAGCTCAGGGGGCCTTACTGCGCAGGGTCCCCTCTGCCGAGGGGAGCATCTTTGAGAGGGAATTGAAGGGTCGTGGGGAGGCGAGACTGAGTAGGAAGGCAGGGTCTGGCTTTCCAAGGGCTGCCTGGTGCAGAGTTCCTGGTTTCTGGATTGAGCAGAAGTTGCAGATCGGTGACCCGCAGGCCAAATCCAATGTACCAAATGCTTCTGTGTGGTCTGCACAACGTTTTAAAAAATGAATGGTTAAGAATTGGAAGACTTCAGGGACTTCCCCTGCGGTCCAGTGGTTAAGACTCTGAGCTTCTGCTGCGGGGGGCACACGTTCGATCCCTGGGAGGGGAACCGAGATCCTGCGTGCTGTGCGGTGCAGCCAAAAAAAAAACGAATTGGAAGATTTATAGAAGAAATAGAATATTCTTCCTCAATTGGTCATATTCTGCTCTGCTTCTTCCTCACAGCCCTCGTGTATAAACTGCTCCTATTCGGCACTGCTGCTGTCGGCTTTTGTAGCTTATTTTTGTAAAGTTAAGAGAGGATTTAATATGGTTGTTCAAATCCATCTTTGGTTTTTCCTTGTCTCCTACCTGAAAGCAATTCCTGCCTGCGAAAGGCAGGCAGGCTGAACCTATTCTGATTAGGTTGGACCAATGGAGATGAAAATAGCTACATGTGACTGAGGTCCAAGAGTAGCTCAGAAACAACCAAATAGCCATTCACTTACAGCTGCCCTACATTATTCCATCATCACTCCTTTTAAAGCAATCTGTGCTATCTTAGATAGCACTCTGGCTTAATATTCAGCATCATGTGGAGGGAGGCTGACTTAAGGGTGCTGATTAAGATGGAACAATGAACTCCAGAGCAGCAGGAAGTCTTGGGAATTAGCATGAGAAAAACCTTAAAAATGTAATTAGTTTGGCTAACAAAACTCACACTGTCTTCCGATTTAATACCATGTCATTACAAAATATAGGACTCTATTAAGGAAACAATGATTTCAATTCTCAGCTGAAAGGAACTAGGTGCATGTTGAATATGATTGCTAATGATCAAAGACATTTGTCACACAAATATTGTATGGCACAGCTTAATCACAGACATCGACACCGTACTCTCCTACCCTTTCTGCCTAATAAACTCTATTCTTTATTCAAGTCATGGGAATAGCAGAATTAGATCTCAAATAGAGATGTGGAATAAAAAGACGGACCCCAAACTGCCATAACTCATCTACTCAAAGAAAAACACTATCCAATTGGGTCAGAAAACAAAATCTACCCCTATGTGAAAACTGGAAAGGGTAAAAATAAAGACTGGGCACTGGTGAATCAAGAAAGCAGGGGTTGCAATAGGAATATAAGAAAAAGTTAAGGGCTTCCCTGGGGGCGCAGTGGTTGAGAGTCCGCCTGCCGACGCAGGGGACACGGGTTCGTGCCCCAGTCCGGGAGGATCCCACGTGCC
>NW_006782851.1:2424863-2433604 GCF_000442215.2 Lipotes vexillifer
TGCCGCGGAGCCTGCGCATCTGGAGCCTGTGCTCTGCAACGGGAGAGGCCACAACAGTGAGAGGCCCGCGTTCCGCAAAAAAAAAAAAAAAAAAGAACCATGAAGAATTAAGTAGTTAAAGAATGACTAGCTCTTCACCCCCAGCAGTCCCCTTAGCACACCTGCAGGGGATCACATGGGCAAGACAACATCTGAAGAGAGAGTCGGCCAGTCTGCCGCAATGAGAAGGATGCAGAACCCACCCTCCTGCCTCGATGAGTCACAGAGATTCTTCCGCCTTGTTTTCCCTTTTAAGAGTATCATGGCTACGCAAAACCTTCAAAGTTGGTTTTGGGGATGCCAGTCTGCCTTCTCCCCAGATTACCTGCTTTCTGATGAAAGCAACTTTCCTTTCTACCAACACTTGCCTCTCAAGTATTGGCTTTTGAAGGGCAAGCGGCCGAACTTGAGTTGGGTAACAATATTCTGCTATTCTAAAATAGGAAGAAAATAATAGCAACAAGCCAACTACTTAGATATTTATGAACTCTTCAAGCAAACCTTGGGTCAAGTTGAAGTCAAAGGCGTTTGCAGAATGGCTGATACCTCATTCCAATGACAACAGAATGTATGGGATCCTGCAGTAGACATGCTGGGGAGCCCACTCTGTGAGTCACTGAAGGAGGGGCCCCTGAGTTGGCTGGAAGACAGCCTCCTGCAGAGAAGTAAGGCAGAGCTTCTCTGTAACACTGTGTCTAACGAACACTTCATCAGTATTATCAAGCCCTCTGTTTTTGAAAATCTACTGACCCCAATGTAGCTCAGTTATAAAGTAGATTAGAGGCTCTGGGAAAAATGGCAATTGACGTGCATGTTGTTTTTCTGTTTTTTGCTTTAAGCATCCTGTAGAAAGATTAATAATAAAAAATGACAAGCCTCCAGTTAACCTAATCTAGGAAACGTGAACAGAAAAAATAAATGATGAAAATTAAAAATGAGAGAGGGTAAATAAACACAGATGCTCTGGAAATTTAAAGGCTTATAATACCGTATAAATAATCCCAACGTTGGGACTTCCCTGGTGGTGCAGTGGTTAAGATTCCACGCTCTCAATGCAGGGGGCCCAGGTTCGATCCCTGCTCAGGGAACTATATCCCACATGCATGCCGCAACTAAGAGTTCACATGCCACAACTAAGGAGCACATGTGCTGCAACTAAGGAGTCTTCCTGTTGCAACTAAGACCTGGCGTAACCAAATAAATAAAATAAATTAAAAATAATTTTTTTTAAATTAACCCAATGTTAATAAATTATAAAACTTATCAAGGAACTGCTCCTAAGGAAAAGCATTTGTACTTAGGAGGAGAAAAGGAAGAGGAACGTCTACCTAACCGATAATCGAAGGCAACTTTCCAACCTGGAATCTACCAAAAACCTACAACAAAAAACAAAAATTAATGGTGAAACTATACTGTACCAGCATTTTTATTAGGAGGAAGGGCAGAGTACTTCTATCACCATCATTTATCACTAGAGATCTAGTGAAGAGAGGAAACAAAAATAAATAAGCAAGAGATATACTGGATTCAAAAGGAAGAAAAATATTATCCTTTGCAGACAAAATACCCATATATTTAAAAAAATCTAAGATACTCCACAAATCTGAAATAGTCTGGTTTCCCTTATTTTAAAAATCTGAAGAAGAAAAAATCACAAAATGTTAACATTTCCTCAGCTGGGATGGTTAATAAATAAGTAACTATTACACTGTTTCTGGTTTTGTGTGTCTGTGTGCGTGTGTGTGTATATGGGTGTGCATGTGTTTGTGTGTTCAACCTTTAGCAAAAAAGGGGCAGCAGGGGATGGAAATCAGACTGCCGTGGTGGCTTGAAATGTAAACTGTTTCAAATAGTCAAGGAAAATTATACACAATCACTGTTTAACCTGTTCCCCAGCACACAGAAAGAAGAGCACTCTAGAAAAATACCAATAGAGAAATGTATCAAAGATAGAACTTAAATAAAATTTTTAAAAATTTAAATCAAATCAATTTTGTCAGGATTATGTCTAAGTGGAATCTTTCTAGGAATAAAAAGGGAAACATTAAAACATTTATTAATTTATTATTCAGCACATTAATAGAGTGAAAAAGAAACATACAGAACCATCTTGAACACTGCCCAAAAGATCCATTTAAGGAAAATCAAAACTATCCCTAACTAAAAATTAAGTCCCAAGCAAAATAAAAGAAATGGGTATTCTTAAAGAAAAAAAAAAAGTATTAATATTTACCACTAATGATATTGCATGCCTAGAAAACCCAATCAAAACTACATGAGGGCTTCCCTGGTGGCGCAGTGGTTGAGAATCTGCCTGTCAATGCAGGGACATGGGTTTGTGCCCCGGTCCGGGAGGATCCCACATGCCGCGGAGCAACTAAGCCCATGTGCCACAGCTACTGAGCCTGCACTCTAGAGCCCATGAGCCACAACTACTGAGCCCGCGTGCCAGCCTGTGCTCGGCAACAAGAGAAGCCACCGCAGTGAGAACCCCGAGTACCGCAACGAAGAGTAGCCCCTGCTCGCCGAAACTAGAGAAAGCCTGCACGCAGCAACAAAGACCTAACGCAGCCAAAAATAAAAATAAACAAATACTACATGAAAACATTGTTGCTTACCTTTCAATATCTTGTAATAACCTATAATGGAAAATAATCTGAAAATATATATATATCTAACTGAATCACTTTGCTGTACACTTGAAACACAATATTGTAAATAAACTATATGCCAATAAAAAGAAAACTATAGGAAAACAATGATAAGAGCCTTCGAGGAGACAGTCGACATAATTAAAACACAGAATCAAGGACTTCTTTATACAAATCCATAACCAGATACAAACGCAATGATGGGAAGATTCCATTTATAATTTTCAAAGAAAAACACAGTATCAACGAGTAGATTAACAGGAAACTTGTCAGACCTCTTTAAGAAAATGTTTATACTATACTCAGGAACAGAAAATGTTTGGGAAAAAAATGACAGCTATCAGTTCCTTTCTATGGTAATCTGTTGGCTCTGACATTTGTGTACCTTGGGCAGGGACTGCAGTCAGCTTTGCCCTGGGCCCACCCCCTTCCTCTGAGGCTCACACCAGCTGGTGTTACCCCACCTCCCATTCAGGGAGCCCCCCCATCCCTGCTTCACCACAACACCTGGAGTCACCCAGATCCTCAGTGCCTGGTGACATTCTCAGTGACCTCAACAGCCACAGAGGTGACCCTCCAACCTCAGGGCTCCCAGTTCCTTCCCTCAACCTTCGCCTTCTGAGGCGGGCAGAATTAGGGACCCCCTGGAAGATTCGTGCCCTAATCCTGGGGACCAAGAGTATGACAAGATACCACCTTTGAACATGTTACTTCACATGGCAAAATGGACTCTGCAGGTGTGATTAAGGTTATAATCGACTGTCCTTAAAGTAGGGTGGTCGCTCGGATCATCGGGGTGGGCTCCACGTAATCCTGGGAGCCCTTCAAAGCAGATGCGGGAGAGGAAGCCAGGCTGAAAAGCGAGAAGGGTGCCCTGTGCCACGGCTGGCTTTCAAGATGGGGCCAGGAAGGTGGGAGATCCCAGTGAGCAAACAGGGACCTCAGTCCTATGCCTCCCAGAAACTGGACTTTTCCAACACCCTGAACAAGTCTGGAAGCAGACTGTCCCCCAAAGCCTCTAGCTGAGAGGCCAGCCTGGCAGTCACCTGGTTTTCAGCCCTGTGCGACCCTGGGCAGAAAACCCAGCTGGGCCCACTGGGACTTCCCATGCAGAGAACTGAGAGTAACACATAAGGAAATCTTATCCACTCTGCCATTCATTCCCACTGTCTTCAGAAGAAACTGTGCCAGATCCCAAATGCCCACACTCTCACCATCAAGTCCTATCCTAAGCTCTCTCCCTCCTCCAGCCCTCTCCCGCTCCTGCTTTCATGGAGCTAATTCTCTCCATCTCCGTGGTGTTTCCACAGAAGGCACCTCTGTGGTGTCACTGAGCATAATTCCCGGCTGTGGAATTTCAACACCTGCCCTGCAGCCCTCCAGCCCTCCCCAAGTCTCTGCGAACTACAGAAGATTCTTTGTAAAAACCATTCTTCTGCTCAAAGTTGCCAGTGTGGCTTTTCTCACTGGTATCAAAGAGCCTGCCTTGTACAATCATGTCCTACTATTCTGCATCTTCAAAAAAATCCTGTTTCCCTTTTACACACGCTCATTATTCAATCCTCTTAAGAATCGTCTCTGGAAGCTGTCTGTTTCCTTCAATTCAGTCCTCAGGACTTTACAGTTTGGTCTGTCTCCACCAGGCCACCGAAATGCCACCAGTCATCTTTGCCTCTGAATCAAAGGGTCAGGATCTATCCATCTGGACCTTCCACAGCATTTGATAGTATCAGCTCTCCCTGCTTTGAAGCATTCTTTTCTCTGGGATACCACCAATTCTTGATGTTCCTTTCACCTCTCTGGCCACTTCTCAATCTCTATTCCTGGATAATCCTTTGCCAGACAACTATTAAATGTTGGAATCGCTCAAGACTTGACCCCTTCTATTTTTTCTCTACTCTCTCTCCCTAGGAGAACTCATCCGTCTTCCAAATCTAAACACCATCCATAATTTGTCACTTCCTAAACATATATGCCCAGGCCTAACAATTCCACCAAACCCCAGATTTGCATATCCAATGTCTACCTGACAGAGCCACTCAAATTCCTCCCAAGCTTCGCAAATGTCCGAAGCAGACCTTATGCATTGCTTCCTAACCTTGTTCTCTCCACTATTCCCATCTCCGTCAGTGGCACCCTCTTAGCGATAGATCCTCAAACCAGAAATAGTTGAGTCGTGCCTGATTCCCTCCTTTCCTTCACCCTGCCCACTCAGTCCTTCGGTAAATCTCGCTAATCTCACTTGCTAAGTACCTCCTGAATCTGTCCACTTCTCTCCAGATCCAGTCATCACCCTAGTCCTACTCATTGCTTTGTGGACCACGGTGAAGAGGTACCACTGGTTTCCTTCCTTCCCCCCTTCCCTCCAATTCATCCTTCATTGCTTGTCAGTGTGAATTGAAAAAACGTAAATAAGATCATCTCACTTCCTGTTTAAAACCTTTTACTGGCTTCCTGTTTGACTGTGACTAGAACCTAAGGTCCTTGGTCCAGCGGTCCTAAGTGTATTGAACTCTAGCTTACCTTCGCAATGGCTTTTCCAAGTTCAAAGTCTTTCCCAGCCATGACCCTCTTTACTAGCTAAGGGCTGACCACGCCGGCCAGCATTCGGTTCCTCCCAGACTTTCTTCCTTTCCCCAGGACCACGGCTCTGTTCTCGTTCTACGATGCCTTTCTCCTGCTATTCATTTTACTGACACCTTTGCATCTTCCATGAGTCAGCTTCCACTTAACTGTCACAGAGGCTGCTCCAGACAAGCCTATCTCAAGTTCCTCCATCACCTGTTACTCTCCGTCAAATTACCTTTTCCTTTCCTTCCATCTGGAATCACGTGCTCCCCGTTTGTCCTCAGACTCCCCCGCCAGTCTAAGAGCTCCATGAGACTGGAGACTTTTCCTAGAACACCCAAGATGCTTAGTGGCTGTTTACTGTCAAACTATTTCAAGATGTAAACAAGGGTGTTAATGACGGTGCAGTAATTCACCTAAGGGCATCTGTTAAATAAAGCTTAGTACATACACACAGTGGATGAATATGCCGCCATTAGGACAGTGATTTAGTTTCTCGTTCTATAAGAACGTGTCAGAATCCAGAATATATTGCTGACTAAAAATAGCTGGATGCAAAACAGCGAGTATGATACAATTCTTCCAGGCACTGCTTGGGAGACCTGTTAAGCAACACGATAAATAAGTAAGTCCCTGCCACCTCTCCGGGCGGACTGCACATGTACCCAGCAATCAGGAGCGATCCACGCCTGCAGCTATTCGGATGGGTGAACGTTTCTGGCGCTGTTCCCACCCGATGCAGGTGCATCGAGCCCCAGGTGCATCACTCGAAGACCATTTGGCCAATATGCTATCAAACCACTCCAAGCATTTCTTTTCAAGTAGATGCATATGCAGTATCTCTCAAGGACTTAATTTTTGTTTCTAAGCAGAGGTGTGCCTGTGCTTGGGTGTGTCTGTCTGTCCGTGTGACTGCTGGAAAGTCCCCCAAGCATGAGTGGTATTTTCTAAGGGTGGTGGGATTTCAGATACTGTTTATTTTTCTGATCTAGGTTTGTGTGCACTGTCTGAATTTCCTACAATTAGTCTGTATTCGTTTTCCAATTAGAAACCAGAGCTCTTTTCCTTTGGCAACAGAGACAAGTACAATGATTGAGAAGTGGTTTGAATTCGGTGTCAGTTCAGGAAAGCTACTGACCACCAAGAAGCATGGTTGGTGACTGCAAACCAGATGACTCATGGCATTTCATTTGGTCTGATTTTCTCTCCTCCCTACCAGGCCGTTGGGATACAACGGCCAAGGAAATTGGGTGCAGGATTACCTGCTCTGCCCACCATTACCTCTTGCCTAACATTTACCTTGAACAATAAAACCCACCAAGCCGGGAGCCACAGTCAGACTCTTTAAAAAAAACTGCCTAGGGCTTCCCTGGTGGTGCAGTGGTTGAGAATCTGCCTGCTAATATGCAGGGGACACGGGTTCGAGCCCTGGTCTGGGAGGATCCCACATGCCACAGAACAACTAGGCCCGTGAGCCACAATTACTGAGCCTGTGCATCTGGAGCCTGTGCTCCGCAACAAGAGAGGCCGCGACAGTGAGAGGCCCGCGCACCACGATGAAGAATGGCCCCTGCTCGCTGCAACTAGAGAAAGCCCTCGCACAGAAACGAAGACCCAACACAGCAAAAATAAATTAATAAACTCCTACCCCCAACATCTTCTTTAAAAAAAAACAACAAAAAACTGCCTTATTTCTACCTCAACACTTCAAAATACATTTTCTAGAGCACTTGTCCTTTTTTGGAGAATGTAAAAAAAAGTAAATCTGCCAGAATATAAATATCTGTGTACATGGGACTACAAATAAAAACTTCACCCTTTTACAAATATGATTTGCATTTCTTACCATGCGTTGGAGTATCTGTCATTTGTAGGCCCCACATGGAGGCCAGTAGAACACGGAGAGATATTAGCTCCATTTTTCCAGACAGAAAAACTGAGTTACTTACCATGGGGCTAAGTGATTGCAAAAGGCCCATTCGACCTTCCATCCTGCTTGCATCAGAGAAAAACTAAGTATTAATTACATAAAAACAGGCGTAAAATAAAACACACACAAATAGAAAAAGCCCAAATAAAAGAGAAGCAAATTCTATGTTTGAGCCCATAAAAGGATGATAAAAATGATGAATACCACAATTAAGATGAAAGGGTAGAGATCTATTTTGTAATCAGCAGTCTTCCCAAGTCTAGGGGAAAAGGTTTATTTCCAAGACACATATCAAAGGCTGCCTGTGAGCTTGTAACCCTAAGACTATTTATTGTATAGCCTCTGTGGCCTCTCCAATCTGAGGCCTCTGATTACAGCATTTGCCAAAACGAATGCAGACGATGTTCTCATGCATGAATGAATATTTCTAAAATACTGAGATCGTTCTATCAGAGAAAAAAAAATCTGGAAAATAATCACCAACAGGAACATAAACAGATACCATGTTTTCCTATTCAAATAATGAGTCAGCTTTTTATGACAGTCATCCAATTTTATCCAAGAATAGCACTTGGCTAATTAGACAGGAGTCAGTTTAATAACTAGCTGACAGTAATAAGAAGAGAAATGGATTACATGAAAAATTGTTTACGACTGCAAAAGAATTGTAAAAAACTGGTACAATATTGTATGAAATTGGAGGGGTCATAAGTTCATTTCCTATAAATATGCAAGGGCTACAATTAAAATTCCTCGCAGTTGGGCTTCCCTGGTGGCGCAGCGGTTGAGAGTCTGCCTGCTGATGCAGGGGACACGGGTTCGTGCCCCGGTCCGGGAGGATCCCGCGTGCGGCAGAGCGGCTGGGCCCGTGAGCCATGGCCGCTGAGCCTGCGCATCCAGAGCCTGTGCTCCACAACGGGAGAAGCCACAACAGTGAGAGGCCCGTGCACCGCACAAAAAAAAAAAAAAAAAAAAAAAAAAGTAAAATTCCTCGCAGTAAAAGCTTCACTGCACCTTAATATATTCATGCATTCATTCACTGACGATGTATTTATTGAAGACCTACTAAGTGTCAGACACTGTTATGTTTTTCTGATGTTTTCTTTCTGCAAGGGACAAGGAACCGAGTGCTTTAGCAGCCGGCGACCACAAGCTTCTTGGTAATCATCCTTCACTGGGAAGACCAGAAGCAGAAAAGTAATCAGAGGGAGAAGTCCACAGATTCAGTCTCTGCATTGAAGAGATTGGGGAAATCAAGCTGGGTCTTGACAACCAAGCATCTTCTCTCTGTGGAGCCTCAGAATATTCTCGCTCCGTTTTCAGTTTGAGAAGTGAAGGAGGCTTCATTTCAGCCAACAGGAAGAATGGAAGGAATCAAGACAAAAAGTGAAGATAAGAAGAGACGTGTGTGTTTATGTGTTTTTCCAAGATGGAGGGTTGGCTTGAACCTGCCATCTTGGAAATGCGGTCTTCAATACCTGAAGGCTGTGTTGACAAATGTATGCACCTGAGTGCTCACACAGCAGCTGTGTTCACAGGGCACAGGGAAGAGC
>NW_006782851.1:2433614-2440224 GCF_000442215.2 Lipotes vexillifer
TTCCTTAGGAGCTACTGGAATTTACATAACAGCCCTTTCCCACCCCCTCCACTGCCAGTTGCACACAGTCCCTACCTTGCTGGAGAAAGCCTTCAAATGGAAAGAAAACACAGGTTCATCCATCGAATACAAGAGCACTTTCTTGGACTATAAATTGCTTAAAGACAAGGACATTTGTTTTATCTTTCCTCAAACCACCCCACCCTAGAGTGCCAAACACCACACTTCACTCATGGAGGCTGACTTATGGAAAACTCAGGAACAGGGGCCAGAAAGGAGAGGTGGCCTCTAGCTTCATCTTTCATTACAAAATAATTGGGTAGATAAAATATGCTTAAAAATCATAACACCGTGTAGACGTTAACTCAGATGCTGAGTGGGGAATCCCTAGCTCTTGAGATCTGGGTCATACTGGTTCTAGCCCCCAACTGCACCATACATAAAGGTACACATCCATCCTAAGGTGGTGTGTGTGTGTGTGTGTGTGTGTGTGTGTGTGTGTGTGTGTGTGTGTGTGTGTGTTTAGCACATTGATTAACTGTGTGGACTCTGGCACCTGTGGAATCTGACCTCTGGCATTTCTTTTAACCTGTCTAAATATCATTTCCTTCGCCTGTGAAATGGGAATAAAAACAAGCTTATCAGTGAGAATAAATGTAACATGCTTTGAACAGTGCCTGGCACATACTAAGGGCTAAGTGTTAGCGGTCAGTGATGCCGTTGGTGTTTACCGCTACTACAAGTACAACTGCTACTATGATCATCGCTATTGTCTAATTCCATATTTTCCTCTGATTCTGGGCATGTTTTTTTTTTTTTAAACAGTCAGTCAACGAGGAACTGCTGCTCACCTAAAGTATTCACAAGTGTGATACATAGTATCTGGGGGCTGAGGCTGGAGGTGGGAAGGAATCTCAAGGCTAACTGGGAGCAAAAGGTCCCAACAGTACCCAGGCCACTCCTGCTCTCAGATTCTTGCTGACCCCACCTAAGGCTTCTCTTAGCCTCCCCCCACCCATGAAGAGCAGAGGGTCACTTCCTCTCCTGGCTCCTCTCCCCGTCACCTCTTTCCTCTCCAGTCTCTGAGACCTTGGCCATGGCAGGAACCAACTCCCTAAAGTACCTGAATTCTTTCAAGGTATTTTTTTTCCTCTGAAGACTATTCTCTTTCTACCAGGAATTCAAGGACCAGTTGTTGGAAATAATGCACTTCAACCTCATCAGAAGTATCAATATTTACAAAGGTCTTTTCCATCCGTTGCTTTATTGGCACCGCCTAACAACCCTGCCAGGTTAGTGGGGATAACGGTTGCCCCTTTGCAGGAAAGGGAGCCAACAGCACGGAGTCTACGGGGTTTACTCAGGTGCGGCAGAGCTAGGACACAAACCAAGGGCTCTTCACTCAAATCCGGCATTGGTTTCCACTCTCGAACATGACCCATACCTTATGCAGATCTTGATGTCAGATTTAGCCACAAGATTCTCTAAGTGGAATATTAGCATTTCATTGGAGGTAGACCATATATCCGTTTATATCAAAATACACTTGCTTATGTTTTACGCCCAATAGAATACCTTGAACTTCACTTGGAGAGCGCCAACTGTAAATAAAATACGTGTGAGGGCTCCTCCATGAAGGAGTTTACATTTTGGGTCTAAAGATATGACCTATATGCATGCAAAAGCTAGAACAAAAGGCAAAATTCAATTAGATAACCCCCAATTTTTAATTAATAAACCCGAAAAGAGTCAAGAGAGGCTCTGATCCATCTGACAAGTAGCACAGGTGACGGCAGCCTCTCTATTTGGCCCCTCCAGTCCTATTCTGCACTTTCCTCCCCTCCTCCCTTCCCCTGTCTCTCCAGCCCTCATCCGAACCTAAACCCAATCTAAACCTGTTCCAAGAATGGAGCAAAATGAGCCACGCTAAGGTGGCATTTTCTGGTTCTGATTCTAATCTTACACATCCTGTATTGAAAGCAGTCCATGGTGGGGCTTCCCTGGTGGCGCAGTGGTTGAGAGCCCGCCTGCCGATGCAGGGGACACGGGTTCATGCCCCGGTCCGGGAAGATCCCACAGGCCGCGGAGCGGCTGGGCCCGTGAGCCACGGCCGCTGAGCCTGCGCGTCCGGAGCCTGTGCTCCGCAACGGGAGAGGCCACAGCAGTGAGAGGCCCGCGTACCGCAAAAAAAAAAAAAAAAAAAGCAGTCCACGGTCAAAATCACTTGTAAAACACTGGGCTCAAGGAATGGAGACAGGTTTCCTCCCTGCGGGACTTCTTAGAGTCGTTAACATAACCATGTGTGTAGTAAGCTTGCATTTCTCAAATACATTTAACCAGAGAGGACCTTATTTCACGGAGAAAGTCATGGGGTTGCTTTTCTCAGGAACACGCCAGCAAAATGCAAACTACGTAGAAAATGACTGAAGGAATTCAAAGGGCTGAACCTCCAAGGGTTTGAATTTTAACAAGTGAAAACGACAGAGCAAACTGGAATCTCCATCATCAAAAAATAGGCCAATGGAGGCCTACAAGGCCTTAATTTCCAAAACATACAAACAGCCCATACAACTCAATAACAAAAATAGCAAACAACCTAGCAAAAAATGGACAGGCCTAAATAGACGTTTCTCCAAGGACAACATACAGATGGCCAATAACCACATGAAAAGATGCTCAACTTTGCAAATTATTACTACAGATATGCAAATCAAAACTACAATGAGGTACAACATCACACCAGTCAGAATGGCCATCATTAAAAAGTCTACAAATAATAACTGCTGGAGAGGGTGTGGAGAAAAGGGAACCGTCTACACTGTTGGTGGAAATGTAAATTGGTGCAGCCACTATGGAGAACAGTATGGATGTTCCTTAAAAAACTGAAAACGGAGTTGCCATATAATCCAGCAATCCCACTCCTGGGCATATATCCAAAGAAAACTCTTAATTTAAAAAGATACTTGCACCCCAATGTTCATAGCAACAGTATTTACAATAGCCAAGACATGGAAGCAACCTAAGTGTCCATCTACAGATGAATGGATAAAGAAGATGTGGTGTGTGTGTATGTATTTATATATATAACTCAGCCATAAAAAAGAATGAAATAACGCCATTTGCAGCAATGTGGATGGACGTAGAGATTATCATACTAAGTGAAGTAAGTCAGACAAAGAAAGACAAATATCATATGATATCACTTATATGTGGAATCTAAAATATGATAAAAATGGACTTATTTACAAAACAGAATCAGACTCACAGAGAACAAACTTATGGTTACCAAAGTGGGAAGGGGGGAGGGTAAATCAGTAAATTGGGATTAGCAGATACAAACTACTCTATATATAATAGATAAACAACAAGGACCTACTGTGTAGCACAGGGAACTATACTCAATATTTGTAATAACCTACAAATGAAAAGAATCTGAAAATGAATATATATATATATCTGAATCACCTTGTTGTACACATGAAACTAACACAACGTTGTAAATCAACTATAATTCAGTAAAAAATAAAACTAAAGAAAATAACATACAAAAGCCAAAAAAAAAAAAAACCCAAGTACGTGAGAGCAGGTGCTGTAGGTGAACGACCCAGACCACAGGCTTTCTGTGTTGAGGAGCTATGTTTTGATCGCCTACCCCTATGTCAGGCAGCATGCTTGGTGCCGAAGGTGTCATAGTGAAAAAGACAAGACGTGGTCCTTGGACTCGTGGAGCAAATTCAGCGGAGGAGACAGAAAACTAATATATCAGAGGCAAAGCTAGAGAGAGGCATCAAGAACATGACAGGACAGAGGGCAGAGGGCAGCAGTGGGGTGGTCAGCTCCCACTGTATAGCACAGGGAACTATAGTCAATATCTGGTAACAACTATAATGGGAGAGAATCAAAAAAATAATATATATATAATATATATACAAAAAACTGAATCACTTTGCTGTACACCTGAAACTAACACAACATTGTAAATCAACTCTGCTTCAATTGTTTCCAGTGTAAAGATAAAAGAATGGTGTCCTCCTGCTGACCAAGGACGGGCTTGTAGCATGAGTGAGAAAGGAATCTTCTTTGCTGTGAGCCACCCGGGTTTTGGGGCTGTTTGTTGATATCACTTAACAGAGCCTGCTTCCTCAGGAGGGTGACAGGGAGGGGTGTGTGACCCTCCAGACCTACAGCTCCCCTCAAAGTTGACCTGTGTCACTCCTGCATCTCCCCTGACGATTCTACATGGTGAAGGGCACCCAGGACTCAGCCCTTCTCGCCCCAAGAACACAGTCTTTTATCAGGAGTAAAGACGTCCCCTTTGAACAACACCCTGGTGAATGCAGCCACTCCGGACTGAACAAAGTGCTGGGACCCTTGCACAAAGTGACGACCACTCGGGGTCAGGAAAGGCCACCCAGGTGCCCCACATGGTCACATCACACAGTAATTTCAAAAGCCAGAACGTGGGGCTGAGATTTGACCTTACAGCGTGAAGCGCACTCAGCCTGGTCACAAGGCACAGTGGGGTCTAAAGGCGTCCGAGACGGGGAGCCCCCAGAATACTGCCGTGAAATACGAAGTGTCAGGGTCCTTTTTAAAACAAAAAATGCCTGTATTTAAGGTGTGCCACGTGATGATTTGCTTTACACGTACACAGTGAAATGATCACCACCGTCAAGCTATTAATCTGCCTTCTCACACAGGTTCCATCTTGGGGGAGCTGAGCGCGCCTGAAATCTACTCTCGGTTAATTTCCAGTGCTTGGTACAGTATTATGATTAGAGTCGCCACGCGGTCCTTCCTTTCTAGACTTGTGCATCCTACACAACAGCAACTCTGGAGCCCGCGGCCAGCATCTCCCCAACCCCTACCCCCAGGATCGGTCCCGGGTAGTGACGGAAAGGAGGGGAGAGGTAAAATAAGGCATATAGAAACCTTGCTATGAACTACATGTGAAAGAAAGAAGAGGCAAAAGCAGTTTGAAAATTTTCTCAGAAGCTGAGTATATGAATTATGCCCAGAACTGAAATGCAAAACCAAAAAAAAAAAAAAAAAAAAAAAAGGGGGGACGATGGGGCTCTGCTAAAAGCTTTATTCTAAACATAGGGATTTGATGAAATATGAAAATATTTTAATGAATATAATATGATCGTTATTTGATGGTTCATCAGGCAATGGAATCTCTCACGGCAATAAATATTGATGCCCGCAGGTCATAGTTGAGCCCCTCTCTCCCTTAGCTCTCTTTGCATGCCTGACCTCCTTAAATCTTTCCTACGAACCTATGAAATAAATGTTACTACTAACATCCCCATTTCGAGGTGAAGAAATTGAAGTTTGAAGAAATTAGGTAACTTGCCCAACGGTACCCAGTTAACAAAGAGAGTCTAGAGTCTTGTCTCAGAATTCATGCGTTCGTCCTTAGATGGTCAGGGACCGCTGAGAACTCTGGAACACAGGATACAAAATATGAACGGTTGTACCGATACTGCCTTATTTCTTTTTTACCTGGTTCTCATATAAGCAAAGGGTAGAATTTGCAAAATACTACTCAGTGGGCTTCCCTGGTGGCGCAGTGGTTGAGAGTCCGCCTGCCGATGCAGGGGACACGGGTTCGTGCCCTGGTCCGGGAAGATCCCACGTGCCGCGGAGCGGCTGGGCCCGTGAGCCATGGCCGCTGAGCCTGCGCGTCCGGAGCCTGTGCTCCGCAACGGGAGAGGCCACAGCAGTGAGAGGCCCGCGTACTGCAAAAAATAAATAAATAAATACTACTCAGTGTAATTTTGGCTTTATGGTTCATTAGAGTCCACGGTAACTTCTGTCCTTCCTAATTATTAGTTGTTGGAACCCATGTTCTAAGCAAGGAACCTCCAAGGCAATTTAGCACTTCTTGCTTCCTATTCTGACATTTCACGAAATTAAATTTTATAACACTCCTCACCGTAGACGAAGACATCCTTAACCAATGAATAAGAATGTCTCAAGTGTAAAAAGGTAAGTTGCTGTTTGTCACGGGAAGAGAAAAGTTCATTTTCAACCGCCCTCACCTCAACAAAGTGCATTCTGAGCGAACAGATGCAAAGTGCTCGGAATTATGTTTTTAATGTGAATATGGAAACTGAGAAAGCGCAGCCCTTAAAAAATAAAATATGTGGAAGCTGCTGCTACATTCACTAAGTGATTAAAAACGTAATCTTCCTGAAGAAACGTGCCACATACTTGTTTATATTAATGTTAATAACTTGCTAACTAATGATAAATGTATGATAATTTATTCTAAGTGAAATGAAGTGTGCCCTAAAGACAGACTCTGTAAATGAAAGCTTATGCTCACCCAAGTTTTGAACAGGCACACGAATAACTATACTCTTTTACTGCAGTGAAAATGAATGGATGCAAATTATATGCAAAGGTACCCACAGTTGCCAAATAATGGCAAAGCAGGGGGAGGGGGCGTGGGTCTCAGAAGCAGAAATTATTGCAAAGCCTCTGTGAAATGATCTTGGGCCCTTTGCAATGGCTCAGAAACTCCTCTCCCAGGGCAAGAGAATTTTCAAGAGCCTGTTCTTTGGGCATATTTAAGATTCAGGATTCTCAGTCTTGGTTTTTCCCT
>NW_006782851.1:2440234-2446010 GCF_000442215.2 Lipotes vexillifer
TAGCATTAATAGCCTCCTAATGTGATGTTGTGTGCATTTAGAAATCATCAAGCCAAACTATTTCTGTGAATTTAGAAATTATATAATCATCCATATAAATAATGTTAACAATTCTAATTTATCCATGCAGATACATCTCAAAATATCTACTAAGCATTCACAATGGTCTCTCTTCCCCTCATGACTATCAGCTATGATGTTGGTACCATATGACACTCAAATTAAAATCATGGTATTATTTGTGGCAGACGTGGTTGGTGAGCAATCTGAGGACCTTTATCCTCCCTCTTTGCTGGAAGGAAGGGAGGGAGGGAGGGAGGGAGGGAGGGGGGAGGGAGGGAGGAAGGAAGGGAGGGTAGCTATCACCAATGTCAGCCCTCAGAATGTTACACGAAACCCCGTTCAAAACTCCAGATAAAACCCCAGGCTCCAAGTGTGTCTCCTTTTGAGCTACACTTCATTTCTTACTTGTGAAAAAGAATCCAGAGTGTGATCTCACTGAGCTCCGTATCTCTCAGGGACAGAGTGGTACAGCGGTCAAGCTACATTACCTGCCGGCATCTCCAACTGTAAACTCAGGATAATAATAGTATCTACTCCATGCAGTTATTGGACGGATTGAGGAAGAGAAAGAGGAGAGAGAGAGAGACAGAGAGACAGAGAAAGACAGAGACAGAGGGAGGAGAGAGAAAGAGAGAGATGGGTAGATGGCTGATAGACACACGTCTTCTAGGATAGCACGTGGAATACAGTATATTATCACGGTTATTATTATTACAATGGTTATCACAAGAACTGAAACCTGAGGGTTTTAGTCAGAATCTTCAGTAACTGGTGACAGAAAAGTCAACTTAATCGGACACAAGCTGAGAAGTGATGTTTACTGCTATATGCTACTTAAATTTCTGAGTGGCAAAGGGTTCAAGTGTCTAAATGGTCTCAGCGTTTTCTCTCTCCCTCTCCCTCCCTCCCTCATTTTCTCATTCCTCCCAGACTCAGCCTATAAGTCAGCTCCACCCACAAGCAGCCCCTCTGCTACCTTGACCTTGGAAGGGTCAAGGTCAAGGGAAATGTTATAGGGACTACATGTGATTGGCCAAAAAAGAAAAATTACCATCGAGCCCTTTACAGAAAAATTTTGCTGACCCGTGCACTATACCATGGGGGTGCCTGTTTACTTATGACACGGGGATTGCATCTGTCCAATTTTTGTCACAGGACAGTGGGAGGATCAAGCCTGATGTCTACGGAAGCGATGTATGGCTTACCCATCAGCAGTTAAACACCAGCATTGTCTCTCCTCCTACTGGGTCTCTGTGTTTGTCCCCTGCGGGATGGAGGGCTGATTACACAGGTTCAGACGCTGCCAGGATGTGTTCAGCTCTGCCTGTTACCATTGCCCTAAACCTGACCACGATCCCACGGAAGGCTTCCTTTACTGAGTTTCACATCTCTGGATCTGGGGAAGTCCATCCTAGGTGATGCCGCCTATGACCCCACTTTCACCTGTCGGGGAGCTTTTCTCTCTGTGGTCCAGTCCTTCTATTGCACGTCTCTCTTACAAAGAACCAGAAAGATCCTCTGATGCTTTCTACTGCTTCTCATCTACCCCAACTCTAGCTTGTCACCAGCAGAGAACTGCCCTTGATATACGGGACTCTTCACGCTGATGTCACTTGCAAATGACAAACAGCTCTTGCAGATTTCCAGGCTTGGTTCTGAAAAATCCTCGTGCCTGAGTTCAGGTTGCCCTTTGGTTTAGGTGTACACTGGCTCCTGAGACATTTCTCTAATTAAAGCCGTCCTAGGGTTTATTTATGAAATTTGCAATGGAATTATTTTTAATACAGACCATACGTCAAACACCCTCACTCACACACACAGCCAAATGCAAACCTATTTCCCTTAACTCTTTTAATACAGACCATACGTCAAACACCCTCACTCACACACACAGCCAAATGCAAACCTATTTCCCTTAACTCTTTTAATACAGACCATACGTCAAACACCCTCACTCACACACACAGCCAAATGCAAACCTATTTCCCTTAACTCTTTTAATACAGACCATACGTCAAACACCCTCACTCACACACACAGCCAAATGCAAACCTATTTCCCTTAACTCACCATTAAAGAATGATTCCTGTTTGATTCATTTATGTTTTTTTTTTTAATGTGAGTTAGTGCTTTTTATGAAAAATAAAATGGGAATTTTCCAGCGGTCAGGACTCCGCACGTTCACTGCTGAGGGCACAGGTTCAATCCTGGCCAGGGAGCTAGGATCTCACAAGCCCACGGCCAAAAAAAACACGATAAAACTACACCAACGTGAAGTCCACACCCCTGCCCCACAGATACCTTCCTTAAACAAACAGCACTAATTCCCACCCTCTCCCCTAGGGCAACACATCAAATCATTTGGTGTGTGTCTTCCAGAAATACATACTTCTCAACCAAATACAAAAACTAGGTCTGTGGATCTCCACTGCTGTCTCCAAATGCCCGCATCCCTAAAAATAATGAGAGATTTTTTTTAAAATTCCTGCGTGCTGCATGGGGCAGGGGGTGCCCAAGATTTTTCACTTTGAAACAAGCTCTCCAAAAGAGTCTGCTCCCCAGCCTTGTTTTGGAATCGCTGGCGTGGGTATCAGCCCAGTTGCCCTCTCCCCAGAAGGGCTTTGGGAACGTCGTCAGAGTCTAGAGCTTGCCTGGAGCTTTTCCTGCATTAAAGGCAGTAGCTGGAGGGGTCACATGGAGATCTGCAGATGGGACCCAGCCCACAGGGGGGCTATGGACCAGCGCAGCATTGTAAATAACTTGAATCCAACCATCATAAGTGGAAATTTCATGTTCTACTTTTCCACAAGCTGCATACTAGACCGTTTTATTCCTCAGCACCCAGAGCTTTTCCACGTTCTACCAGGAGCTGATAAACTTGGCAAATGAATCCAAACTGAACAAAAGTTAGATAAACAACGTGCCTAGATTGTGATGAAAGAAACGGAAGAACAGCTTCAGGGCTAACAGCACATTTTGGCTTCTGTAAGAAAGTTGCTTTGCTTGCTTGCAGGAACAGGAAGGGAGCGTACCCTTCCTGGAACGGAAGAGCCCACGGTGTACTTTGGCTTCTGTAAAGGGGGAACTTGCTTGCTTGCTTGGGGCGGGAAGAACCGGGTTCCTATTGGCTGATTCAAAATTAAACAGCTCCCTCCGGCCTTGGGGACTTCCCGCCCTGTGAAGGGTATAAAGGCCTCGCCCGACTGTTAGTCGGGGTCTCACTCACTTCTCTCCGAGTGGGACCCTGTCCGGACAGTTTGTGTAAGCTTCTATACTTGTACTTGTATAAATCCTTTGCTAATCTTTCTGCTTGGTGTTGGTGATTCTTGGGTGTCCTTGGTTGGGACACGGGTCGCATTTACTGGGGAACTCGACTCCAGGCCTGTGGCTCCCGGACCGCAAAAAGATCTTAAAATATACCTGCTGCTGAGTGAAACAGTAAGAAACAGAAGCAAGGATGTAACATAACACCCATCAAATGCACTAACGCACACCTACAAACCATGACTATTTATTTTACAAGATACATGATATCTGAGGCTCCATATCAAATGCCTTAGGACAGGCACCCTGGGGGAAGAGAAATGGACTAGGGTTAGGAGGTAAGGGAAAATCAGAAAGTAAAGCAAGAAGGGGTCCTGCTAGGGGTTAATGACAGTCTGACCTCCAACTGTTAGGTTAACTCAATTTTCCGTATCTGAGGTTTTCGGTTTGTTTTTATTAAGACTGTTCTTTAGAGCAGACTTAGGTTCAGAGCAAAATAGAGGGGAGGGTACAAAGATTTCCCTACGCCCACACATGCACACAGCTCTGCCATCATCGACATCTCCCACCAGATGGTCCATTTGTAACAACTGATCAACCTACACTGACACATCAACAACACCCAGAGGCCAGTTTACAACAGTGTCCACGTTTTTTTTTTTAAATACATACATACATTTATTTACTTATTCATTCATTCATTCGGCTGTGCCGGGTTTTAGTTGCGGCACGTGGGATCTTGGTTGCAACATGCATGTGGATCTAGTTCCCTGACCAGGGATCAAACCAGGGCCCCCTGCATTAGGAGAGTGGAATCTTAACCACTGGACCACCAGGGAAGTCCCAAGGGGGTCACTCTTGGTATTGTACATTCTATGAGTTTGGACAAATGTATAATGACATGTAATCCACCATGAAGGTCTCATCTAGAGTATTTTCACTGCCCCCAAACCCCTCTGGGCTTTGCCAAATTCATCCCTCCATCCCCACCCCCCCTAGCAACCACTGATCTCTTTCCTGTCTCCGTAGTATTGCCTTTTCCAGAATGTCATAGAGTTAGAATCATACAGTGTGTAGCCTTTTCCGATTGGCTTCTTTCACTTAGTAATATGCATTTTACATAAAGTCATAAAAACAAAGCACACAAAAAGGTTATATAAAGAAAAATGTACTGATTGGAAAAGTGAAAAAACCTTGAAATTTATAGTTGTCAAATTCTGTAGCAGGATATTTACTGCAGGCCAAATAGCCACGTACTTTCCCCAATTCTCCCAGCACCTCTGCAGTTGGATGCAGCCCCATGATCAGCTGTGGCCAAGCACTTCCACAGGTCACAGACACAGCCTGGCTTACAACTCAGCATTCGGAGCTGGTGTGCGACCAGGCAGTCTCTTCTCTGCCACAGGGAGCCTCCAAGCCAGAGGGCACACCTACCCACTCTCTACTCTTCCACCAGCCTGATCCCTGCACACGGGGACTCTGCTGTCCTGCAGGAAATGTGTGATGAGGGTGAGAAAAAACCCTGTCCAGTCCTGAGATTTCACCGTACTCAGCATGTCCCAAGAGTCCCAACTGACGTAACCGTATCCATACATCCTTTGCAATCCAACTATTATATTTTTACCTATTAATTAAATTTAATGTGGAGCGAGTGGGTTTCACATGCTTGAGAAGACAGAGGTGGAGCCTCGAAGAGTATGGGTGCTACCAGGTCCTTAAAAGTCTCCACTACTATCATTTCACACCTGGCAGAATGCACCGCCTCCAGCACCTCCCTGATCTCTGCAGGTTGGGGCTTGGATCTCATGATCCTGGGGTCCTCTGGGTACAGGAGAGAGAGTTTTCCATCCACTGGCTGTCAATATCTATATGTTGTTTTGCAATGTCAGAGAACTGTTGTTTGTGAGCTAAAGGGTTCTTACATTGAGTGGACTGCTTGTGTCTCCAGGGATGGACACCGAGTGCGTACGTGTGAATACCGACTGGGAGCAGGTAATATTATACAAGTACATTCTGCATTTTCTAAATATGAAGACGTACACATTATTAGTTCTTTATCAAGCAAAAGTAGTGCTTACCTACCAACATAACGACACTGTTTTCCTTCTATTTACATAAAAGAAACACTTCCCATAAATCATTAAAGTCAGAAAAAGGGTCCCCTCTCCAACACCGTAAAAAGAGATGAATTACTGCAGTAAAACGACTCCCTGGCTGTCTACTGATGTTTACAAACTCACAGTTAGTAAAATACAGCAGTCTTAGGCAATGATTATTATACTTGTATCTCTAAAAATCTAAAGATTTGGGCAGCTCAGAAAAAATTACTTTGTGGCTGTAGGTATTAACAGACTAATTAAGGCAACCGTTAACAAATCTGGCCCAATCAATTCCAAATTTTACAAACCAAAGAAGAAAAAGCAAATGAAAGCGCGGGGGGGGGGGGGGG
>NW_006782851.1:2446110-2457769 GCF_000442215.2 Lipotes vexillifer
GGGGGGGGATCTATTCTTTACCCAGAGGGAAAAGGAGTTTGATTCAAAGACAT
Source organism: Lipotes vexillifer (assembly GCF_000442215.2). Classification (NCBI taxonomy): domain Eukaryota; kingdom Metazoa; phylum Chordata; class Mammalia; order Artiodactyla; family Lipotidae; genus Lipotes; species Lipotes vexillifer. Next base: position 2,446,164 of record NW_006782851.1, read on the forward strand.
TTGACTTTAGCATTTCATGTGTGTGACCACCACCATTTAAAGTAATGTCTCCGAGGAGAAATTATGTAACTTATACAGCAACAGATGTGCTGCCGAAATCTAACAATTATTTTTATTTTATTAAAGGCGCTGCTTGCTTCATTTGGAATATGTACATTTGTGGCCAATACTTCCTGATAATTTTCTCATTTGACATCTCCCCCCCAGAAAGAATTTACTCTCAAGAATATTACTTTTTAATGGGAAATAAATCTGGAAATACCCAAACTAAACTCAAGCCCTGAGTGTTATTCCCAAGGTGGGGAGTTTAGCAGTGAAGACTTGAGTATGAAATTCACACATGCAAATGAATTTACTTAAGTTACTAGGTTTACAAACAAAATGTCTTCTAAAGCTTTCTGTAGGTTCAAAAATAGCACCTTGATTTTGTCATCCTCAATGAGGCAAGTTCTCTAAATAGAAGCAACTATGCTTTTAATGGAAAAGGAAAGAAAGAAGAAACATATTCCTACTCCAAACCTGCTCAGACCTTACTGATTTTTCCACCGAACTAAAAGCTTTAGGGATTTCTGACTTGTTGTTAATATTTTTAACCCAAAACTTAAATGCAGACTATTTATTCCCCCATTACGTGCCCGTGTCTCCTTCAGATTGAATGGGCTGTGACCTCACATTACTTCACGGGCTTTTCTGGCTCTTTGGAGCCCATGAAATATACATGAAATGGTTTCATGCCACCTGCAAATGAAAAAGTCAAGTAAAATTTACAGTATGGAGGCAGAACTCCAAAAGCCCTGGTATGGCTAATTTAATACATCTGCCATGTACAATTACACACGAAATGTAATCCAAAACATCTATTTTTTTTTCCCTCTCTCCAGACAAAAAATAAAGCAATTGCCCAGATTTGGAATTAAACAGCTGTCCCACCAAACAAAGGTATGCACTTCTGACTTTTTTATGAACGAATACCATTTGATCATTCAGCGTGCTTTTCGGGGCAGTGGCTTGCTCCATTAGAGAAACTGCTACACCAAATTCCTGGTCTTAAACCGTTTAACCGTTTAAAACTGTTTAACATAGATGCGGCTCTGTAATCATTGCTAAGCTGTACTAAAAATAAAAAAAATCTGTGATATATTTGAGAAAGGTTGTCCCCAATATAAAAGAAGCTCTTAAAAATTAAAAAAAAAAAAGATGGACACCCCGACGTTCAAAAGTTAACCTAGGATATGAAAACACAAAGTTGATTCTCAAAAGAAATAAATAAAGGGGGGAAACCAACAAGAAGATGATTTAACCTACTGGCAATCAAAGATACGCAAGTGAAAAGAATAAAGAGATATCGTTTTCCCTCACGGTACCAACGGCAGCCAAGGGGGCAGGGAACTGAGATTCCCAACACGACAAGCCGTGTATTGACTACACCTTTTTGGAGATAAATGTAGAACAGGATTTTCCAAGTTCAAAAATTAAAGATTTTAAAAATATTCTTGGCCCCAGAAATTCCACTTTTAGGAAACTGCCTTTTAATAAGATTAGACAAAATGTCATAGGATATGGCTATAAGGAGAGTTATCACAGCACAACTGCAGAAGCATGAGAAACCCTGCACCAAACTGCAGGAAGTCACAGGGAAGGTCTGAAGAGAGAGAGAAACGCACACGCCTTCAGGGCCTCCAATAGAGATACACAGTAGGTGCTCGAAAGAGTGTTTACAGCCCAGAGGGTATCTGATTTTAGCAATGAAAAACGTGAGGGCAAACCAAGACAAACTTTTCTGAGTCCTGGACTCACACACCAGGCCAGCAAGGGTTCAACCCACTGGCTTCTGCATTTTTCATTGTAAAATCAAATGCACCCTGGGCAGTAAACAATATTTTCGGTACCCACTGTGTACGTATATGTGTGTGTGTGTGTGTGTGTGTATTTGAACTTATATTCACACATAAATACATAAACATATATATATCACATATATTATACGTAACACATATACAGTGCAAAAGTATATTAGCACAGCAGTAAGTGTATATGATTCACACATAAGCAATATTTATATATCTTTATATATATATGTATAGGCCATATATTCTGTACTACATAGGTATATATGTATATAATACAATATTATATACTTATATATTTTTTCCCTTATGTGTGAAGTGGGTACACAAAGTACTATAATAAAATATTATGTTCATTATAAAATGTAATCTCAAAACTTTTTCTATCCTGTGATAAACCATAACGGAAAAGAATATGGAAAAGAATGCATATATATGTATAACTGAGTCACTCTGCTGTACAGCATAAATTAACACAACATTGTAAATCAACCATATTTCAGTAAATTTTTAAAAAAAGCTTTTTTCTAAACATCGTTTAGGATAAAATATAAATTGTATGTAAGGAGAAGCTCCACTATTTTCGTCCCCCACCCCACCCCCCCCAGTGCATCACCCTCTGTGGAAACCACAGCTCAGAGAGGTTCATTTTCTCATCCTTTCAAACACAGCTGGGGTCATGGACGAGCAGTGAGGTTGGGAGGGGAAGGGACCTGACCGTTGGGCAGCCCTGGGCAGGGAGCCACACCCCCCGGGGTTCATTCCCCTCATCCATCAGGCTCCAGCCAGCGCAGCCTCACAGGCCTGGCATGAGGAATAGTGACACGCATGTGTCAAGTTCTGACACCCAGGGATAGATCCCTTCATTTGAGTGCATGTCCAGTGGCGCTTCACTAAGTCCTCAGTACATAACAAGTAGAAATGAAAAACAAAAACCTTCCAAGTTTAACCCAGGAAGCGAATAATCCTTAGACAAAAGTAAAAAAAGAAGGATAATGAAGACCTTCTAAAATGCACTAAGTATAATAAAATGTCCAGTTCGGTGTGCTATACAAATGGCCCACCGGCCTTCCTGAGGTCCCAGCAGGAGGCTCATGAAACAATCCCTTCTCCAGTGACTACAGATGTGGGTCCAGCTGGCCCCTTACTGCCCGGGGACTGAGCAAGTTTCAGATGCTCTCTGAGCTTCTGTCCCTTATCTGTCGGCACAGACGACAGAGACCAGCCTCCCCCCCACCCCGCAAAGGACTGTTGTGCCAGTTAAATAAGAAAACACCCGCAAGACCTACTGTACAGCCCAGGGAGTTACACTCAATATCTCTTAATAACCTATAATGGAAAAGAATCTGAAAAAGAACATATACATATATAACTGAATCACTTTGCCGTACATCTGAAACTAACATGACATTGTAAATCAACTACACTTCAATAAAAAAAATTAGTGGGAAAAAAAAGGCAACACCCCGCTACAAGGGCTGACAGGCACTAAATGCTTAAACACTTGAAAGTATTACTGTTAATAAAATCACTAAATTTAAGAATAATCATTGAGTTTGCTGTTTGATGATAAAACCGTGCGAGTCTTTATAATAGTATAACTTAAGTTTATTCAACTTTATCACAATACAGAGGTACAAATTTGGAAACAGTAAAAAAAAAAAAATATATATATATATATATATATATACACATACATATAGACACACACACCCCCAATATATATACACACATATATACATATAAAACACATAATATACGATTGCATAATACATATGCTATATGCACATGCATGCGCACACACACTTACATGTGCATGTATGCATATATAGTGTATATAAGTCTTTTATATATTACATATTATATAAGTTTTAAAATTCTCAATAATGTAGCCACCAAAAGTTTTCAAGGTGCTAGCAATCCTGTGCTTCCTCCTTGGAGAGTATCAAATCTCAGCTGGAAGAGAAAAAGATTCTGGAAATCCACTTCTAAGATTAAAAGAAGGAAAAAAATCACCATAGGTGGGTGTTGCAAAGCCCCCCGTAAGATCGTCTAATTAGACTGATTTTTTGTCTCCCTCATCAGAGCTGAGAGAGGCTGGAAACCCTAGTTTAATCAACCCTAAGCCCCCCTGCACCTCCGAGGAAACCTCTCCTTCGAAGCCATGAGCTTCATCCAAGAGTGTGTTAATTTTACCTTTTGTATCTCCTGCCCTCCTCTATGGTAATAATGAGGTGCACTGAAATGTTAATGCTATTTGGAACTTTTATTTAAACTCTTTCTTATACTTTTCCCCTAAGTCCTCACCTTTTAATAGACAAAGTTACGATTCACAGGGAGAGGCAAAGACAGAGAGAAGAAAGTAGGAACAATGAGAGGCTGAAAGATGAATCCATCAATACTAACACATTAATTGTATTTCAATGAGAATTCCCCAGAGTACCAAAGCAATAATCTCAGGACTATTCTGTTGGATAAATAGGTCTCTAGTCCCTTTAATAAAAATTAAAGTAAGACAGAGAAGTAATAACAATATTATCATATTACATATAATTATATGTGATTATATATAATTATCCACCAATATATAATTATATATTAATATACAATTATGTGTTGATTATAATTAATATAATAGTAACAATAATAATAACACTAATATTCATTAAGTGTTTACTCAGAGCCAGACCTGCACCTTTGTGTTTTAATTTCGTTAACTTGAATATCACAACAATCCAGTTTTTCCACCAAGTCCAACAGACACCCACCCCTGAACATCCACTCAGAGATTTCAGACAGGTCACAGATCAGCATCAAATAGGACAAAGTCCCACCAGGAAGACGTTATTCTCTTTTCCGTGTCTTTTCCACCCTACTGATATACACCAGGAGAACATTCAGTTTCATGCTGCTGTACCTCTGGTCTCTCTCTGGATGGAGCTACAACAGGTCATAGTATCTAGTGAGAGAATCTTCATCCCGTTACTTTTCACTGTGTTTAATTTTTATTTCTATTTTTCATAAATAATTCAGGTTTCCCATTTATATTTATAATATAAATATAAATACATTTTTATTTAAAAAGCTTAATGTTCTTTTATTTAAAAAGAACATTAAGCAAACAGTAGTACTGTTGGTTCCAGATATAGTAAAAGTTGTAAAGGTGAGACACAAGTAACTCAAGTTTAGAAATCTTTGGCCATGCCCATCAATGTGGGTAGTCTTCTTCTTTTTTTATAAATTTATTTATTTTATTTATTTATTTATTTTTGGCTGTGTTGGGTCTTCGTTGCTGCGCGCGGGCTTTCTCTAGTTGCAGTGAGCGGGGGCTACTCTTCGTTGCACTGCACAGGCTTCTCACTGCAGTGGTTTCTCTTGTTGCGGAGCACAGGCTCTAGGCACGCAGGCTTCAGTAGTTGTGGCACATGGGCTCAGCAGTTGCAGCTTGCAGGCTCTAGAGCACGGGCTCAGTAGTTGTGGTACATGGGCTTAGCTGCTCCACAGCACGTGGGATCTTCCCAGACCAGGGCTCGAACCCGTGTCCCCCGCATTGGCAGGCGGATTCTTAACCACTGCCCCACCAGAGAAGCCCAAATGTGGGTAGTCTTTGAAAAGTACTGTCTTCAACAGACTGCTTAACTCTGACAGTATTTCTTCAATGTATTTGATGGCAGGACCCACTTTCTAAAGAAGAATCTCCAAAGACTGATCTACACAGTGTCCCTAATCAGTCCACATAAGACTTTCATTTCAGAATTGTTTTTAAGAAGCTAGATTTGCTTGTTTTATTTTATTTCATTTATTTTTTTGGCTGAACCACATGGCTTGCAGGATCTTAGTTCCCAGACCAGGGAGTGAACCCAGGACACTGCAGTGAACATGCCGAATTATAACCACTGGACCACCAGGGAACTCCCATCATTTCAGAATTTTTTGAAACATGAAAAATGACACATTTTAAATTAAAAAGGAATATGACTCAATAATAGATTAAGATTTTTTTATAGATTTATTTATTTTTATTTAGGCTTTGTTGGGTCTTCGTCGCTGCGCGCGGGCTTTCTCTAGTTGCGGTGAGCGGGGTCTACTCTTTGTTGCTGTGCGTGGGCTTCTCATTGCGATGGCTTCTCTTGTTGTGGAACACGGGCTCTAGGCGTCCTGGCTTCAGTAGTTGTGGCTCCCGGGCTTCAGGAGGTGTGTGTCTCATGGACTCTAGAGCGCAGGCTCAGTAGTTGTGGCCCACGGGCTTAGTGGCTCCGCAGCACGTGGGATCTTCCCGGACCAGAGCTTGAACCCGTGTCACCTGCATTGGCAGGCGGATTCTTAACCACTGCGCCATCAGGGAAGCCCCTAGATTAAGATTTTTAAGAACACATCTATTGAAAATATTAAATTCTAAAATACTGAATTTTTCAAACATTTATCACATTCTTACCATAATGGAATATTTAAAAATTATGACATGGGTCCAGCTCACATGTCATTATAATTTCACAGGAAACACGAGACATAATTCAACTACAGGGAATGGAGAACAACACAAAAAATCATCCAACGAAAATGATCCAATTCTAAAATGAATGATATTGACAAAGTACTTTTATAATCAAAAAGGGGAAAAGGATCAAAATTACCCAAAGAAACAAACAAAAAAAAGAGAATCATCTCTGGGGTCTGTGGGCAAGACGCTTGGAAGAGAAAAGGTGAAGCTCAAATGTGAGGAGTCTGCTGCAGCTTTTGTACTTTAAACCTTGTCCAAGTTCCATTCTTATGAAATATTCAGTCAAATCTAGGTTGTGTTTCTGTTAGGAGTGAATACTTTCTGGATAATGTGAAGAGGTGCTGTCCCTTTTCTAAGCAGGAACAGAGACCACATACAGGATGAGTCCATGTGACAATTTCTGTGTGATTTAGAATGTTTGCACCGCAAACAGATTGCTTTCGTAATAAGAAAACACCATACCAGTCACACACAGAAAATGACTACTGATAAACTAATAAATCAGATACTGAAAGACACTTTCATGACCAGGTTAACTAACATGTTACCTGGAATCTATCAGAACTTATCCGTCCCATGGAATGGGCATCCTTTTCTATCTTGTCAATATTAAGATGCACATTTTGACATATCTGAAAACGGGATCTTACAAGATGACATCTTATTTTCAATGACATACAGCAACTTAGACCAATTCCATTTTATGTGCTGGTAAAAACTGCGAGGGAGAGGGAGAGAAAGGCAGAATAATTTAAAGGATGCAGGTAAGCCTGGCAATTATTTTTCTACCTGAGCATCTGTCCTGGAGGGAGTGTGAGGTGGGGGACACACCCATCTACCCTTTCTTCAGACTGCTGGGTCCCCCTATGCCTCTCATAATGCAAGTATCTTGCTGAGACAAGTGTGAGCCCAACATTTAGGGATATTATTTAATCACTCTTAAAAGATCCAACCTTTTCACCTGAGGCTCATCCGAAGAGAGAGGGATCTTTTCCAGCTTTGAAAGAAAACCTTCCTGTACTGGACTCCCTGAGAGAAAGGCATGTGAGCCCTTCAAGCACCTCTAAAAATGATGGAGCGCCACTGCACTTTTAGACACATCCAAGTCTAAGCAGCTGCCTTACGCCTACAGTAGTGAAATCACGTTGGCAGTTCCAAAAGAGCCATGCCCTCTCCCTCTTAAAGTTCCAGTCATCCTTCCCTTAGCCAAGGGATTGAATCCCAGCCCTTCACAGACTAATAACAATAGCACATCGAGTTAGAATGCACTTTCCATTTTAGCTTTAAGTGGTGGAAGTCACACAAAGCGAAGCACTCTCCATTTTAAAAAGGATGGAGTCACCTAATTCATGAGACAGGAGGCACAGTCAGACATTTGGCCATCGTTAAGCTCCATCGTCAGCTAGCACTGACCTCCTTCACCACTGATGTCAGGTCAGTGAGAAGGTTTGGGACTTCCTGACAAAAACTCCCACGGAATAAACCAGTAAAATAGTTAAAACACACCTTTTCGCTGTGTTCTCAAAACAAGAAGTTTGCCCTGTTGGTAGAGACAGAACTGGTGAGGCCAGCCACTTTCCTTATTCATTATTTTTCAATATCTAGAAGGAAAATATATTCAAACTGTCCAAGGGAAATAAACATGAAATTGAACAGATATACACATATGTATACATATATGTGTATAAACAGGTATATTTTTTTAAACATGCATCTAAAGTAAATCTGTTTTGCGGCTAATAGTCTAGCGATGGCCAATAATCAAAACACCACTTTCCTATGAGCATGTCTAGATGCAGAATAAATTGCTGAAAAATAGGCAAGTCTAAGAGTGGCTTCTAAAAACCAGAGCAACCCTCATATCACTCTTCTAGAGCTATTAAGACTAGCACGTCTGTCCCACATTAATCAGAAATCAGTAACAGCAAAACCATTTGTAACCGTCTGGGGAAAGAAAAACTTGGAAGACTAGAAGGACCACGCCTATAATCACCACAAACTGCCCTCTATCTTACTAGGTTTAAATCGACTAGATTTAAAAAAAAATTTTCTAGATATATTGTATTCAAATGTTACCCTGCAGGGCTTCCCTGGTGGCGCAGTGGTTGGGAGTCCGCCTGCCGATGCAGGGGACGCAGGCTCGTGCCCCGGTCTGGGAGGATCCCCACATGCCACGGAGCGGCTGGGCCCTTGGGCCATGGCTGCTGGGCCTGTGCGTCCGGAGCCTGTGCTCCGCAACAGGAGAGCCCACAGCGGTGAGGGGCCCGCGTACCACAAAAAAAAAAAAAAAATGTTATCCTGCAAAGGCATGCCTCCAAAGTTAGTTACAAATGCATGTTACATTTATCCCAAATTAAAATGATTCTCAAGAGAAAAATCACCATGTCTTAAACAGGTGTTAGTAAAATTCAAGTAAAATGATCCTAACAGGTTTCTCATTATTCCTTTGCGTGGTCAGTTGTCATTTAGATTACCCACACATTTACCATCATTCTTGCTGCATTTGTATGCTTCCCATTGGGGGTCGTGTTCCTTCTATTTGAAAAATGCCTTTTAGCATCCCTTTCACTGAAGGTCTGCAGTGACAAATTCTCTTTGTTTCTGTTTGTCAGAAAACATCATTATTTAGTCTTCACTTTTGAGTCATATATTTTTTATATACAGAATTCTCGGTGTTAACAGTTAATCCTCCTCCTGCGTTTTAAATATGTGGTTCTACTGTCTTCTGAGTTTTATGTCTGTTGAAAGTCAACTGTAAGTCTTACTGTGGCTTCTTTCAATTTAAATGTCATTTTTCTGTTTTTAGCAGTTTTATGATGATATACTTGGATGTGATTCCCTTTGCATGTATGCTGGGGGATGTCACAGCACTTCTTGTATCTGTATCTGCGCTTTCATGTTTTTCACCAATTTTATAAAATTCCCTCTTTCTCTCTCTCTCGCTCTCGCTGTCTCCTCTCTTCGCTCTTCATAATATTTTCTACTGACCTATATTCCAGTTCACCTCTCCTAATTTGCTCTTCAACCAATTTATTATATTCTTAACTTCAGTTACTCTATTATTCGGCCCTTGCACTTCCACTCAATTATTTTGCATATATTTTAATTCCCTGCTAAATCTCTCCATCCATCATGACATCTATTTTCTTGCATACACTTCCTATAGTTATTGGAAAATCCATTATGAAAATTCCAGTAATCTGGATCACCCCTGGGTCTATTTCTGCCCCCTCTGCCAGTGGTCCCGGCCTCTGGTGTGCCTAGCAATTTTTGATTGAATGGCAGACAACGTATATGAAAAGCTGTAAAGACTCTGGATTATGTTAACTCCCCGCAGAGAGGAGTTATTTCGCTTCATGTAGGCAACTGGAGTAAGGGAAGATGATTTTAATCCAGCCTGCCATTGAACTATTTCAAGGCTGATTTTGAGTTTGGGGAGGGTTAATCTATTGCTGGCTCACCCTTATTCTCGGCCTCTGGCCCTCTGGGAACCCCAACTAAAAGCCTGTTGATGGGCCCAGGTTCCTTGGCAGGTCCTGAACTGCATTTTTGTCTCTCCTCAGTAAATGCATAACGAGACCACCGAGAGGGCCCCCCCCCCACCCCGCCTATCAGCTCATCAGCCTCTTAGCTGCCACTTGCTCTTTAATTCCTCAGCCTTTCAACTGCTGCTGTTAGTTGGCAAACACTTCAAGAAAAACAGGAGACAGATGCAGAATGCTGGGCTCACTTCTAAGCCTTCTCTTCCTCTCTGCTTTCTTAAACTCAGTCCCTGTTGCTTTCATAACCCTGATCTCCAGTTGTGACCCTTCGAAGTCCGACGGACTTCCAACAACTCTGATCTACTTTGTTCCTTCTTAAGCCGTGGCTCAAAATTTGGACGTGCCTTGAGTCAAAAAGTGGTTCAGAATATGAGGAACACTCAGTGCATGAATGCATGTCTCTTTTGCGGTGGGTTACAGAGATCTGCACATTCTATGACACTCCTCCCATGGAGAGATGAGGTCTGCCCTTGAAGCTGGGCAGCTTCTGTGACTGCTTTGACCTACAGACTATGGCTGAAGTGATGTTCTGCCATGCTCCAGGCGCAGGCCTGAAGAGCCTGGTAGCTTCCCCCTCCTGCCTCTTGGAGTAATTGCTCTGGAAGAAAAGAGGTGCCTTGTTAAAAAAAAAAAACAAGTCTGGCTACTCTCAAACCTCCATGTGGTGAGGCAGCCCAAACTCACCACATGAGGAAGCTGCAGTGCATCACTCAGCCCAAAAGACAGACATGAGCATGGAGACGGCTTTGGTAACTCCAGCCTCGACCACCAACCGCCTACGATGGTAACGGGGACCCCAAGCAAGAATGACTCAGCTGAACCCATCAAGTCCAAAACCATGAAGGATAATAATAAACTATTTTTTAAATTTTTACTGGAGTAGAGTTGATTTACAGTGTTGTGTTAGTTTCAGGTGTATGGCAAAGTGACTCAGTTATACATATACATGTATCCACTCTTTTTTAAGATTCTTTTCCCATAGAGTACTGATAAATTATCGTTTTAATACCCTAACTCTGTGGGTGGTTTGATTCTCCGTAACAGATAACCACACATCTTCTTTCTTCAAGTTTTGGCCTTTTGGTAGTCTGTCCAGTGTGTGTGTGTGTGCGTGTGGTGTGTGTGTGTATCTGTGTGTGTGTGTGTGTGTAAAATGTTATACTCCATGTCACTGCTTGACCTCAGTAAAAGATCTAGTCTAATTCTAGATCGAGACAGCCTATCACACAGATAGAGATAGATGTCGTGCCCATGACGACCATAAAATCATTCACTAAGCCTTCAATGCAAACAGCAATCACAGCAATTTTATTGTGTCAGAGTAACACAGCAGACCCTTGTGGCTGTTCCCCTCACTCCATTCGGGCCTCTCATCAAGTTAACTCATCAGAGACACACACTTTGCAACCCTCCTCTGCTGAACAATATCCTCTGTCATTTTTAACTCCCCTCACCATCTTTAACTTTCTTTGTAGTATCCATCACAACATCATACATCTATACTTGTCCCCTCTGCAAAGTCATTTCCCTAAGTGCTGCGTGACAGTCTTTCAGGCTCTTTGCAACGCCTGGGCACATGATAGGAATTCACTTCCCTACCCAGACAATGCATTCGTGCATGGCTACACGGTTGGCTGTGGCCAATGAAAGGTGAGAGGCTGACAAACGTCCCTTCAGCATGAAGAGCCAGAAAACACTTTGCCACCCTCTCTTTCC
>NW_006782851.1:2457900-2464929 GCF_000442215.2 Lipotes vexillifer
TTTCCCTCCACAGTGTGATGAGCCTGGGTCCCAGAGTGAGAACTGTGCCAGGCAGAACCCACCGCTGAAACTCAATGGATACACAGGGTGAAGAGACATAAATCTCTGCTGTTTTATTTTCTTACAACTCAATATATAAGTATTTTTCTTTTTTAAATTTAATTTATTGTTTATGGAAGTGTGGCTGATTTACAAGATCTTGTTAGTTTCAGGTATAGAGCACAGTGATTCAGTTATATATATTCTTTTTAAGATTCTTTTTTTCCCTTTTAGGTTATTACAGAATATTGAGAATAGTTCCCTGTGCCATAGAATCTTTGTTGTTTTCATTTAAACACCAGAAATTCAGGGGACTATGTGTTACTGCAGCATATCACAGCCCATCCTGACAGCATCAAGCATAACTTCCCGTGTTATGATCACTGCTAGAGACTAGTCCCCTTAGTACCTAGTGCTGTACATAAAAGTATCTGAAGACGGTGAACGAATTTAAGGGAATTCTCGTTTTACAGACAACAAATAATTCTCTCCATGATACACTTCAAGCCTAAGGGCAGAATTTCATAGAAAATCATCTATCCCCAAGTTTGCTATCATTTTACTTGATTTGATTCATAAGTAAATCATAATCCAAACACATTTTCTCCAAAGCAAGTTGTTCACATTCACTCACCCAAATTATCACGTTTTTAAAGAAGGAAAGAAAAATATTATCTGAAATAGAGGCGCGCTGGCTCCAAATCAGAAGCATTACGTGTAATTTGTGGCTTAGCAATGACTTTGCGTCATTAGCAGATTATTAACCTACTCAATTAACGTGTAAATAAGTGAAAGTTGCTTTGCCCTCTGGACGGACCACGGCCATCACAATTCATTCCAGTAGGATCTCCCCTCTGAGCCGCAGGTATTTTCTTTGTATTTGATATCTGAAATACTCAAAGATAATTTCCTAATGGTCCCTTTGAAAATTATCACAGCAGTTTTGTAAAGACTTCTGGAGCAAATAGTCCCTTAAGGATCTGCCCTTAAAGGAAACGAGGAGGAATCGGGACACAGAAGTGACAATTATTGTTCCTTGATATAGAAAAAGAACTGTCACCTAGTACATAAATACTTTAGCTTAGTCTCGAGATAAAAATGGTTTGTTTTGATAAGTTGGTCCTAGCAGCAAGGAGATCTGAAAATCAAAAAAATATGCTTTTTCCAATGAGGAAAAACGAAGAAAAATATCTTAAGAAGGTAAAACAGTCCACATGACTCTCAGCCAGGGCTACTGTATGGGCAGAAGCATGCACTAGGCATCTGCAAATGAAAAGTTTTATTTTTAGGAAAATTTGAGCACTTTGGGTTTTTTCCTTGCGTTTGTCTTTTTTGATTAGATGCTTCAATTTCTCCCATTTCTCACTTTGAATCATGAAGATTAAAAATCATTTTGAGGGACCATTTGAATCATCACTTTCAAAGACTCAACTGACTCCCTGATTATTCTGAGATGAAACCAACCAGGTTTAAGGTCCCTTCGCCCCGTGTGGGTCAGCACACGTCGGATCAAGGAGTCCACAGTGAGGAAGAAATGGATTCTCACGTCCTCACACATCTGCTTTTTTTTGCTTTGCTCAGTTCCATCCCATTGACCCTGTTAATACCCCCTTTCTTGTTACACCCCAGCCATCTCTCTTCCCCAATCCTACCTCTTGTCTAATAGGAAAGTTATCATTTTCACACCCCAGACAGGAGTAATTAAAAGGCTCCAGAGAAAAAGATGTTCTATGCAGTCACGGACAGGAGGCTGTAATGCAAAAGATCAGACCATAAGCATCTCTGGTTTTCCAACTTCCATCTTTACAAAGGGACATCTCAAAGCCTCCATGGTGGTATGGCCATGTCTGATCCAATCTCATGTTCCAAACCCAAAGTTATTTCATTTTGTTATTTTTCTGAATAAACATACAGCTTTCTAAAACATTATTTTTGAGGATACAAATGAGCTCTTCTAAAATGCGGAACTAAATTTAAAGCAAATACAAACATAAAACCATATTTCTGGCTTTTTTTTGGTTGGGGGGGGCACAAATCCTCCCTTAGTTTGAGTAATCAATCTAAAACCCACATCAAGACCAAAAACCCTGGGATGTATTTTGCTTTGACTCTACCAAAAACTTTTATTTATTCAATAATTAAACTTGAATTTACTAGAGTTGTATGGATATAGCTACCCATGATGAATACGTATACAATATAATTATTAAATTACAGCACCACTGACCCCCCCAAAATACACACACACACACACACACACACACACACACACACACACACAGATTTATCACTTTGAAAAACTATTTGGTCTAGTTGGTCACTTTATGAATGTTACTGATCGGGGAAGCTGGAGACAAAAGAGCCGGAAGGAACTAATCTCTGCAGAGGTCAACTCCTTGCCAAGCATTTCCTAGATGTTTTCTCATTTGAATTTTGCTATTCCTATAACTGTGACATCAGAACAACCCATCATGCAGATAAGAGAACTGCGTCAGAGGACGTTCAGGTTAAACGGTTAATAAACAAGCAGAGCTGAATTATTCACAATAGCCAAGACACGGAAACCACCTAAATGTCCATCAACAGATGAATGGATAAAGAAGATGTGGTATATACATAAAATGGAATACTCAGCCATAAAAAAGGAAATAATGCCATTTGCAGCAACATGGATGGACCTAGAGACGATCATACTAAATGAAGTAAGTCAGACAGAGAAAGACCAACACCATATGATGTCACTTGTGTGTGGAATCTAAAATATGACACAAACGAACCTATCTATGACACAGAAACAGACTCAGACAGAGAGAACAGACTTGTAGTTGCCAAGGGGGAGGGGGGGTGGGGGTTACTAAATGAAAAGAGTCAGAAAAAAAAGCCAAACACCATATGATATCACTTATATGTGTAATCTAAAATATGACACAAATGAACTTATTTACAAAACAGAAACAGACACACAGACAGAGAACAGAACTGTGGTTGCAAAGGGTGGGGTAGGGGAGGGATGGAGGGGGACTTTGGGGTCAGCAGATGCAAACAATCGTATATAGGATGGATAAACAAGGCCCTACCCTATAGCACAGGGAACTATATTCAATATCCTGTGATAAACCATAATGGAAAAGAATCTGAAAAAGAATGTGTATATACGTAGAACTGAGTCACTGCTGTACTCCTGAAACTAGCACAACATTGTAAATCAACTATGCTTCAATAAAATAAATTTAAAAAAACTAAGAGCTGAGATTTTCCCTTGTCACGACCACCTGAACACACCTGTGGGCTCTCTACCACGTCTCTCCACAGCACACCTTTCTGCCTAGCTTGTCCAATAGGGATACTTGGGAATGTTCATAACAGCCAAGAGAAAAACGCCCACAGACGTAACCATGGCCTCTCTGTTTGGTAAGAGTTTCCACTGCAATGGAAGCTTCCATATATTAGTAGACTTGAGCTTTGGAAACTCTGGCCCCTGACTAAATTTTTGGAGTTCTTTAACGTGAGAACCGAGGAATGAATAAGCCCAGGTCTGAAACCAGGGGTGACTCTCTCCAGTGTTCACTTGACTTTGGCGGGGCCGTGATGGGGAACGTGACGCCAAGACAGAGGAGGGAGCAAACCAGATGGGTTCCCTCCAGAGTTCTGGGCAGAGAATGCTCCAGAATAACTCAACACTCAACCCACCAATAAATCTGCCTTTAAAAAAAAATTATTTTATTGAAGTCTAGTTGATTTACAAAGTTCTGTTAACTTCTGTTGCACAGCAAAGTGATTCAGCTACACTTCTATATATATTCTTTTTCGTATTCTTTTCCATGATGGTTTATCCCAGGATACTGAATATAGTTCCCTGTGCTCTACAGTAGGACCTTCTTGTTTATTCATTCTATACATAATGGTTTGCATCTGCTACCCCCAAACTCCCACTCCACCCCTCCCCCACCTGCCCTCCCCCTTGGCAACCACAAGTCTGTTCTCTATGTCTGTGAATTTGTTTCTGTTTCATAGATAAGTTAATTCGTGTCATATTTTAGATTCCACATCTAAGCAGTATCATACAGTATCTGTCTCTCTCTTTCTGACTTACTTCACTTAGCACGATAATCTCTAGGTCTATCCATGTTGCTGTAAATGGCGTTATAATAATTCTGCCTTTGAAATCGGCCAGGCTGGCCCTTCTGAGGACATATACCAGCTGCTTATTTTCAAGCTTATGGATTATATGCAGGATGGATAAACAAGGTCCTACTGTATAGCACAGGGTACTATATTCAATATCCTGTAATGAACCATCATGGAAAAGAATATGAAAAAGAATGTATATAGGTGTATAACTGAGTCACTTTGCTGTACAGCAGAAATTAACACAACACTGTAAATCAACTATGCTTCAATACAATAACTCTTTTCAAAAAAAGCTAATGCGAAAACTTGCCACGCAAATATGAAAGCGGATCTACGTGGGACAAAAATATCACTGAAAGGCGACATCGAGTTTCGTGTAAATATGAGATGTACACTATGTAAGGTTTTGGCGGGGTACTGAGCTATAAATGTTGTTCTGATCTCTCTTTGTTTGTAGGGGTCTAGGTGTGAAGAGGACATTTTATAAACATGTTCTCTGTAGAAACCAGAATGTTTTCTCAAATACTTCCCAGGGTAAGGAGCCTGTCGGGTCAGAAATCAGTGTCATTCCATCAGAGGAAACTTTCTGCAAATATATCTGAACCTTTTAGGAAGGGTAGCAAATCAACAAACCGAGCTGCATATTTGGTACAAATGCTTTAATTACGATCAACTATGAGTTATTAATATGTACGCCAGGACACACAAACTCAGGACTTTTCCACGGCAAGAAACAAAATAAATGTTTTCTTAATTAGTTTCTTTTAAAAGAAAAGGGCCATCAAGAAATAACAGCAGCCACTTTGATCGGTTCTAGCAGATTCAATCCTATGAAAACCGATTTCATAAGCAGTTACTGGTGCGTGTAGATCTCAGCACTGAAATAAGGGTGAGACTGAGGTCGATTATCTACTTTGGAGGGACAACATCTCAATATTCATTCAAATATTGGCTCCGTTTGGAAGATACAGCCTGTAGTCTGAATCCTTTTGTCCAAACATCCAACACAGATGCAGGCAAAGGCAGATGTTGCTATCCATAGGGAAAACCGACTTCTACAGAGTGAATCAGGACCCAATTTGCTTACGGAGCTAAGCCCAGCACGTGCAACACGCTATCTTCTCCATGCTGAATCATTTCCCAATTATTTGGAAATGAGTTGACTTGCTTTTCACATTTAGAATCTGAAAACCTCCCAACTCATTACAGACTTTCTTTTCTTTCTTAACCAGTCAGAAGAGATTTTCCTCTCTCAGCCTGCCATCATAAATAGTAAATTGAAAAATTGTTCACTTATCACAAGTTGCCACATTGTGGATGAAATGGCACACACGCCAGCATTTACACTGCTCTCGGCTGGAGATCTCTGTAACTTTAGGAACACACAGAAGCCATCTGAAAAGACAAGGGTATTGACTACAGCATTATTTACCACCATGAAAAATTAGAGGCAAGCAAAGTGTCCACCATGATAAAATAAATGACAGGATGACAACATTGTTTGATTTTGTAAAATCTGTGTGTGCCTGTGTGCCGCTTTCCTACAGCTGTGCA
The DNA here is from genome assembly GCF_000442215.2 of Lipotes vexillifer. Taxonomy (NCBI): domain Eukaryota; kingdom Metazoa; phylum Chordata; class Mammalia; order Artiodactyla; family Lipotidae; genus Lipotes; species Lipotes vexillifer. The sequence goes on from NW_006782851.1 coordinate 2,463,625, forward strand.
TGTTGCGCACTGCACAATTCCAGGGGGCATCCACATCACAGTCTATGTCAGGGGCAGCAACTCTGTCTGTAAAGGGCCAGATAGTCAAGATTCTAGGCTTTTCAAGCCGTAGGTCAATGCCACAACTACTCAACTCTGACATTTTAGCAAAAAGCAGCCAAAAACTTTATACTTGGACGGTGAATTGGAATCTCAACTAATTTTCACATGGCATTAAAAATCATTCTTCTTTTGATTTTTTAAACCATTTTCCAATGTGAAAACTGCTTTTAGCTCAAGGGCCACACGAAAACAGGTGTCATGCTGGAAATGACCGTCGACCCGAGAGCCACAGAGTTCTGTGACCCCAGAATGTCACCCAATCTATATGAATGTCACCAAATGAACTTGTGCCCTATACAGTCTGCACTGCCTGACATGAAAACCTCGTGCAAACGCAAAAACAAAGTCTGAAAATTTTCACACCAAAGTGCGAACAGCTGTTACCTCTAAAACTTTTTGGGGTGGGGCTACTGATGAAGAATTTGCACGTTTTACCTTATTTGCTGAGTATATGTATTTTTCTCAATAGAAATGCACCACCAATTCTTTCCAAAGGCTATAAAATGAGACGGAACTAAAGCTGATTGTTTGGAGTCCACACTTAGGTAAAAGTGATTCCCCTGGGAGTCCAAGCAGTGGTAGCCCCCGGGAGATGGACAGGAAGACTGTGTTTACAGAGCAGCACACTGGGGGTGATGACAAGGTTTCCGATGTTGTCCTGAAAGGTGGTTCCACAAGGGAGTGCTTTATCACAATTCATTAAACTGTCAATGATGTTTCATGGACTTTTCAGTGTGTGTTTTCCGGTGGATGATGGAAAGAGTTCCCAAAAAAGATTCTAGGATAGAGTCATCTTTCTTCTTCTGAATACTCTCCAAACTTCCCTGAAACAATCAGGAGGCTGAGTCTGGTCATTAAAAATTAAAATAAATTGTGCTGTAATTAAATGTCACATCGAAATTACCGCCCTTTAGTCCACTTCACTGCCGCAAAGCCTCCATTCATTATGATGGAAGACAGATGGAAATTTTCTCTGAACTGTGTAGAAAGATCTGAGACCCCATCACAGCTTAAGTAATACCCGCTGAAAAATGAGTCCATGGGACTTCCCTGGTAGTCCAGTGGTTAAGACTCCGTGCTTCCACTGCAGGGGGCACAGGTTCGATCCCTGGTCGAGAACTAAGATGCCACATGCTGCATGATGTGGCCAAAAAAAAAAAAAAAAAAAAAAAAAAAAAAAAAAAAAAAAAAAAAAAATTCCAC
>NW_006782851.1:2464941-2472285 GCF_000442215.2 Lipotes vexillifer
GGGCAAAAAAAAAAAAAAAAAAAAACTTAAAAAAAAAAAAAAAGAAAAAATGATTCCAAGAGGATTTCTTTGTCCTGTGTCCCACCTCCATCTATGCCTGCTGGAGTCAGCAGTTACAAAAGGAATGTTACAAGATACTACTGTGTGTAATCCGCTCTGGCATAATTTAACTTTGGAAATCACCGTCGTTTTTAAATGAGAGATAAGGGCTTCCTAGACACTTACAAGGATGCTATGGCGCCCTAAATCCCCAAAGAGAAGCACAGGAAACAGATAAGGGGGAGACTCAGCTGGCTGGAAGGACCGTGCTAGAGTACCATATGCTAAGGTTCTTCCCCCAAGGTCAACTCCTCAGCCAGCCAAGAGCCAGCAGAGGACATACCTCGCAGAAAACCAAAGCAATGACTTCTTCAAGCTTCACTTGGGCTGCTGTCAGGAGCCCAGGACACACCCCCACTCACTGTAGACTGAGCCTCATTCTTGAAGAGCCTGCTTTGGGGCTGACTGGGAATCTGGACATATAAGAGCCTTTGGGGGCTGGATCCCTTCAAAAGGACCACCAGCATCTGTTAAGGAGGGCAGATGACCCCCCACGGCTGCCCGCCCTCACCTGGTCCCCTGCCCGGCCCTCAGCCCCTTCAGGATCCAATGATGTATGTCTTCTCCCGTGCTAGTTTTTAAAATCACTCCAGGTGCACTGGTACTTTTGTCTTTTCTTAACAATTATTTACGCAATTGACCTCTCTTTCTGAAAATGACTCAGTGTCCTGCCGCTGGTGGCCACTGGGTTATCACGTGCTGGGCAGCTCAGGGGAAGAGGCAGGGCCAGGATGACCCCCAATAATTCTGTTTTTCTTTCTCTGTATGTCTACTTCTCTACATGTTTGATTTCCTCTCTCTTTTCTCTTCCTCTTTCTAATTCCGAAGCCGCTCTGTGTGTGTATCTATGTGAACACTTATTTCTCCATGCCTGTGTTTAGGGTTCTTCCTGGGTGAATCAATCTCTCAATCAATCCTCTCTCTCTCCCTCTTTCTCCCTTTTCTCTTCCTTCCTCTTCCTCTTTCTGTGTTTCCCATGCCCCACTCAAGACTGCAAACATTTACAGGAGCCACTAAGAAATCGGCCGAATTTCCCAGAGCAGGTGTTTTGTTCTGGGTCTTCAGAATGAGTGTGATGTTTCAACTCAAATAAACAGTCCGTGGAATCTAAGTAAGGAGGTTTGGAAGAGGGAGAAGAAAATCGTGCACAGCTCTAAAGCAGGACACAGATAAAGGTTCCAGAATATGGCTGGAGTACATTCTGCTTTGCAGCTTTAGTCTTTTAAGGATGTTTTCGGGGGCTTCCCTGGTGGCGCAGTGGTTAAGAATCCACCTGCCAATGCAGGGAACACGGGGTTGAGCCCTGGTCCGGGAAGATCCCACATGCCACGGAGCAACTAAGCCTGTGTACCATGACTATTGAGCCTGCACTCTAGAGCCTGAGCCACAACTACTGAGCCCACGCACCTAGAGCCTGTGCTCCGCAAAAAGAGTAGCCACCACAATGAGAAGCCCGCACACCGCAACGACCGCAGAGCAACTAAGCCCGTGCGCCAAAACTACTGAGCCTGCGCTCTAGAGCCCGCGAGCCACAACTACTGAAGCCCGCTCGCCGCAACTAGAGAAAGCCCACACGCAGCAACGAAGACCCAATGCAGCCACAAATAAATAAAAATATTTATTAAAAAAAAAAAGGATGTTTTCTGATTTTCCCTATATGGAGAGATGCTGGACTTTAATATTCCTAAAAAAGTTTCCCACTGGATAAAAGAGAATAAATTTCATTTATTTAATAGGACATCTGTGTGTCTAGGGTCGCCAAAGTTTACCACGTGAAATGGGGGAGAAAGAAGAGGTGAGGACCTGAGGTAAAAACTGTATGTACTAAAGATCAGCTCGGAAAATCCCTTATGCTTCCAGTAACACACAGTACGTACTCTAGTACCAAACTGTTATGCCTCCTGAAGGGTCAGAACCACACAGCTAGACAAAAGAAAGGTCACACACAGATACCCAGCAATCAACCTCTTGCCCTTAGCTGGTCGTCACTGCCTGGAGGCCGTCACTGCCTGGAGGCCATCACTGCCTGGGGGCCATCACAAGTGACCGAAACTCAAGTCGGCCGGCTTGCCTGGAAGTTTCACGTGTTCTGCTCTAACCCAAAGCTTCTACAGAAACCAAAGTCGTGTTAACAGCTATGTAACAAGTATAGTTCATTACAATGTTGCGTTAGTTTCTTTTTTTTTTTTTAGTGATAAAGCTGTTATTCTGTATTTAAATTCAGTTTAATTCAAAGTGGTTCTTTTTTTTGAATTTCTGAATTTTATTTTCTTTATTTTTTATACAGCAGGTTCTTATTAGTTAGCTATTTTATACATATTAGCGTATATACGTCAATCCCAATATCCCAATTTGGTGGTGGGATGAATTGTTGTGTTAATCTCTGCTATACAGCAAAGTGACTCCGTTATATAGATATATATATATATTCTCTTTCATATTCTTTTTTTAAAATATTTATTTATGTATTTGGTTGCGCTGGGTCTTAGTCGCGGCATGCATGTGGGATCTAGTTCCCTGGCCAGGGATCTAACCCGGGCCCCCTGCACTGGGAATGTGGAGTCGTAACCACTGGACCACCAGGGAAGTCCCCCTTTTTCATATTCTTTTCCATGATGGTTTATCACAGGATACTGACTATAGTTCCCTGTGCTCTACAGTAGGACCTTGTTGCTCATCCATCCCATAACAGATCTGTTCTCTTAATGTGAGTCTTAACAGGGAACACAGGCTTGAAAGCACCTATCAAGTGTTTTGCACACAGTAGGTAATGGGCTAATTTTGGTGGGTGTGAATTCTGCGGAGGGCCACATGCAAGCTGTTCTGTTCGGTGCAGCGTTATGCAGGAGAACCCTTCTGCCCTTGGCATTGGGTCCCTGGCTTGTGCTTGTGGCCCTGATCTCCGGTCTCTGTCTCCCTGGGATTTGCATCTTATTGGGGATGGGGGTGTGTTCTGGGGGAGGGGACGGTTTTGCTCGGCATCTAAGAGTAAGGAGAGCACACTCACTTGCAACTCCATTCCATCGCTCCAGCTGGAGCCTGACTGCCCACGAGGAATCAAGAAACACCCTGAAGGGTTTCCAGGTAAGAGCGTTCCATCAGGTTGAAGCAGCAGGATGGTAGGTCACGAAAGAGGAGGGAAGTAATGCAATGATGCAAAGTAAGGGAGAGTCACCACGGGGGACTGGCCTCAGTTTTCTCATCTGTAAAATGAGGCAGCACACGACTTGCTCTCATTCAAGTCCCCATTACCCTCCCCTCCCATAACCACCTCGTATCACACACTCTGCCTGAGTGTGTGGTGTGCAAGGCATGCAGGGAAACCGAGCCAATGAGGCTTCCAGGGTGGGGGGGACCCAGAACAGCCCACCTTCATCAGGCTTTTACCACATTCCAGACACTGCTCCATACATCACCTCATGCACCCCTCACCCATCCCATGAGGTAATAAGCGCTACTGTCACCCCGCTTTACAGAAGAGAGAATGAGATGGAGCCCCCAATTACAGGACCAGTGGTGGGCAGGAACAGGATTCCACCCGCGCCTAGAGCAGCGGGCTGTTCCTGGATCCGTAAGCATAATCATCTCTCCACGCCCTACAGGAAAAGCACGACAACGGGGTAAACGAAAGTGCAGCAAGAACCAACCTCATGGAACAAAAGCAAAATCACGGTGCGTGCTGGCCACCGGGAGAGGGTCTTAAAACCACCTTCTCCGCAGCACATACGAGGTAGCATTTATCGGGGGCCAGGCATGCCCCCTACTCACAGACGCGATCCTTGACTTGTAAGCGAGCAGGACCCTGTGAGGCCTTCGCAGAACAGACCCTCACCCATGTCCTCTACCTGCCTTTTGTCTGTAGAAAAACTGTAGTCAAAGAATAAATTTAATCAGAGAAGTGAGAAGATGCAGAAAGCAAAAGAGTCAAGCAAGACAACATAATAATACTTGAGCCATTAAACAAAGTCAAGGACCTTTAGTTCTTCCTCAGAGATTATAGATAACATTCTGAGCCGTGTCCTTTGAGCTGCTTTGCAGATACTGAAACCCCCTCCAGGTGGGAGAAGTTAACTGCACGCTGCCCACCAGCACGGAGACCCCAGACCGTTGGTACCAGAAGGTTGATGATGCTGACACCCGATTACCTCACCGCCAACCAATCAGAAGAAGGTCCACAAGGTGACCACGCCCTGCTCCTTGAACTACTCTAAGACTCTTCACTGCCCCCTCCAGGACGGGACACAGTCTTATGGGCATTAGCCCACTGTGACCCCCCTTTGCCTGGCAAAGCAATAAAGCTGTTCTTTTCTCCTTCACCCAGAACTCTGTCTCCGCCATTCAATTCAGCATCAGGGCACAGAGGCTGGGTTTTGGCAACAGCTTCACCAGGGGATGACGTGGTGCTGACACCACCCACCGGAGCATCTTCCACAGCAGCAAAGCCCAGGCCTAGATGTGAATTGACCATTCTCCCCCCCAGCGCCTCACTCCCAGCCACCCTCCCAACTAAGCCAGAGGGGGGTCTAGTCAATCACTTTTCACAGGCACCACCTGGCAACATCAGACCTGTTTTTCTGTGGCCCGTGTTGGGGCGTGCCGCCCCAAAATGTGTCTCAGTGGCATACTGACTATTTTGAATTAAAGTTTCTTAAGAAATGTGGGTTTGCCAAGGGGGGAGGAGGGAGGGGAAGGGATGGATTGGGAATTTGGGGTCAGCAGATGCAAACTATTATATAGAGAACAGATAAACAACAAGGTCCCACTGTAGAGCACAGGAAACTATATTCAGTGTCCTGTGATAAACCATCACGGAGCATATGAAAAAGAATACATATGTGCATAACTGCATCACTTTGCTGTACAGCAGAGATTAACACAAGCCTGTAAATCAAGGATTCTTCAATAAAATTTAAAGAAAGACAAGAAAAGAGGGACACTCTGATCCTCCTGTCTCCCTGAAGCAGGAAATAAAGGTGCACTCCCTGTATCTGGATGTAGAAGGACGCCCTTGTCATCAGAGATGGGAGATTCAGGCCAAGAAACTGGTATCAAAAACTTTGTTACTTCTTTACTTAACTACCCCAAGCCCAAACTCTGTTTAGATTCTTCAGTAACTGGGCACCCCAAACCTAAGTTTCTTTGTCCTTTCAACACCTCACCAACGTACTTTTTTTTTGTCTAAAAAGTATAAAAGCTGCCTGCTTTGGCCACTTCCTAGGTCCCATTTCTATGAGACCTCCACACACATGAATTAAAAATGTATTTCTTTTCTCCCATTCATCTGTCTTGCATCCATTTAATTATTAGTCCAGCCACAGCACTCAAGGGGAAATCCTGAGTGAGGGGAAATCTCCCCCCTCACTAACACCCACATACATTACCTTTTCTTTTTAATGAACTAGCTGCCCACATTTTTTAAATTGGGATGTTTCCCAGAAACACCTGGAGCGACAGTTTCTCGTGGACACTTGGAAGTCCCGGCCACAGGGCACTCACCCTGCACCTGGGAACAAGCCCTTGGCCTTGGGTGGCAGCTGCACCGAGTCGTGGCCTCCACTCCCCAGGTCACCAGCCCCACTCGGCCTGCTGCCCCCTCCCTTCCCATCACCCACCTGGCCTTTGAAGAATGCAAACTGCACAATTTGGAAATAAGGCAACGAGCTCAAGCGTGCCCTTTTAAGATCATTCGAGAACACTCAACAGCCACATCGAAATGTCACGGCATCCTCTAGGGAAAGGGGACTCCACTGGACTTACTGTTTACTATCGATTAGGGCCCAGACTCCATACATGGAGATGTTAAATTGCAGATTGACAAGCTGCAAATGACTTTTGTCCAGGAGATGCAAAGCCTTTCTGCCGCGTGGGAAAGAAACCTCAGAGGTGACTGTTTCACTGCCCACGGGGCGTCAAACTTTACAATCCTATTCCAGCTTTCTTTTACTTTTCCCACTGAATGTGTGTGTGTGTGTGTGTGTGTATCAGTTTCTCACAATCCCCTTTTCCTTAGATCTACCATGTCACCAACTGCGAATTTGGCTTACTTTGTTCCATTAGGTTTTTAACTTAACATTTTGAAAAAAAATCACAATTTTTAGAACGTTCTTCTCTGACAAACCTTTGATTCCTCCAGCGGGATGAACCCAGGGATGCTCCGGGTTCCACTGCAGGGGGCGTGCGTTCGATCCCTGGTCCCCAGTCAGGGAACTAAGATCCCACAAGCCGCGCGCTTTCAAACTCATTTTATGAGGCCAGTCTTACCCTCGTAACATAACCGAGCAAGGACACCACACACCAAAAAGGCCGATATCCCTGATGAACACAGATGCAAAAATCCTCAACAAAATATTAGCAAAATGAAGTCAACAACATAAAAGAATCATACACCATGATTAAGTGGAATTTATTCCAGGGAAGCATGGATGCTAAATAAATAAACAAATAAAAATAAAATAAAATATAAGACTGACTTGGAAAGCCACAAAATGCAGACGCTCTCACCCCTACATTTCAAGCCCCCAAATGAGGTGGGGATTTCAAGTTCAGTAGCCAACCAGGGAAATTCATCCTTGCTGAGGACTTGCTGGCTCTCTCCCTGCCAGATGAGACGAGAAACAGACCCACCTTATGGAGCGAAAGAGCCACCAGCGCCGCTGGACGGCTGCACATTTATGATACGTTCAATGCACAGGCATCTCTCTGCCCACAAAGCGCAAAGCATACCTGCCCTTTCTGTTCCCTCTGAGCCTCTAGTTCAACCTATTCCATCTGTGCTGTCTGAACTTTTCATTCCCAGTAGATTCAGACTAATTCATAGCAGCCGCTGAGGTTGACAGTTTGTGCCTTCTTGTCACATCCTGGGGGCTACCAGCTGACATCCTTAAGAAATTTTAGAAGTAAATCTAATGGAGGGCCTTTCACACCCTCTATTAGATTTATCTGTTTATCTGAATTCCATCAAGAGGGAACACAAGTAGAATCAGACCTAGAATGGGTCTGGGATTCAAAAGCTCTTAGCTAAGCCGGTTACCTACATGCTGCCCAGAACCACTCCATTGTAATAAAATAAAAACACCACTGAAGGTTGACACGACCTAGGCTAAACACTTGATGCTTTAGGAAGAAGCAAGATGAGCTTAGTTTTAAAAAAATTTTTTTAAAAGCCACAGGGCTTCCCTGGTGGCGCAGTGGTTGAGAGTCCGCCTGCCGATGCAGGGGACACGGGTTCGTGCCCCGGTCCGGGAA
>NW_006782851.1:2473040-2474031 GCF_000442215.2 Lipotes vexillifer
GGGGATATATGTATATGTATAGCTGATTCACTTTGTTATAAAGCAGAAACTAACACACCATTGTAAAGCAATTATACTCCAATTATATATATATATATATATATATATATATAGGGACTGGTGTGAAATCAGTGGCTTTCCCCAGAGAATAAGAAAGTCTCCTGTAGCCCCAGCACATTTTAGTATATAAAATACTAGTGCGGTGATATCATGGTTTGGGTTTTTTTGGGTGGAGGAACATAACAGAATCTCTCCTGTCCTCTCCCGGTGACAGCGCCCCCATGAACTGCTGCAGCCTCACCAATCAGTAGAGTCCATTCTTCCAGCAACTGTGTTTAGTCTAGGGCTGTGGTGGTTTTGAAATATGTCTGCAAATTCTTCTGTCACTCATCCCCTTAAAGTGGCAGCCTACCTGTATCGCTGCCAGCCCCACTGCAAGCTGGAACCGCTATTCGCTTCCCAAGAGTAGCAGGTGGTGGAGATGGTGGTGAGATCACAAAGGGCATGGTGGCACCCAGCTTGCCCTCTCCGGGTTGCCCTCTTTGGGGAAGCCAGCGCCACCTTGCAAGGATGCTAACAGCCCTGAAAAGTGGCCCAGCTGGGAAGGAACCAAAGCCGACTGGCCAGCCTTGGGAGAGAGCCATCGTGGAATAATTCTCCATCCCAGCCAAGCCTTCAGATGATTCCAGACTTCAGCCTTCGAGCCTCCCAGCTGAGGCCCCGGACATCGCAAAGCAAAGAGAAGCCACTCCCACAGGGCCCTGCCTGAATTTCTGCCCTAGAACCTGAAATGATAAATGGTTATCTTGCTTTATGTCACTGTCATTATCTGGAGGTTGTTTGTTCCTTTCTGTCATTGTCACCATCCAGAGGTCGGTTATTATAGAGGAACTGGTAACTAATACAAGGGCTGAGCACATGCCCACAGGCAGTCCAATAAAAGGAGGGGCCTTCGGTGGTAACCATGGGAAAAGAGGAGGTGTTTTTCCTG
>NW_006782851.1:2474041-2474935 GCF_000442215.2 Lipotes vexillifer
CAAGAAGCCTGGGGAAATATAAGTCAGGAGCTGCTGGAGGCCACCGTGTGAGCAGACTGCCTGAGAAAAAGCCAATCCGGAGAATAGAAACAAGAGATGGGGAGAGACTGAGTGCTGATGATGTCACTTGAGTTGCTGGATCAACCTATGTCTGAAGGCCACCCTGGAATTTTTAGTTGTTCGGAGCCAGTACATCTTCCCACCACCTGTGTTTTTACCTTAAGTCAACCCAGGTTGGAGTTCTCTCATTAGGTGTCCAAAGACCCCTGACTTGACACACTCAGTGTTTCCTGGGCTGCCTCTAGCATAGAAGACTAGGTGGTACACTTGATCGGCTATGTCCTTCTGAGGCAAATGGGTAGGTCCAAATGTTTGGAGCAAAAACAATCCTGCTACCTTGGCCACAGCCAATTAGACTAAGGAACAGGGAAAGGCAGTCCAAAAGAGGTGGGGCGTACCCGAACTCCTTGTGATTCATTATGGAGTCTGCTATCATGAACTTCTGCTCCTTACAGGGTCTCCTATGACAGGACCTATTTCCTAGTGGGAGAGGTTGGAAATCCAGAAAATAAACAGGCACACAAATAAATACACAAGATAATTCCAGATGTAAATGAGTGCCGTTAGCGAAACAGGCCAGAGTGTGGCCCTGGGGACCTACGTGCACAGACTGGGCAGGGAAGTCCCCTCCCCCTGTTCACCAATCAGGCGCCGAATGCAAAGGTGCGAAGCCTGGGGAAAGATTTCTAGGCAGAGGAAACAGCAGGTGCAAACCCCGTGAGAAGGAAATGAACTTGAAGGTGGAGTTCCACGAACAGACAAATGTGTCTGGTGTGGCTAGAACATGGGGAGGGGGAGGGGATACCAGGAGATGAGTCCAAGAGAAGCAGGAAT
>NW_006782851.1:2474945-2491593 GCF_000442215.2 Lipotes vexillifer
ATGAACACTGTGCAGTGAAGAGTAGGAACTTGGGTTTATTATAGGTGTGACGGTCTGCCTTGCATTTTCTCCAAGCATCCTGGCTGCCATGTGAAGAATGAACTGTCAGGAGTTAAGAGCCAGCAGGCTAATGCGTAGGCTGCATGGACTCAGCACACCTGATGGGATTACTGGGGCTGCCTCTGTGGCCTCTCTGCTCTAAGCTCTTTACAGCTATCATCTCACTGAATTCTCACAATCCCATGAAGGAGTCATTTTCTAATTTGCATTTGGGAGCCTAAGGAATGGAGGAATAGCCTTGCCCATGGTCAGGTGCCTACAGCAGGTTGAGGGGTCTGGATTTGAACCCTGGCAGTCTGGCTCCAGAGTCCCACCCCGCTGTGATACGTCCCTTGCTGTGTTCCAGGTCGGGGGTTATCCCACTATTTCAGACGGTGTCTGCCAACAGCCCAGAGGCCATTGTTAGGAGTTGGTTTGGGTTTTCCTATCACACGACTGTGGTTCCATTCAACACACCTGGGGGTAAAGATGTATGTTCAAGGCAAAACCAAACCTATAGTGATAAGTAGTGGTAGCATGAGGCCAGAGATGCAATGGGGTTGACTTCAAATGGGTATAGAAGGTACTTCTTGGGATAAGAGAAATCATCTATACCTTGATTGTGACAATGCTGACATGGTGCATACATTTGTCAGAATATCACTAACTATACAACTGAAATGGGTATGCTTGACTGTATGCAAATTACACCTCAATAAAACTAATAGAATTCATTAAGTCTGTATTCATTTCTAGTGAATAACTTCTTTGGATTTCAGTGAGTATATCCTATACACACAATGAAAAGGCATATTACAGCTTCCAGCAGAACCTCCTGGAAGATGTATGCATGAGAAGAGGCTCCTTCAGTCAGCCCCTGTGATCTAGGCAAACTCAATCCATGCAGGATTTCATGTAGCAAAAGCATCTGGGCTGATCCAACCCAGCCCACCACTATGCCCTGCGTGTCTGCAGGCAGGTGCCAGCCGTATGCACAGCTGATTCAAGTAAAACCTGGGCAGATGTTTCAGAACCCCAAGACCACACAACTGGCCTTCTACGGCTGAAACAAGCTGATATTCCGGAAGTTCCTTTCTCCGGCAGCTCAGGATATAACAGACTGTCCTCCATGCCCTCTCTGCCCCCCGTCCTGCCCCCAGCACTTTGGCTGTCCTCCGGCAAAAGAGCAAGTTCAGAGGCACCTGCCTGGCCATGAAAAGGCAGGGAGTGAGGCAGGAGCCCCCAGCAACACAGCGACAGCAGCTTTACATCAAAGATCCTGACTTCCAAGGACCTGGACCCCGCTTCTCCTCTGTGTGTTGCAAACTGGCCACTTCCTCACCGTACCCAGCCCTTAGAACTATTCTCAACCATCACAGTGTTTCTATTTTGCTTTGTTTCTTACTTTTGAATGTGAATGTCTTAAGGCAGGACAAGACACTCCAGCACCCCCTGCACCCCATTGTATTTTGTCCTATGCCCAGCCAATTCCCATAATTAAAACACCTCCTGGCACCTAAAGATATGTGTCCATCAACTCTGCTTTAGACAAAGCACTGCAAACAGACACCTGCTCAAGGTCAGCACCAAAGAACGTAATGGCCTTTTTCAGCTTAATTGTATGCCCCAAATTAAATATAGTAAACTAGAAAAAGTAATTCTTTTTCAAAGTATGCAGGAAAATCCTTTTTCATCTGAATTAGGAGCAATTATCTTGCTATGCTTCTTGAGCTCTACATTACCCAGTGGAGATTTACGGAAGGAAGGGTTTAATGATTCATTTTTCCACCAATGGGTTTGCCGCGCAAGATGAATATACACGCATGTCTATATCTATATCCGTATATGTCATACCCATACCTATATCCATACCTGATATATTAAAAACTCTACCTGGCCTCTGTCTGAGTCCCTGTCACCAAGCTTCAAAAACCCTTGGAATTTTCCTCAGTGATAAAAGACTTTGCTATTCACAAGTGTATGCTAATGAGGTGACTTGTGGGTGGGGCCTTAGAAAATGTCAGCGGAGGAGCTGACCACACCAGAAACACCAAGCAGGTGAGCAGAGGGACGGAACTTTCAGCTCACACCCCAATCTCTGGGAGACGAGGCGGCCAATAGTTTAATCAGCCATGCCTTTGTAATGAACTCCATAAAAAAAACCCTGACCTCTACACTCAGTGGAGCTACCTGTTGGTGAACACATCCAAAGCTGAGAGGGTCATCTACCCAGATTTCCCAGAGTTCATCAAAGCTCTGCGTCCACTGCCCAGACCTTGTCCTGGGCCTCTCTTCCATTTGTCTGTTCCTGACTTGTGTCCTTTATAATAAAATCATCATTCTAAGTACAGTGTCCAGTGAGGTCTGTGAGTTGATCTGAAACCAAGCGGGGCCCTGCTGGGGCTCCTGGGCACGGAAGCTTTCTGTCCCCCATTTCTTATAGGCAAGACTCCAAGCCTCCATGACCACCCCTGAGTTCCAAAGGGCAGATTCGAACAGTTGCTAATCAAGGGACGAGCTGCCAGGAAACCACCTGAGGCGAGATTAAAGGGACCCGAGAAGCTCATCAAGATGAGGAGACCCGGGGACTTCCCTGGTGGCGCAGTGGTTGGGAGTCCACCTGCCGATGCAGGGGACACACGGGTTCGTGCCCCGGTCCGGGAAGATCCCATGTGCCGCAGAGCGGCTGGGCCCGTGAGCCATGGCCGCTGGGCCTGCGCGTCCGGAGCCTGTGCTCCGCAACGGGAGAGGCCACAGCAGTGAGAGGCCCGCGCACCGCAAAAAAAAAAAAAAAGTTGAGGAGACCCAAGTGCCTGAGACCCTGCACACGCCCTCATCTTGTCAGCAACCCACCCTTGAACTATTGCTGTAAAACCCCTCATCAAATCCTCCAGGTTGGGACACATAGTTTTCGAGGGCAGGAGCCCGCTGTGGCCCCCTTGGCCTGGCAAAGCTATAAAGCTCCCCTTCTCTACTGCACCCAAAACTCCGAGATTCGATTTGGCACCAGTGCAGAGGCTGAGCTTTCGGCATCAGTTCTAGCAAGTTATGAAACCCCAACAAAGGTCATGGGGACCCCCGAATTTGTAGCCAAGTTGGACAGAAGCACGGGTAGCCTGGGGACCCCCCTTGCAGCTGGTGTCTGAAATGAGGGGGGTCCGGTTGGAACTGAGCCCTTAACCTGTGGGTCTGTACTGACTCTGGGGAGTCAGTCGGGATCAAACTGAGTTGTAGGATATCCGGTCCATGTCAGGGAGCTGGTGTCAGAGACATTATCGATACGTACATCTATACAAAGAGACAGAAGAGTCCAGTGGTCACTAAGGCTGCCATCCCCAGAATTGGGACCCTGGGACACACACCCACTTCTATTCTGAAGGAGCCCATGACCCAGGAGTAGTGGAAATCTATTGTTCATCCATGTGCAGTTGCAACTTGGGCCTTAGGCCAAAGACAATTCATCATGGAGCTAACCATCATGGAACTAACCATGATCCACTGCAAATCCAATGAGAGTCAAGTTGGAAACTCTTGGGAAAGCCTCAGGGCAAAGCAATGTTCTCTTTCTTTTCTGCTAAAGTTGCCCAGTGGATAGGATGCAAAACTGGAGTTGTTAACAGTCATCCTGGCACCGTGAGGGCAGGGCTGCCCAAGAATGAAACCAACATAAAATAAAACAGAGCCAAGAAACAGAAAGAGATGGAGTCCTGATGGCATCTCTACGCCAAAATGCAGAGTACCCGGCCTTTTAGTTATGAAAGTCAGTAAGTCCCCCTTCCTCTGTGAGCCAGTCTGAGTTGGGTTTCTGTCATTTGCACCCCAAGGAGTCGTGAAAATACATGAGGCTGAAATCCACTTAAACTCTTCCAGCAAACAGAGGCAACTTAGGAAGCCTCTAAATATTGGTTCTATTTGGTAGATGCTGGAACTAGCTCACAGAAGCTTTCAGAAGCCCAGGGTTAAATCTCCAGGAATTTCGCAAATCATCTGTTAAACTCTTAGTAGCTCTCAATTAGCCACGCATGTGTGAGAACCAACTGCTAAACGTTTACCAGCAAAACTGTAGTTCTCGAGTCAAAGAAACTGTCTTCAGAGGTCAGAGGGTGGTTCAAGGCCAGTCTTTGAACCCCCTCTCAAAATCCCCCGCAAGCTCCTCCAGCCTTGATGTTCCCTTCTCATTTCCAGCCTCCGCAGGCCAGGCCCCAGGAACTGGAGGGGAGACGGATGTGCGGAAAATGCAGCGTCCTATCCACATCTGCCTGGTCTATGTAGACCTCCCTTTTTCACAGTCTGGACTCAGACAAAGATACGGGCTCCCGGAGGCCGTCAGATTCTTCAAAGCTACCTAGACACACATGCTGCCATACACTTTCCAGTAAGTTCCATCCAAGACCAACACAAGACCACTTTCTAATTTAAGGACTTCTCAGCGTTGGCAGTGGACTACGCACATAGGACAAAATCCCTCTGCTGAGTTGTTAAAGAAATAGACAGCAGAGCCTGTTGTTAATACCTGGTCTCTTTTTCCCGAAAGGAGGCACTCTCCCCAAGAAAAAGGAAGAGTTGAAAGGCACAGAATCCCTAATCCGAAGTGGAAAAATGGAAGACATTTACAGCATCGAGAAGTGAACTTTGTGATCCTGATCTCCAAACTGAATATCGCAATCCACTGTGATGCAGCCCCTGCTCAGGGCCCCCAACTGCGTGCGGTATTATCTCCTCAGCACTAGCTGTTCAAAAAAACTTTTCGGGCTTCCCTGGTGGCGCAGTGGTTGAGAGTCCGCCTGCCAATGCAGGGGATGCGGGTTCGTGCCCCGGTCCGGGAAGATCCCACATGCCGCGGAGAGGCTGGGCCCGTGAGCCATGGCCGCTGAGCCTGTGCGTCCGGAGCCTGTGCTCCGCAACAGGAGGGGCCACAACCGTGAGAGGCCCGAGTACCGTAAAAAAAAGAAAAAAAAAAACTTTTCATCTTTTTTTATTATTATTATTTTTATTTTTTAACATCTTTATTGGAGTATAATTGCTTTACAATGGTGTGTTAGTTTCTGCTTTATAACAAAGTGAATCAGTTATACATATACATATGTTCCCATATCTCTTCCCTCTTGCGTCTCCCTCCCTCCCACCCTCCCTATCCCACCCCTCTAGGTGGTCACAAAGCACCGATCTTGACTGCAGGATGACTTAAGAACGTACCTTCCTCCCAGTCTAGAAGCTTTAAAGGCCAAGTCTGCTGCCCCCAAGGAAGAAAAGAAATACAAGGAAGTTGTTTAGAGGCATGTTGTTCGTGTAATGTGTCCATCTAAGAGCCAAAACTGAAATTTTCACAGCAAAAGCCAACGAACAGTTCTGAAACCGAGCAGGACCCTGTGGGGCTCCTGGGCACAAAAGTCTTTCTGTTTCCCCCCGCCCACCCCCGTTTTCTTGTTTGTGGGAGGCTTCATTCAGCCTCCAAGAACTTCCCTGAGTTCCAAAGGGCAGGTTCAAACAGTTGCTCATCAGGGAAGGGAGGGGATGCAGAGACAGCAGAGTAGTCAAGACACAATAGTGCAGCCATGGGGCAGGGTCCTGGTTCCGCCCCAAGGAATATACATAACAGTATCTATGAGCCCTTTTGCAGATACTGAGACCCCCAACAGGTGGGAGAAGTTAACTGCATGCTGCCCACAAGCACGTAGACCCCAGACCGGTCAGAACCAGAAGGTTGATGATGCCGATTCCCGACTACCTCACTGCCAACCAATCAGAAGAAGGTCCACAAGCTGACCACGCCCTCTTTGAACCACTGCTATAAACCTCCTCACTACCCTCTCCAGGACAGGATTTTGAGGGCATCAGCCCACCATGGCCCCCTTTGCCTGGCAAAGCAATAAAGCTACGCTTTTCTAATTCATCCAAAACTCTGCTCCGAGATTCAATTCGGTACCAAGGTACAGAGGCCGAATTTCAGCCACAGTTCTCAGTGCACTTTTCAGACACCTCTATGTCCATGGGGTATAACCCCAAACAGAAGTTTCTGGGTTAAATGCCGAAGGCGGATGTCAACTGTCCATGCTTGGATGGGTACGGTGATTTCTCCCACATCAACAAATCTATTAATAAAAGATGTACTTTGCTCGAGATTCAAATAAGTTAGAGCTGAACGTGTCCTTGGAAATCATGTAAATTCATCCTTCACACAATACAGATACAGAGAGAGAGAGCTGGGTGCCTTTCAATAAACATCAGAAAGCATATTCCAAGGAGGCAAAGATTTCTTCTTTCAGAACAGACTAGGCAGCTCTCCTGGGAATACCTAAATCTTACTCTTGTCTTGTTGGGAGACCTAAACCAGTCACATATCTGGCCTGATTGCTCTATCAGAAAAAGAAAGTGAGGGAAACGCTTAAAAATTCTTGTACTATGATTGTCAGAGAGGAGACACTGTTTTGATCAAATAGTTCAGACCGTTATTTTTCCTTTAATTCATTGCATCAGACATGCAACAAAGACTATTTATCTTCAAATCTCTTCGTCTCGCCTTCTAAGATCTGACGCGAGAGGGGCCCTCTGAGCAGATGCATTATTCTGGTTGTGAGTAACAAAATGGAAAGGCACACTGCATGCCAAGAGGGAAAAAAAGCTGTTGTGATTGTTATTATCACACCATTTCACTGATTTACTGCAACTCAAAGAAGGGCAGAAATGAAGACAATTAAAAGAGAACCAGACGGCTGTCGCCTACATGATTATAAAAACAAACAATAGGAATTTAAGTTGATTTGTCAAAAGCAGCAGGAAGTTCCAGCAACAGAATTTTTAAAAGCCCAGCTCTTTGCTGAACTATATCAATGGTGAGACACTAAACCAGCGTGAACCCCTTGCACAAAGAAGGACGCATCTCCTCGAGGTGCTACTACCTTGTTTCAAATCAGCTCTTTTACAAAGAGACTCAATCAAATCCACCAGCAATCAAACTCACAAAGATCTGACTTCACAAAAGCAAAAATACACCCTTTGTTTTCATTTTTGTGGGTAAAAAAAAAACAAACAGGTTCTTTTTGAGGATAGATTTCATATAATTTGTGAGAGAAAAGTATTCCAGGAAGAACTGAGAGTTAAGGAGATGACAGATTTTTTGAATGTAAATTGGATCGTGTCCCTCTGTTTTTTTAAAAACTCCCATCAACTTCCCATCGATTTACCCTCTGTGAACTGTTTTCTGCCTGCATCTCGGATTCCACTGCCTACTGTTCTCTGTATTGGCTTCATCCCGCCCCCAGGAACCTGCTTACAACAGGGGTCAGAAAACCAGGGATCCTGGATTGAATCCAGACTGCCATCTGTTTCCATATAGCCACAAAGTGAAAATGGTTTTTACGTTTTTAAATGGCTCCAAAAAAAATTTTTAAAATAGAGGAAGAATATTTCATGACATGTGAAAAGCATATGAAATTCTAATTCAAGTGATTATAAATAAAGCTTTATTGGAACAGAGGCAGGGACATTTTGTTTACACAATGTCTGGCTGCTTTCACATTGCAACGAGAGAGTCGATTGGTTGTGACAGAGATCGTAGGGCCCGCAAAGCCTCAAATACGTGCTACTTTGCTGAACCTGGCTTAGAACATCAAGCTTACTCATACTTTAGGGCCTTCATGGGGACTCTAGAAAGTTCTGGTCCCAGATATCCTCATAAATGCCTCAGGTCTTGTCTTAACCAGTTCAGGCTGCTGTGACAAAGTACCATAGATGGCATATGGCTTATAAAGAACCTAAATTCATTCCTTACAGTTCTGAAGGCTGAAGTCCAAGATCAGGGCACCAGTATGGTCGGGTGCTGGTGAAGACCTCCTTCCTTCCGGGTGAGAGGGCCATTTCCTCACTGTAACCTCACACGGCAGAGGGCAGAGGCAGGAAACAAGGGCACTAATCCCATCCATGAGAGCCCCACCCTCACGACCTCACCTAATCCTAATCACCTCCCAAAGGCTCCACCTCCTAAGACCATCACATTGCGGGTAGGGGTTTAACATCGGAATCTGGGGGAGAAACAAACATAACGGGTCTCTACTTAAATGTCACCTCTACTGGGATGGCTTCCCTGACCACCTCATCCACAGGCCAAGCTACCTCATTCTTGATTCGTTCTATATTACTTCCTTCCTGGCACACAGCATTTCTGAAATTATTCTGTACATCACTTTTTTATTGTCTGCCTCCCCACTAGAATATAAGCTCCACGTGGGCATACTCCTCTGTCCTATTCACCACAGTGCCCTGCACATGCAGGCGCTCACCAAATACTGAATGAATGATAAATGAATGACTGAATGAACTCACAGCAGAGAAAGCACCAGGATGACTGTTTGGCCTGAACCTGCTATGGCCCAAAGGACCTCCTTTACAATGCTGTGTTAGTTTCTGCTGTACAGCACACTGAATCGGTTATACATATACACCTATCCACTCTTTTTTAGATTCTATACCCATATAGGTCGTTACAGAGTACTGAGTAGGGTTCCCTGTGCTATACAGGAGGTCCTTATTAGTTATCTCTTTTATATATAACAGTGTGTATATGTTGATTTTTCTAAATTAATTTTTATTGGAGTCTAGTTGGTTTACAGTGTTGTGTTAAGAAGCGTTAATTATTCAACGTAAACGCTGAATGCCTCACAGAATCTGGGCATTTCTTCTGTTTCTGGTACTCTTCTATCTTCTGCTAAAATGTAATAATAGACTCAAAAAGTAATGAAACGATGCTGTCCTGACTCACCCTTAGAAAGGCACACTGCAGGTTCCAATTAAGACGGTGTTAAAAGGAAGAGACAGGGACATCCAGCAGGCTGGACTCAGAAGAGCGACACTGCCATCCTGGCCACTCAATGGCCTGGAGCTGCAGTTCAGGGATGGGACGGGTGACAAAATGAGCGAGGCCTGAGGCAAACAGCAGCCCTTTAGCCCCCAGTGAGGGATCTGCACCCAGGCTTCCAAATTTCAAAGGCACCAGAGACCCAAATGCACGTGAACTCTCCTGATGTGAAAATGTCGACAATTAAGAAAACAACCGATTGATCAAACACATGCCTAGAGGCACTGTCTGACCTACCAGCTGCCATTCTGTCAACTCTGGCCTGGAGAGTTCCAAAGAAACCAACATTCCCCCATTCACTCATTCATTCATTATTTACAAGAGCTCTGAACCTCTTCTCTATGTT
This sequence comes from Lipotes vexillifer, assembly GCF_000442215.2. Taxonomy (NCBI): domain Eukaryota; kingdom Metazoa; phylum Chordata; class Mammalia; order Artiodactyla; family Lipotidae; genus Lipotes; species Lipotes vexillifer. The sequence goes on from NW_006782851.1 coordinate 2,484,185, forward strand.
CTCAGCATTGGTAAGTGGGCTCCCTCATGCCGTACACAAACTTTCACCACTAAAGGGGCGGGAAAGGAGCCCAGAAGTGTTCATCCCATTCCAAATACAACTGTTTGGTGATTTACACTCAGCCCTTAGCATCCTCATCAAATCATTATTTCCAACTCAGCAAAAGCTCTCCACTTAGAAGCTTGTGTTGAGATGCAGTGAAAATAACGGCTGGCACTTCTCCCGGCTGTCTCCATGGCCATGGCCCCCATGAGTGTATTTGTCAAGACTCTTTCAGCAACAAATGACACAAAACTAAATCAAATCAGCTTAAAGGAAAAAAAAAAGAGAGAGAGAGAGATTTTACTGACTCATATAACTGAACTGTTCTGGGGTCAACCTGGTGGCTTCAGGCATGGCTGGATCAAGCCTCAAATAACACCATCACACTTGTCCTCTCTGTGTCTTTGTGTTGGCTTCATTCTTGGGCTCTATGAGGTGGCCCCCAGCAACCCCAGCTTGCATCACCCTTACTGCCATTCATCCCCACAAAACGTGACCTTATCTCTTCCAAGGTTTCCACCAAAAGCCATGAAACTGTCTCCCGTTTACTGAAACTGGAGCAGGTACCAAGCCTCAGCTCAATCACCATGGCCAGTTGCATGGAATGTGGTGGCGGCCTCACTCCAGGTCCACGTACCCACATCTGGAACCAGCCTCACTCTAGGGACTGATATGGGGGATGGGGTGACTCCCCCAGAAGGAAACAAGATGAGGCTGTGAGTAGTGGGATGGAGGCTGGGTGTGCAAACACACTTTCTGTTCACTGCGATGGGCGTGAACCTCCTCCCCGCCTCAGAATGCGGCGTATCTTTATGAAGAAACAACCTCCTTCTGACCTCGTGAAGAAAGAACAACAGGGAACTATCACTACTGTCCTGAGACAGAGTGAAACGGCTAAGGTGCAGACACATCCGGACAACCACACACGGGTGAGATGAACTACAGAGAGATGCTCGTGACCTTTCCTTAATCCCAGCCACTTCCTGCCCAGGTGTCAGATTCAGGAACCCAGCTGATCGATAGCTGATTCTATCAGGCGCTTGTGAGACAAGGGAAGCAGATGCCCCTATCTGCTCAGCTGAGAAACATCCTTCAACGCTTAGGACAAATAAGGTCAGAGAGTGTCATTCATCTGCCTCCTACTGGCAGCCTGCAAATCAACAGGGGCCAAACAGCAGGCATGCTCTTTGAGAACAGCAGCCTAATTCTACCTGCTAACAAACACAAACACACACACACACACACACACACACACACGGCGATAACCTAAGCCTCATCCCGCAGCCTCCCCACAGAGCTGTTAGCACCGATGACCACCCATTCCAGAAAGCTGACTACTGGGTGTTTCTCCTCCCAGTACACCAGAGAGGCTATTCTAATGTCTTCATACCCACCACTCACTGTAACATACACGCGTGAGGCTGCACGGACTTATCTTCAACCCCAGAGTGATGACTAAAGCCTAGAATCGATCTTACAGATGGGGGTCACTTTCTGTCCCTTTTGCCTTAAGAACTGAGACCCTCTGTATCCCCAAGGCTTAACCAACAAGACTAAAAACTAAGACCATCTACACTGAAACGGCCTTACGATCTGTTCCAGGAAATTCCTGTCCAGGAAGATAAGACTGTGAAACAATATGGAACCTCACTGTTGGCTTCAGAAATTGCTGAAAAGTGTTTTACGGAAACAATCTATTGCTCATCTGGGCAAAGAGGCCCGTTTTCAGAGCAACATATGGCTCACCTGGCCTCAAAGCTCACTTATAAAATAACTGTGGTTCCAGCTTCCCTACAAGCCCCTCACTTTGCTGTCCACCTGATCCCCAAACTGAAAGACTCGCCTTAAGCTAGTGGGGCTCATACTCCAGAATTCTAAATATCCATCCATCCCTGACCTCCCTTTTCTGGGATACTACTGTCAGACTCAAGAGGTGCTTTTTTTTTTTTTTTTTTACTGCAGTAAGTAATAAAATGAGCTCTGATTAACTAGGCGATTATACTGGAGGTCTTTCGGTGATGAATGGCTGCCACCTCCGGGGATTTCCTGGAATGTCCCTGGAGATTTCATTCCTAGGCTCCCATGTCAGCTGGCTGCAGGCAGGGCTGGAGCCCTGATGAGACCTACTGGCAGGAGACTGGAGGGTAAAAGAGAGAGATGCCAGGGCTTTGTCCCCTCACGTTGGGGTGTCTTCCTTACTCTGCAGTCAGCTGCATCTTTTTCTTTTGGCAGTCCAGCAGGTAACGCTTCTCCTGGAAACAGGACAGTGGGGACCCATCTTCTCCCCTTGTCCCTTCAGTCTGGAGATGCTGGGGGGCCCTGCTGTAGGCAATCTCTGAATTCCCTCAGCTGTCCCCAAAATGAAATAAGACGATGCTGTGAGAAGTCGGATGGATGCTGAGTGTGCAAACATACTTTCTGTTCACTATGATGGGCATGAACCTCCTCCCCACCCAAGAATGTGGTATATTTTTATGAAGAAACAACCTCCTTCAACCTTGGAAAGAAAGAACAATAGGAAACTATCACTACTGTCCAGAGTTGAGACTGAGTTTCTTCTACTAAACTGATGTCTTCTCCTAAATTCCCTGTGTGGACAATATTTTGACATGCTTTCTGTTTTCCTGGTTAAACCAAAAGGGATACATAAAATAATTCCACTAGGGAAATAAATGTCATAAAATAAATCCCGAACATCACCTCATCCCCGTGTTACTGCCCCACAGCATCTGTGCCTCAGAGTCAAAATCACCTGGGAAGCTTTTAGAAGTAGACCCTTGTCTGGGTCCCACCACAAATCAAAGAAATCAGAATCTCTGGGTCTGTATTTTTTTAAAGTTTTTGCCTAAGAGGCAGAGAACAGGGGGGAAAGGACTGCTCCCCTCCTAACAATAACAACAGTAACAAAAACGCTGGATACACTACAGACTAACTGAGTTTCACAAACACATCAAAGAGCTGAGGCTGCACAGAAACCAAATAGCCTGAAATCCAAGAAAAGAGAGGTTCCTTCAAAAAGACAAGAGACGCTGGCGCACCTGTGCCAGAGCTTGGGCAGAAGAGATTCCAGGTGCCGTACAGGTGGATTCTGGTATTCAAGGTGGATAACCTCATGGCCAGATGGGGGATCTTGGCAAAGAGATGGAAACTTAGAAAATGTCAGATGGGAATGTTACAAATAACATAATAATGAAAAGCCCGCAGTCAGAGATGAAGAATATCTTCAATGGCTTATTCGTAGGCTAAACATGGCTAAGGGAAGACTCAGTGATAGGAAAACACGTCAAAACAAGTTACTGAAACTGCAACACTACGAGAAAAAAAAGAAGAGTAAGAAAACAGAGCATCTAGGACCTGAGGGACAATGTGAACAAGTCCAGCATATGTGTAATTGGAATCACAAGAGAAGAGACAGAGAAAAGAAGGAAATATCTGAAAACACAACAAGTGCTATTCCCCAAAATAATGAAAGTTATCAAACCACAGAGCAAGAAGCTCAGAGGATCCCAACCAGGATAAATAAATGCAAAACAGCACATCTTGACACATCTTATCCAAACTGCTGAAAAAGAAAGAGAAAGAGAAACAGAAAACTTAGACAGCAGCCCAAGAAAAAAGACACATTACAAACAGAAAAACAAAGATAAGGATTTCAGTAGACTTCTTCTCAGAAGCTATATAAGCCAGGAGACAGCAAAGTAACATCTTTAAGTAAATACTTTCAGAACTAAAAGTAAAGGTTTTTCAGAAAAGTGAAAACCAGGAATGCATCACCATCAGATCTCCGATATGAAGTTCTTCAGGAAGAGAAATATATTACCAGACAGAGACTTGGATCTACACAAAGAAATGAAGACTTCTGGAAATGGTTAAAATGTAGGTAGATATAAAATCCATTTTTTTCTTACTTACAGTTGTTCTAAAAGATGACTGATTGTATAAGGCAAAAACAATAATAGGAAAAAGCATAAAAAATGCCTGACCCATGATAGAAACTAAATATTCATTTCTTTCCCCCATTTCATTTTTTCCAGTAAAGAAAATAGGTTAAAAATTAACAGTAATGGGCTTCCCTGGTGGCGCAGCAGTTGAGAGTCCGCCTGCCGATGCAGGGGACGCAGGTTCGTGCCCCGGTCCAGGAGGATCCCACATGCCACGGAGCGGCTGGGCCCGTGAGCCATGGCCGCTGAGCCTGCACGTCCGGAGCCTGTGCTCCACAACGGGAGAGGCCACAGCAGTGAGAGGCCCGCATCAACATAAATGGATCTCTAAAACATAATTTCAAGTCACAGAGTAATATATTATGATTCCTTTTATATAAAGTACAAGAGAAGGCAAAACAAGATAACATAAAGATTCATATTTTTATAAGTATATACACATACCATTTCTGCATAGATTAATACACATATATGATGACTTTAAGGAAAACAAGGGATTAATTAACATAATTCAGGATAGCAGTTACCTCTGGGGCAGGGGAAGGGGGCTTCAACTGAGCAGAAACTCACAAAACATAGGCTTTCAAATGAAAAGGTAGTATCTTATTTCTTAGGCTGAATTATGAGCAGTGGTCATTTTCTTCTTTTTAAAATGCTACTTATATATATTATATACATTCTTCTAGTATGCTCTATTTCACCATATTAAGTATTATAAAAAAAAAAAAAAAAAAAAAAAAAAATTAACAGTAATAACTATATACTGTGGGTTTATAGCATGTGTAAAAATAAAAAATGATACTAATAAAGCTAAAAGTGGGAGAGAGGGAGCGTAAATATACTATCTGGAGATTCTTACACTATATGTGAAGTGGTATAATATTCTTTGGAAATTAGATTGTAATTAGTTAAAAGTCTGTATTCAAAACTCTAGGGCAATTACTGCAGTGATTTTAAAAAGGTACAAGTGAGAACTCCCTGGTGGTCCAGTGGTTAGGACTCTGCGCTCTCACTGCCGAGGGCCCAGGTTCAGTCCCTGGTCGGGGAACTAGGATCCCACAAGCCACGCAGTGTGGTCAAAAAAAAAAAAGGGTACAAGTAATAGCCCAATAGTAGAGATAAAATAGAATTACAAGTAATGTTCAATTAACTAAAAAACAGTCAAGGGGGTGCACAGGGAACAAAAAGAATATCATACAACTAGGAAGATGATAGATTTTAACCTAATCGGATATGAAATTATATGACATGTGAATTGTCTAAACACACCAATTAAAAAACAGATTGTTGGAGTGGATATAAAACAACACCCAGTTATATGGTACCTAGAAGACACACACTGTAAATATAAAGACATTAACCGGTTAAAATTTTTTAAATACAGAAAATATACTATGCAATCACTACCAAAAAAAAACTGAAGGAACTATATTAATGTCAGAAAAAATAGACTTCCAAATAAGCAATAATACAAGGGGGAAAAAAAGAGGTATTATATGCTCATAAAGGGGTCAATTCATCTGCAATATGTAACAATCCTAAATGTGTTTGCACCTAACAACAGAACTCCAAAATACATGAAGCAGAAACTCACAAAACAAATAGGAGAAACAGAAAAATCCGTAATTATAATTGGAGAGGTCAACACTCATTAATGGAAGGAACATGTAAACCGAAAGTCAGTAAGGATATAGGATATTTGGACAACACTATCAATATAACATTCTCTTTAAGAACACAAGGAGTAGTTAGCAAGATAGACCATATTCTGGAACATAAAAAATACTCAAAAATATAAAGGAATTAACGTCCTACAAAGTATATTCTCTGAGCAAACTGGAATTAAACTAGAAATCCATAACAGAAAGGTATCCAGAAAATGCTCAAATATTTTTAAAGTAAACAACAAACTCCTAAATAACATATGGGTCAGACAGGAAGTCACAAGGGAAATTATGAAAAAAACTATAAAACTAAGAAACCATATAAATTGCATGAAAATTAAAAAAATTTAAAAACAACTAAAAAACTGTATAAATTGCATGAAAATAAAAGTATAACGTAAAAGTTTGAGAGGCACAGATAAAACAGTGCCCAGAGGAAAATTTGTAGCATTAGATGCTTACATGAGAAAAGAAGAAATGTCTGAAAAAATGATCCAAGCTTCAATGTGAAGAGACCAGATAAAGAGGAGAAAATTAAACCTGAAACCACGAAAGGAAATAATAAGGATTAGAGCAGAAATCAATAAACATGAAAGAAGAAAACAATAGAGAAAAATAAGATAAGGATTACAGCAGAAATCAATAAACATGAAAAAAGAAAACAATAGAGAGAAATAAGATTGAAAGCTGTTTCTCTGAAAAGGCAGGTAAAAATCTTAAACCTCTAGCCAGACTGACTGAGAAAAAAGAGAAAAGAACATACAACTAATTGCAGGAATGAAATAGGTGTGGCATCACTACACATCTCAAGGCATGAAAAGGCTAGTAAAAGAATATTACCAACATTATTTCCATAAATTCAACAATTTAGATAAGCCAGACCAATTCATAAAAAATACAACTACCAAACCTTACTCAATATAAGATAATTTGAATAGCCTTAACACTATTAAATTGAATCTATAATTTAAAAGCTTCTGAAAAAAAATATCCAAACAGAGGCAGTTTCATCAGAAAATTTAAACCAAACATTTAAAGTACTAGCACTGCATTTATAGTCTCCTCCAGAAAATAGAACAGGAGGGAACACTCCACGTTTCACTTTATGAAACTGGTTATTACCCTAATACAGAAACTAGACAGAGAGAGTACATAGAAGAAAAACTACAGAAAATAACTTAGATACAAAAGCCCCACACAAAATATCAGCAAATCAAATGCAGCAATGCACTGAAAATTATACCATGACTAAGTTGGATTTGTACAAGGAATACAGAGTGATTCAATACTTGGAAATCAGTGTAACCCACACTAACAACAGACTGAGAAAAATCATACGCTTGTGGCAACTGATGCAATAAAAGGATTCGTGAAAGTTCAACATCCATTTATGATAAAATCTGCCCGTAAATTAGGAACAGAGCAGAATTTCTTCATCTCCATATTGTTATGAAACCTACATATTTCATAAACATATAGATGAATCTACAAGAAACCTACATCATAGTTAATGGTGAAAGACTGAATGTCTTTGTCCTAAGATTGGAAACAAGGCAAGGATGCAAACGCTCCCCACTTTTCTTTTTTTTTTTTTTTTTTCGGTACAACCTACATATAAACATATAGATGAATCTACAAGAAACCTACATCATAGTTAATGGTGAAAGACTGAATGTCTTTGTCCTAAGATTGGAAAGGAAACAAGGATGCAAACGCTCCCCACTTTTCTTTTTTTTTTTTTTTTTTGGGTAAGCTGGCCCCT
>NW_006782851.1:2491685-2510791 GCF_000442215.2 Lipotes vexillifer
TTTTTTTTTTTTTTTTTGCGGTACGCGGGCCTCTCACTGTTGTGGCCTCTCCCGTTGCGGAGCACAGGCTCCGGAATCTCAGGCCCAGCGGCCATGGCTCACAGGCCCAGCCACTCCACGGCACGTGGGATCTTCCCAGACCGGGACAGGAACCCGCATCCGCTGCATCGGCAGGCGGACTCTCAACCACTGCGCCACCAGGGAAGCCCCGCTCCCCACTTTTATTCAACATCATACTGGAATTTCTAGCCAGTGCAAAGGGAACGAGGGGAAAGGCATATAGATTGAAAAGTAGGCAATGAAACTATATTCACAAATGACATGATTGTCCATAAAATGTCACCAAGAGTCCACCCAAAAAAAGCTACTAAAATAAATAAGTTTAGGATAAAAGGTCAATATATAAAAATCGGTTTTATTCTATACATTTGCAATAAATTCGCATTTTAAAAAGAATACTATTCACAAATAGCACCCAAAAACCTGGAACACTTGGGTATAAATCTAAAACGTTTGTGTGGCATCTGTATTCTGCAAAGTATAAAACAGTGATGATAAAAATCAAAGAAAGCCTAAATAAATTGTCAAATGTACCATGTTCATGAATTAGAGAGTTCATTATTATTAAGATAGCAGTTCTCATTATTATGAAGGTGTATTTTCTGCACTTTCAGTGTAATCCCAATCAAAATCCCAGCAGGATCTTTTTTCAGAAATCGAGAAGCCAGTTCCAAAATGCATATTGTAAATCAAAGGCTAGAATAGCTAAAATGTCTTTGAAAAAGAACACAATTGTATGATTCCCATTACCTGATTTCAAGATTTATTTTAAAGAACAGTAATCAAGACAGAGTGGTACTGGTAAAAGGATAGACACATAAATCAGTGGAACAAGACAGACTCCAGAATATGCCTACCATACACAGTCAAATGATCTTGACAAAAATATAAAGCCAATTTAAGAGAGAAATAACAGCCTATAACAATAAGACATGCTGGAACAACTGAGCAGTTATATGTAAAAACCTAAAACGTGACCCATACATTGCAACGTATACAAAAATTAACCCAAAAGAATCATAGACCTCAGTGTAAAACCTAAAACTATTAAACTTATTAGAAAAAAAAAAAACAAGGGAAAAGCTTTTTGACTTTCTTTTGGCAAAGATTTCTAAGATATGACAACAAAAGCAATTCCATTAAAAAATAATTAGACTTCATCAAAATAAAAAAGTCTGCTCTACCAAACACCTGTTAAAAGACATGACATGCTATAAACTAAGGAAAAAAATTCAAATCACATAATAAGAGACTTGTATACAAGGTATACAAACAATTCTCAAAACTGAATAAGATGACCCAAATTAGTTGTCCATTTTAAAATAGAAAGAATTTGATCAGATACTTGACCCCAAAACAAGATACACGAACGGCAAATAAGCCACTAAAAAGTGCTCAACATCATTAGTGATTAGGGAAAAAAAATTAAAATCACCATGAGATACCATCACACGTGTATTAGGCTAAAATAAAATCGCAACGTGAAAACAAGTGTTGGCAAGGATGCAGAACAGCTGGAACATTACACAATACTGGTACAAATGGTTCAACCATTTTGCAAAACAGTTTGGCAGTGTCTTATAGTGTTAAACATGCAGGGTCCACATTGCCCAGCAATCTCACCCCCAGGCATTTACCCACAAAGAAATGAAAACACAGACTGACACCAAAATGTGTCCACAACCGCTTATGGTAGCTTTATTCATAATAGCCAAAACAATTAGCCACTCTGGCGTCTGTCACCTGGAGACGGATAATCAAACTGTGGTACATCCATACCACGACATACTACTCAGCAGAAATGAACTCCTGACACATCTGTAACAGATAAGAACAAACCTGACTCCACATTGGATCTTTTCTAAACTTGGTGCTCTGTTGCCTGTGCTGAGTCATGCTGGCTCTGCACCTTTTGTAAAAGAATGTTGCCTTTAGCCTGAAATATACAAAATAGCCCTTTTTCAAAGCTCTGCCTCCCAGGCTTGACCTTTAAAGGTATAACACTTTATATTCATACAGAGATAAAAAGTTGCAAAAGAGAAAATAACAATTGTAAGTGTTGAAGGTTTACAGGAACATTGTGATCAGACCTGCATGGACAGCTGCAAGAACATAGGATTATCACATCCCCTCCAGGTCTGGCCGGCACCGAAGTCTGAATGAAACAGCCAGCCACAACTCGTCCCTTTTTAGAGGACAAATGTTGGCCAGGATGTGGAGAAAAGGGAACCCTCCTGTACTGTTGGTGGGAATGTAAATTGGTGCAGCAACTATGGAGAACACTATGGAGGTTTCTCAAAAAAACTAACGAGAACTACCATATGATCCAGCAATTCTACTCCTGGGCATATATCTGAAAACAACAAAAACACTAATTCTAAAAGATACATGTACCCCAATGTTCACAGCAGCACTATTTACAGCAAAATACAGAATCAACCTAAACATCCATCAATAGATGGACATGAATACTACTCAGCCCTTAAAAAAAAAATGAAATTTTGCCATTTGCAGCAACGTGGATGGACTTGGCATTATACTAAGCAAAATAAGACAGAGAAAGACAAACACCGTATGATGTCACTTATACATGGAATCTTAAAAATACAACAAAATAGTGAAAATAACAAAAAAGAAGCAGACTCACAGATACAAGGAACAAGCTAGTGGTTACCACTGGAGAGGCAATATAGGGGTAGGAGAGCAAGAGGTACAAACTATTAGGTATAAAATAAGCTACAAGGATATACTGTACAACATGGGGAATATAGCCAATATTTTACAATAACTATAAATGGAGTATAACCTTCAAAAATTGTCAATCACTCTATTGTACACCTATAACTTATATAATATTGTACAGCAACTGTACTTTAAAAAATAAAGTTACTGAGATTTATTTTATGAAAAAAAATTTTAATTTAGATTTTAAAATTTAATTTAAAAAAATGTTTTTTAAAAGAGGAAGCCTGATTTCTAACTGGGGTTAGATGGTTCTTTGGGACACCATCTTCCCTGTCTGCTGGCTTTCTGAATGAAGTCACTATTCTTCACTCCAACACCTCATCTCTCGATTTGTCCCATCGTGCGGGAGCAGTACTAGCCTGGACTAGGTAACATCTCCAACAACCTGGAAGAATACGAAATGCACTGGGCTAAGTGAAAGTTACGTACGGTACGGTAACATGTATATAAGATTTGGTACCATGCATATAACATTCTGGAAAAAGCAAAACTTTAGTGACAGGAGACAGATCCATGGTGGCCAGGGGATGAGGGTAGAGGGAGGGACTAGCTCTGAAAGGGTGGGAGAAAACTTTGCGGGGGGTGATAGAAATGTTCCGTCTTGATTGTGGCAGTCGTTACAAGACTATATGCATTCGTCGAAATTCACAGAACTGTACAAAAAGGTGAACTGTACACCACGCAAATTTACCTCAATTAACCTGACACCCACCCACCTCACCAAATACCTTCTCACGAGATTCCACTGCGCACCCAGCGCTCAGAATCCCTGCTTTACCTCTCCACATGGACAGATGTTTTCCCTTGACGGCTTTTCTTCATGGTTCTCAGCCTCGATTTCACATCAGAATCAATTGGGGGGGAATCTCTCAAAACCCCCAACGCCTGGATGTCACCCCGGGATATTCCGATTTCCTTGGGCAACGCAATGTTGGAAACCTTGACGGGTGATACTAACAGGTAACCCAGGCTGAGAACTACCATTCTAAAGGCAATGCTTTTCCAAGAGGATGTTCCTCTCACTCTGGAGAGAAAACTTCTAAAACTATGTACCCAGTTGTACATTTAAGAACTGATATCTAATATTTTTCATCAGAGTTTCAGAGTTGCTAAGGATAAAGTTTCCTGTGTATTGTACACCTTGACATTTAAAATCAAACTGTTACATCACTTTTTTTTTTTTAATTTATTTATTCATTTTTGGCTGTGTTGGGTCTTCGTTTCTGTGCGAGGGCTTTCTCCAGTTGCGGCGAGCGGGGGCCACTCTTCATCGCGGTGCGCGGGGCTCTCAGTCGCAGCCCCCCGTTGCGGAGCACCGGCTCCAGATGCGCACGCTCAGTAGTTGTGGCGCACGGGCCTAGGCCTAGGTGCTCCGCGGCATGTGGGATCCTCCCAGACCAGGGATCGAACCCGTGTCCGCGCATTGGCAGGCAGATTCTCAACCACTGCGCCACCAGGGAAGCCCCTACATCACTCTTTTAAATGCATCCATTGGAATATATAAATAACAGAATGACTTGACACCTACCTTCATCCATTTATAAAATCTTTAAAAAATCTTCTTTAACAATGGCAATCTTACATTGTTCCTTTTTCCCCTAAATTCACATTTCCATTCTGGTTCCCATACAGAATTTTATCCTATTGTAACATACCTTTTTTTTTTTTTTACTGAAATATAGTTGATTTACAACATTGTGTTAGTTTCATGTGTACGGCAAGATGATTCAGATATATACAGATATATATAGGTATACATATATAGATAGATCCTTTTTCAGATTATTTTCCATTATGGGTTAGTACAAGATATTGAGTATAATTCCCTAGGTCCTCGTTGCGTATCTACTTGATACACTAGTAGTGTGTATATGTTAATCCCAAACTCCTAATTTATCCCCCCACCCACTTTCCCCTTTGGTAACCATAACTTTGTTTTCTATGTGTGGGTTTATTTCTGCTTTCCATATAAGCTGTTCAAATGATGAGAACAACAAGGTATTAATCTCTAAAATATACAAACAGCTCACAGAGCTCAATATCAAAAAAAAAAAAAAACCCGATCAAAAAATGATCTAAATAGACATTTCTTCAAAGAAGACATACAGAAGGCCAAGAGGCACATGAAAAGATGCTCAACTTCGCTAATTATTAGAGAAATGCAAATCAGAACCACAATGAGGAATCACCTCACACCAGTCAGAATAGCCATCATCAAAAAGTCTACAAATAACAAATGGCCGAGAGGGTGTGGAGAGAAGGGAACCCTCCTACACTGTTGGTGGAAAGGTAAGTTGGTGCAGCCACTACGGAGAACAGTATGGAGGTTCCTTAAGAAACTAAAAATAGGGGCTTCCCTGGTGGTGCAGTGGTTGAGAGTCCGCCTGCCGATGCAGGGGACGCGGGTTCGAAAAATAACTGGATAAACTGTGGCATATCCCTACTATGGAATATTATTCATTTCTTATAGAGAATGAGCTCTTTACTTATTGACCTAAAAGGATTTCTATGGTATATTGTTAAATGCCCAAAAAAAAAAAAAAAAAAAAAAAAGAAACTAAAAATAGAGTTGCCGTATGATCCTGCAATCCCACTCCTGGGCATATATCCAGAGAAAACAATAATTCGAAGATACATGCACCCCAATGTTCACTGCAGCACTATTCACAACGGCCAAGACATGGAAGTATCCTAACGTAATGTACTTTTAATCTTGAAAATAATGTACCCATCATCCTATTACACTTTCCTACAACAAAAATACAGGTGTGTCTGTACTGAACGTAAATTTTTTTGTTTCTTCTTACTGTAAGATTCTCAGTATTCAAAACCTTCATCAAGTTGGCATTGTTACAATTATATTATGACACAGCATAAATACACTACACATTTTGATAAATATTTTTTAAAAATAAAAAGTAATTCTCTTCTTGTAAATGTACCTCTTAATGAGCTATGGGGTGGGAGTGTTATGCTGCTTTGATTAAATTTGCAGTTAATAATTATACCTGGTGGACTGTGGAGGCTTTAACACCTGGGAGAAATGAATCATACAGAGCAAGAGGCTAGATGGATGAGAGGTGCCCTTCTATTGTAAATTCAAAGAAGGGGTGTGTGTGTGTGTTGCGTGTGTGTGTGTGTGTGTGTGTGTGTGTGTGTGACAGAGAGGAAGAGACAGAAGACGCACGGGGTAATTGTAAATTAACTTAGAGGGATCAAGTTTAGGACGAAATACACACAGAAGCTGAGGATTTGTAAATGCATTTCTTTTCAAATATCTCCACTTACATACACCTCAGAAGGGCTTTGCATGACCCCTCCATTCAAATATTCTAGTGTCAAGGACACTCCTCCAAATAAAGAAATAATGTAAAAACAAAGTAATAAACAAAATCAAGCAATTCCTGGAAATTGAAAGTAAATATTATCCAGCAGAGATTGTCAATTCGCACAGCCCCAGGGCCCAGCGAAATAACATAAATGAGTGAAGCTCTGCGGATTCCAGAAACACTGGGATTCCACTCCAGTGCTCATCTCCCCACATCTGATAGGCACCCAAGCCCAGGGCACCAGTTCTCTAGTAGTCCAAGTAATAATGTATAACTAGGGATAATGTAACTAGGAAAGAAAACAAAAGAAGATGGACCCAGTGCAGAGCATCTGGTGGTGACAGCAGCTGTCCTGCTTGGAACCACTGTTGACATGCAGACGTATCAAGGCTGCTCACCATGGAAAAGAAGCAGGAAAATCCAGGCTCTTATGAAAATCTGCTGATCGCAAAATGACATGACATTCACCGCGAAAGCCACACAGAACGTATTCGCAAGCCACGTGTACCACCTGACACCATCTGTCAATCAAAAGCCACACCCCTGACATCCAACTACAGGAGGAAATCCGAACGCTTTTAAAAGAGATATTCAATACCTTTAAGTTAACCTTAAAAATGCATTCCAGGGGCTTCCCTGGTGGTGCAGTGGTTGAGAGTCCGCCTGCCGATGCAGGGGACACGGGTTCGTGCCCCGGTCTGGGAAGATCCCACATGCCGCGGAGCGGCTGGGCCCGTGAGCCATGGCCGCTGAGCCTGCGCGTCCGGAGTCTGTGCTCCGCAATGGGGGAGGCCACAGCAGTGAGAGGCCCGCGTACCGCAAAAAAAAAAAAAAAAAATGCATTCCAATACACAGCAGGTGCACACAAATACCGTTTGATTCCACTTATACGAGGTACCTAGAATAGCCAAACTCACAGAGTCAGAAAGTACATTGGTAGATGCCAGAGGTGGGGGGGGGGGGGCAGTTTAGGAAGGTGAAAAATTCGGGGACTTCCCTCGTGGCGCAGTGGTTAAGAATCCTCCTGCCAATGTAGGGGACACGGGTTCGAGCCCTGGTCCGGGAAGATCCCACATGCCGCAGAGCAACTAGGCCCATGCGCCACAACTACTGAGCCTGTGCTCTAGAGCCCGTGAGCCACAACTACTGAGCCCACGAGCCACAACTACTGAAACCCGCGCGCCTAGAGCCCATGCTCCAGCAACAAGAGAAGCCACCGCAATGAGAAGCCCGTGCACCGCAACGAAAAGTAGCCCCCACTCGCCGCAACTAGAGAAAGCCCAAGCACGGCAACGAAGACCCAATGCAGCCAAAAAGAAAAAAATTCAGAAGGTGGATGATGGTGAGAGTTGCACAACAATGTGAATGTACTTAGTGCCACTGAACTGTACAGTTAAATATGGTTAAAATAGTATGTTTTATATTACGTGACTTTTGACCACAACAAAAAAAAACTTTTTTAAAAAAGATTCTTGAAATAACGTATAATGGAAGAGAATGTAATAAAAGAATATGTATTTATATATCTGTATAACTGAATCACTTTGCTGTACATCTGAAACTAACACAACATTGTAAATCAACTATAATTCAATAAACATTTTTTTAAAAAAGCATTTTTTTCTTCTTTATCAGTTGAAGGCATATGGCACCCTACTGCTTTATTTGTTTTGCATCCTTTAGAATCATGAAGCTTGCTTTTAAATTCCAATCATTAAAGAATAGTATAAATGTCCTTTCCCTATCAAAAATCTCTTTACCACATCCAAAATAATTCTGGAAAAATTACTTTAGGATAGCCAAAAGGTGACACTTGGCCCAAATGTGCACTGCAAGCTTTCGTCCTTCCCAAAATGTAAATATTAGGTTATCTATAATGCCAGAATATCTTAGAAACTGTTCTTCCACATTGTTTTAAGGTTACATTTATCTAAAGTACAGGCAAAACCCAACTCCCTAATGTGTATTGCCTAATTAAGGAATTCAGCAGAACACTCGATTTATGAGGACCAGATATGTAGATTAAAGGGGAAAGTTGGAACTCAATGGTAAAGCTGCTTTTACATTTCTGTACATCAAAATCACTGTCTTCCCTCATTTTGTTGACACAGTTCCCTTGAAAATGTAAATAATATTATTTAAGCGGTTCTTTCTCCCTTTCAACAGAATTCTGTTGTTTCACTCATCTCACATTTCAAAATGGTGAATGCTCGTAAAACAAGCAATTGTGTGTTTTGATGCTTGCTTTTAACAGCCCATAATGCAAATATTTATTCACAACAGTTATTTCCATTGTGCATAGTTTTTACATCTAATTAAGGACTCTGAAAAATTACAATCACTGAAACAAAAGCATGCAGTACATTTAAACAAACATCAAAAGAAAAAGTAACTTCTCCAAGAGGGGACAATTCTCTACTGGGAGTTGCTGTCTGGGCAAGAATACAAAATTCTCATCTCCCCACTTTTGGTAAAAGTATTCTGAATTATTTTGCATTAACTGCCTCTCATTTTCTTATCGGGTGGTCTAGGTGGGTTCCTACTCCAGGCTCCAAAGGGGGAGCTTATTGGCTAAACTTGAGCCAATCAGGCTGTACCTATCCCGTCCTTCTGTGCTCAGTCACCGATTCAGAAGACTCACAGAGCAATGTGGACCTTTAAGAGGCAGGTCCAGAACTTTGATGGAATTGTTGAGAGATACGCTCTATTTACTGAATTTACGGTAAAAAGGTGTAATTCTGAGCTGGGGAAGCATCTTGCTTAAATGAAGGACAGTGTGCGGTCGAACAGAACCAATACAGTTAAAGAGGAGCAAAGAGAGTCTAGGTCCCTCCCTTTGGCATCACGTGAGCACCTGGATCAAGCCCTGCCTGATGTTAGTCACCCCCACAATTTCAGCTATGTGAACCATTACATTTCCCTTTTCCTTTAGGCAGAGACCATTAATGTTTACCAAACAAATACTGGGGCAGCCAAAAAGCTGCGCCCGAATGCACTTTTTGGCCAGCCCAATACATTCTTCTCTACATTTCCCAGTTCTTCCTGCAGTCAGATGGAGGCTCTGTTTCTAATGCTGGTCAGTAGGATGTGGGTATAATGAAGCCATTTCCAAATCTGGACTTTAAATGCATCCCACGTAATCCCCTAGGTCCTCTCATCCCCTACGGTCATGTGTTCAAAATGGCATAACTACAAAGTCAAAGGGGGTCAATTGGACTCTAACCAAACAAGAAATAAACCTTTGGTCAAATTAAGCCAGAGACGTGGGTTTTTACTCATCCATATATTACATATGTAATATATATATATGTATGTGTAATGTATGTATGTTACATCAGCGCCTACCCATCATACTAGCCCATCCTCACTAATGTATCCCTTAGGCAATTTTAGATTTTTGTTTTGTACCTGCAACCAAAATATGTCTAGTTATTCATCACTAGAAAGTATTTCCTTAAATAAATCAAAGTCAGGCGGAATTCTTCCATCCAATCCATGGCTTCTTGGGGAAGCCATGCACTCTGCTTCCTATTCCAAAAAAGGAGTCTCAGCTGAAGACCTGCTCTGATTTCTTCCTTCACAGCATCTGTTAAAGGTTGACTGAGGATAGTAACCTAGAGGCCTTTGGGAGGATAAAACGGTACCTCCTCTTGAGAGCCTCCAGTTCAAAGAAACCCAAGGAATACTTTCAAATCCTAGAAGACTGTCTAGAAAAATCAGAATTGAATCAGCCATTAATTGAGCACATGTTCACCAACACCATGACCAACAACATGAGAAACACACAGTGAGGGTCCTTGTTTCCTTCCCACAGTCCTCTTGGGAAGAGAAAAGTTACACAGATATTTTAACATGACTTTTTGCAAGGTCACTGAGATCAATTTTAACAAGATAAGAGTTTCTTTGGATACCGAAGACTGGCGCATTTCACATCAATTGCGGGTCTCTTCCTGAACTGAAGAGGCTGGTGTCCTGACAGCAAGGTGGGCAGGAATCTCCTGATTCTGGGGTTCCAGATCTGTCTTGGGTGCCACTGAACAGATGCACCCATCTGAAACCCACAGAGAGACGATGAGCAAGGAGAGGCAGCAGCTACACAAGATCAGTCCTTCTTGCAAAGAGCAGAAGAGTGTCTGGTTCAGTCGGGATCGCCCTGAGGGAGGGTAGCACTGGATCCTATGGGCACTGAAAGGAAGGCAACGGTGATAGTGGGATCTGGGCCAGAACAGGAGATATTGTGGCTGGGGGTTTCTGCTGGCTTCTGCTGTTTCTCCCCCAGCCCGGGTCCCTGGTGTGCACGGCGGATCTATACACCCCCTCACACAATTCAGGAAATCCATCTCTGCCAGAGCAGATTCTGTTGTCAGCAACTGAGAACCTTGGCTGACAAAGAAAAAGCAAAGATCAGAGAAAAGATCTCTTAAGGGTTCTAAGGGGAAATCAAGGCTGCCATTCCTTCCTCTCTCCACTTAATCAAACATGTTTCCATACCTGTATTCGTTGGCTTACCCGAGACAGGTAGGAGTTCACGTCTCAGTCTCCAGCACTTCGAGGGCAGAGTTGATTTCATATTCATTGACACATCCTCAGAGCCTATCTCACTGTGTTTGCAACTTGCCCTCAACAAACTAATTGTTGGATACATAAATCAAAGCCCTTGGTGCTTAGTACTGGTGACAGTCCCCGTGGCAGACAAAGTAGGAGAACTAGGTCAATCTCAGGGCTGAACTTGAAGAATTTTTGCTGTATTTAAGCAGCAGGGGCCCTTTTAATTCTATCAACGTCCCAGAATCAAGGAATTCAGATTTATTTATTGTTTAATAAATTTATTTTTTTTTATTTATTTTTGGCTGTGTTGGGTCTTCATTGCTGCGCTTGGGCTTTCTCTAGTTGCAGCAAGAGGGGGGCTACTCTTCGTTGCGGTGCACAGGCTTCTCATCGCGGTGGCTTCTCTTGTTCCGGAGCACGGGCTCTAGGCACGCGGGCTTCAGGAGTTGTGGCTCATGGGCTCTAGGGCACAGGCTCAGTAGTTGTGGCGCACAGGCTTCATTAGTTGTGGCACACGGGCTCTAGAGCACAGGCTCAGTAGTTGCGGTGCACGGGCTCCAGTAGTTGTGGCACGTGGGCTCAGCAGTTGTGGCTCGCAGGCTCAGTAGTTGCAGTGCATGGGCTTAGTTTTTCCACAGCATGTGGGATCTTCCCGGACCAGGGCTCAAACCCGCGTCCCCTGCACTAGCAGGCAGATTCTTAACCACTGAGCCACCAGGGAAGTCCCAAAATTCAGGTTTAAATGTCCACCTGTTGTTTCGATTCTGTTCTATAACGGTGATTCCCAAACAGCATGTCCTGGAGAGATTTCATCTTCCCAGGTAACTAAATCACATCCTTCTCACTGAATTTCTAAATGCATTTTCATTTTCCCTCGTAACCTTGAACCTGCAGGCTCTTTACCTCCACATTATCGGTTGACCAGAGTCCTCTTCACATAGCATCCCCAGGAGCACCCACTGTAAGCAATTCTGCATCTTCCCACTGGCCACAGACTGTATGACCTCACCCGCTCCAACTGCAAAGCCTTCAAGAGGCAAAGCATCGCAGGGCCCTGGACCACACTTGGAGGAAAACAGCTTCGGGGCCTCAGAAGCCACATCCTCGATGTGACTCTCTCCATGACACATTTTGAATACTTTTCGGGGCCACCAAGGCACTCAGCAAATATTGTGAGGTACAGCAGACATCCACAGTGCCATCGCTAAGGGCATCAAGGTTCAACAAAACGGATGCTTTCACGTATCGCTAACACCTGTACAAAAAGGTAAGCCTGTCTGGAAAACAGCTTGTCAACAAAAGCTCTACCCATACTCTTTGGCCTAGTAATTAAATAACTGTGACTCTCTTTAAGAAAGTAACTCAAAGCCAAAATTATGCACAAAGATAATTACTTCCTCATAATAGCAGAAAACTATAAATTATATAATTGTCCAACAAGAGCTGAAAATTTTCAGCTATGGCGCAGACATTAAAAATATATCCCTGATACATTTTTAAAACATGAGGAAATGCTTATATAAACATATGAACTCAAAAAAGTCAAAAACCAATTATGTGTCCCAGAGACAGTGTGAACACAACCGCTTTAAAAATTCATAGGAAAACAACTAGAACGAAAGACATCAAACTGTTGAGGCAGTCATCTTTGGGTAGTGAGATTATTCATTTTTACCTCTCCCTCATGTCAGGATTACTTTGAAGTACCTTACAAAAAATAAATGCACTGGGATAGAAGAAGTAAGCAAGGAAGCAGACAAGAGAGACAGAATAAGGAAAATAAAATAATGCCAAGGATGAAGCTGAGTCACAAGATGTGTCTCTTCAATTTCCTAGACTTATAAATAGCAAAGTTGCCTCAGAGACTCCTAGGAGTTCAAGCAAAGACAGACACTTGGAAATTCACTTAGAAAATTCACGGTGCTCATAGGATAAAGTGTAAACTATTTCTCAGGATAAACACAGTTTTTTTTTTTTTTTCCTGGTACTAAGGCCTGAGAAGTATTTCTCAGAAAAGGAACTTGGGAAAGAAACAGTTTTGTTTGTTTGTTTTTTTAATTTTTAATTTATTTTTATACAGCAGGTTCTTATTAGTTATCTACTTTATACATATTAGTGTGTATATGTCAATCAAAATCTACCAATTCATCGGATAAAGTCCTTAAACATCCCTCCACTCTGTCTTTGCACACGTCGCTCTCAAGCTCCTGGCTGCTGTCCTTCCCCAGCTGGCATCTACAGCCCCAAGTTCAGCGAGCTGCGCTATCCACTTATCTCAAGTGTTAGACTGTTCTAACTTCAGATCTTTCCCAGAGCAATTCTGCCACACAGCATCCTTGCTCTCCTTCTGTGAACCTGCTCCTCTAACGAAAGAGCATCCCATCTGTTGTCACAGCCAGTCTCGATACAGACGTCCACCATGGACGGGCTGGGATGGGGTCCTGGGACGAGAGCCTGCAGGCTGTGCTCAAGGTCGACACCGGCCATCAGACACCATCAGGCGCCCACGAACCACCAAGGCTCAGTGCCACCCAGGCGTGTCTGCCCAGCGTGCTGA
Source organism: Lipotes vexillifer (assembly GCF_000442215.2). Lineage (NCBI taxonomy): Eukaryota > Metazoa > Chordata > Mammalia > Artiodactyla > Lipotidae > Lipotes > Lipotes vexillifer. Next base: position 2,504,925 of record NW_006782851.1, read on the forward strand.
CAAGGGTGCTGGAGTGAATGCAAACTCGGTCCCCAGCTTCAGAGAGCGAGAAACACACATGTCTTCCTTTTTATGGGATGGAACTTCGTTTCTATTTGCATTCCCCATTTCACCCACTAGCCAAACAATATCCCCCGCCTCCCATTATTACAGAGATCACGTGTAAGTTCTGAAAGATTCAAAGATTCAAAGGAGGGTTCACTTCAACGACAGACTTGGTCATTGGTCCAAATGGCATCCGGTCTCCTGCGGTCAGTACAGGCAGACCACAGAGACGCCTCCGTGACCTTGACCGCAAGGCCTCCTCAGGCTGATTGGGCTTCCTTCCGCCATGTCTGCTCCAGCTTCCTCGGCTGAGGTGGAAAATACTCTGCCACTCTCAGCACCCCGCTGGAGCTCACTGCCTGGTCACTGCACACAAACACACCTTCTGCTTTTTACAGCAGGTTCTTCTCCTCTAGGAATCTCCAAATATATTTGGGAAATCTAACTTATATTGCTCTAACTCATCCTTGGACTGAAGTGACACAGAGCATCTCAGAAGCACGCTGGCATCTGAACTAACCTCTAAATCCTTCCCTCTCCCCCCGGGTTAAAAAATATTTACTGAGGTGAAGAAGCAGAGGGTGTGCCAAGAAAACACATGCCACGAACATATGTTTCTCCAAATCTTTTGTCTTTTGCTGGAAATCTAAAGTCAGGAACCTGGCTTCTCTGTCCTGGGCTTTCTGCTGTAGCAAGAGGCAGTGGTTGCCACGTTTTACCTGCTAAAGAGATGAGACTTAAAGGGTGATGAGGATTAAAGGCAGGCAGAGAATTGGCGACATCAACATCAGTTCTGATATCAAAACCTTCTCCTGCCTCAATGTCCTAAGAGATTGAGAATGTCCAGAGCCTTGAGAATCTCAGCGAGTTATATTATAACTTAAGCATCTCCCCACCTACCAACATGGCTTTCCCGACCAAACACACAAACAAAAACAATAAAACTGAAGTCTGACTGCCACCTTCTTTACTTAGTGAGTCTGCTCAGCAATTCTCCCATAAACATAAAAAGATACTATTTTTCACAGGAGGAAAATAACCAATGTCGCTAATGGCTAAAAATTCTTTGTGACTGCCTGTCTTTTCAAATGTATATCGAAGTCTCATTTCTAGGCTTTAGTTCAGAGAAAGAGAGAGAGAAAAGTTTTTATTCCCTTTCAACTGTTTCAAATATATTTCTTAACCTCGGTTACTGCTGTCCTGTCCTGAAAATATGTACTTAATCTCTTTTTGAATATATGTCACAAATCTTTTTACTTTAAGTTCAAGGGCCTTCCTCCCCTATAGATACTTAATTTCTGGAAGCTGATGGGACACACATCTTGGGTGATAGGTCTGTATAAAAGGGACCCTTTGAACCCTCCTACACTGTTGGTGGGAATGTAAGTTGGTGCAGCCACTATGGAAAACAGTGTGGAGGTTCCTCAGAAAAATAAAAATAGAATTACCATATAACCCAGCAATTCCACTCCTGGGCATGTACCTGGAAAAAAACTATAATTCAAAAAGATACATGCATCCCGTGTTCATTGTAGCACTATTCACAATAGCCAAGACATGGAAACAACCTAAATGTCCATCGACAGATGAATGGATAAAGAAGATGTGGTACATATATACAATGGAATATTACTCGGCCATAAAAAAGAACAAAATAATGCCATTTGCATTAACATGGATGCAACTAGAGATTATTATACTAAGTGAAGTCAGAAAAAGAAAGACAAATACCATATGATATCGCTTATATGTGGAATCTAAAATATGGCACAAATGAACCTATCTACAAAACAGAAACAGACTCACAGACATAGAGAACAGACTTGTGGTTGCCAAGGGGGAAAGGCAGGGGAGGGATAAATTAGGAACTTGGGGTTAGCAGATACAAACTACTATATATAAAATAGATAAACAACAAGGTCTCACTACTGTATAGCACAGGGAATTCTATTCAGTATCCTATAATAAGCCATAATGGAAAAGAATATAAAATAAAGAACGTCTGTATGTGTACCACTGAGTCACTTTGCTGTACAGCAGAAATTGGCATAACATTGTAAACCAACTACACTTCAATTTAAAAAATTATAAAACTTAAAAAAATCAGTACTGACACTTAAAACATTTTTAATAAACAAAATCTAAAAAGAAGCCAAATCTTGAAAAAAAAATAAATTAAAAAGTTGACCAAAAAAATTAATTAAAAAAATAAAGGGACCCTTAAAACTGACATTTAAGTGAAGACGACCCTGGCCTCAGGTTGTTGGGTGATCCTCTTAATTCTTCCTAGATTTTTTTTTTAAAGTAGATTTTAAAAAATAAATGACGAAAGTGATATAGAAATATCCTGAGTCTTTGGTCTCATGTCATGACAAATCCACGCTGGATTCCTGTGATCACCACTCACTTCTGCTATAGCACCTTCACAATATTCTCCCCATAATTCATTCAAGCTTGTTGTCTGGCATCAAAAGTCAAACTCACCAATCCATACGTTCACAGAATCCAACATTCTCCTTTTGGAAACAGGAAAAATATTTGTCTGCCTTCATGCTACATGCTTCTTCCTCGTTCTTTACAATTTTACTAAAAGGCTACCCAGACTTTTAGTCCTGGTGAAACAGAGGCCACGTCAGTCTCCCCTCCCCCAGGGCCCACGCATGGTAGTGAAGCGGATGAATGATGGGATGCTGGGATTCTAAGAGCACAGCCGAAGACTCTTCAGCATCCTGGCCTAGGAGACAACCACACAATTTCACATCATCAGATCACCCCCTCCCCCTCTGTAACAGCCTTGGGATTAAAATCCATGTTTTAGTTCCTTTTAGGTATCATTCCCGATTGCTGCTGGAAAAGTGAAGGCTGAGAAAATTAAAAAACAGGGCATTCACTTATTCATTTCTTCAACAAACAATGAGCCACATCCAAGGCTCAGAGCTGAAACTCCACGGAAACCCCCCTGCACTCAAACTTCAGCACGTCAGGCACCGCATGTCATTTTGTTGTTGTTGTTGTTTTTTGCGGTACGCAGGCCTCTCACTGTTGTGGCCTCTCCCATTACGGAGCAACAGGCTCCGGACGCGCAGGCTCAGCTGCCATGGCTCACGGGCACAGCCGCTCCGCCGCATGTGGGATCTTCCCGGACCGGGGCACGAACCCGTGTCCCCTGCATCGGCAGGCGGACTCTCAACCACTGCGCCACCAGGGAAGCCCACCGCATGTAATTTTTGCCTGACAAATGGATTCATTTTTAGTTATACATAATCACGAGCAGAATGTAAAACAGTTAACAGTGTGGGCTGAAGCATCAGAATTCAGACTGTGACACTTCAGTTGTAAGAGCCTGGACAAGTTACTTCTCTGAGTTTCCATTTCTGCATCTATAAAATGGGGTGAATAAAATCTAACCCATTGGGTTTATCTGCAAATTCACAAAAAACACTTTCAGCAATCACTCAGTGCAGTGCCTGGCATACAATTTTAAATTACTTTAAAATTCGCTGTTATTATTATCGACAAAAGAATTTCCTGCAGCACTTTGAGGTACTGGGAGGGGAAAAAAAAAAAAACCCAGCATCAAACCGTTTTACTGCTGTGCAAAGTTTCTTTCAGCAATAGTCTACAGTCTTAAGGATACTTAAAAATTTATTGAACCCTTGCAGTGTCCAAAGTACTAAACTCAATACTGAAGAGAAATCAAAGAGAGAAAAATACACAGAGGCTGCCTTCAGAGGTACTTAAATTTTAGGAGAGGAGACAGAAAATGGTTTTAGAATGTGTCATCCCCGTAGAAGGTTGAAAAGTGCTTCCCGACCCTCACCAAAAGATATCTGCGTCCAAATCCCTCGAACCTGTGAATGTCACCTTATCTGGGAGAAGAGAGGGGGAGAGGGGTCTTTGCAGGTGTGATTAACGTAAAATGGGAGCTGATCCGGATTATTCCGGTGGTCCCTAAATGCAACCACGTGAATCCTTACATAAGAGGGAGGCGATGGGAGGTTTTAGACACAGAAGAGAAGGAGGCATGAGGACAGACCCAAGAGAGATGGGAAGACACTACCTTCAAGTGATGTTGCCAGAAGGTAAAGACCCATGAGGAGGGGGCACGATTCTCCCCTAAAAGTCTCCTGCCAACACCTTCATTTCGGCCCTGGGACACTGATTTTGGACTACTGGCCTCCAGAACTACATGAGAATGAAGCTCTGTTGTTTTAAGTCACCATGTTTGTGGTCATGTGTTAAGGCAGCCACGGGAAATTTACAGACCCTCTGATGAAAATCCATCCATCCGTACCTTCCTTCTACTCACCAGTGCCTGGGAAGGGGCGACCACAGAATTCATCCCCCGCCTGGACCATTTTGGGAGTGCAAGAGGCTGCTATTACTAGCCTCATCAGGACGCCACGGGCAACTGGTGGTGGTCCAGGTGAAAGAGGACATGCCACAGATATCCCCACACCCTACCTGACCGCTGCCCATCTCTTGTTCACTTCCCACCCTGTCCTTTCATGCAGTACCACAAGCTCCACGGCTCTCTCTCCCGGCCACACTGGCCCTCTGGAGTCCACGTACGTGTCTGCACCCTCCCACTCACATGCCCCCTCCCTGTAAACACCAACCCATCCCTCAGATGCTCTAAGTCCAATGCCAATATACCTGCGCTCAGAGATGCTTGCCCTGTCCCTCTGGCACATCGCAGTTGAAAGTTTACATTCCTTTACATAACAGTTTTATACAATGTATATTTACATTTTTATATAATTAACATCTTTCTCTATCTCCTCTATAAACTGCCAGTTCCGGGAGGCCAGTAACCATATCTGTGTGGGTTTTTCTCACTACTGTAATCCAATGGCCAGCATGGCGTGGGGTATACAGTTGGTGCTCCAAAAGCAGTTACTGTGATAAAATAAGGAAGGAGAGGGGAGCAAGAAAACCAGGAGAGGAAAGGAAGAGGGAACTGAACACCGAACTGGTGGGTTTTGAGCCCATGACTTAAAACCATGGATCGTTTGTGCACTTTACAAGCTAGAGGAATGACTGACAGTGAACTATCCTGAATCGAGCGACACTTCAGTACCTTCCTAAAGCCGTGTCCTCAAAACACCGGCAAACGGTTCTTGCAGAATTCCATGCTCACTCAAAGCCTGTGGCCTTTAGTATTTGTTGAGTCATCAAATCTTATGGATTTATGGATGAAGGGATGGATGGATGGACGCATGGAAGGATACATGGATGGATACATAGATGGATGGATGAAGACTGGTTGAATAAATGGGTGACTGGATAAATGGATAGATGAACTTAAAATATACGGTAGTATAAGATTCTGCAATAGCGTATTTTTGGAGTTTTTGTTTTTCATTGTTTCTTGGCTTTCAGAGTTGAACTAAATTAAACAGAACTTAATACTTAGAATTCTAAATTTCTATGCCTATAAGTATTTTTTATAAGATCACATTTAGTACCTAACTTTTTAATTCAAAAAAAATGAAACTTCTTGGTCTCCCCATTTCCTCTCCTTTTAATTTTGACAGTGTTTAAATGTAAGCAATAAAGTTCAGTCTGTCTCTCTCTCTGTGTCTCTGTCTCTGTCCCTGTCTTTCTCTCCCTCCCTATCTCTCTCTCACACTCACACACACACACACACACACACACTCTCTCTCTCTCTCTCTCTCTCTCTCTCTCACACACACTCTCTCTCTCTCTCTCTCTCTCTCTCTCTCTCTCTCTCACACACACTCTCTCTCTCTCTCTCTCTCTCTCTCTCTCTCTCTCTCACACACACTCTCTCTCTCTCTCTCTCTCTCTCTCTCTCTCTC
>NW_006782851.1:2511722-2515305 GCF_000442215.2 Lipotes vexillifer
CACACACACACACACACACTCTCTCTCTCTCTCTCTCTCTCTCTCTCTCTCTCTCACACACACTCTCTGTCTGTCTCTCTCTCTCTCTCTCTCTCTCTCTCTCTCTCTCTCTCTCTCTCCCCCCTAACGTGCTCCCTCCTGGACACTTTTTCCTCCCCTGAGAGCCCGGACAAGGTGTCACTGTAAAACCAAAGCGCCTTCCAGTCCAGAGCTGTGGGAGGATATTTCCTAAATAAGAGGTGATGCTCAGCCACCCAGATGCTTCACTTCTGACCTAAGAGGGAAGCTAGCAAGGTGGAACCACTCTGCGCGAAGGTGCCCTCACAAAGCCACTGCCCAGGAGGCTGGCTGCACTCTGCCACGAGATGCAGGCAGGGCACGTGCCCAACACGGCCCACAGACAGGGGTCCATCACCGCAGCGGCTGCTCTCCCGGGATCCCAGACCTCTGAGTGTCTGCTTCTCAACGGCATTTGCAAGAGAACATAACTCTGGGGGATGCAGGTCAGGGTCATCACAAGCAGCCTACATGGTGCCACCTTCCTGACTCTGTGTTGAAAACCTGCCTGGCTCTTTGCCCATCTCTAGTCTCATTAATTTGTCTTTGGGCCCCTTTACTTTCCATGCCCTGCCCCCCACCCCCCATGAAACGAATGCAACATGTTAAAACACATCTGCAAGCTGGCACAGCTGTAATCTGCATCAGGTTCCCCAGGAAGACTAGACTCTAAACGTAAAACACAAACTCTCTGACAACTTAATTTAAGGCTGTTCTCCAGGAAAGGCTGGGACTGCACACCAGTGCTGGTAAAAACTTTTTGTTTCATAATAGAGTTCCCAGGTCCCAAGGGATAGAACTGCAAGTGATGAAACTTTATTTTTATTTGATTTTCAAAAGATCTATGAGGTTGCTCTATGACCAATCACTTCCTGCTCATAAAATTTAAACATATGGGTTCAAAGACATTAGCCTGGTAATGAAAATGTGCACATCTGTTCCTTCAAGTCTTCATCTTTGGAAAGAACTAAGGCAATGCAGTAAATATAAAAATATGCTGAAACACATATTTAATATTTGGTAATAATCTCCATCTTTCCATCAGACCCAGACAAATTAGACACTTTGGATGGTGTGTGTCTATGAATATGTTTCCTTCCAATTAAAATCCTCTTAAATGTAGTCCATCTTGGATTTCAAGCTTTTTTAGAACTTTCAGGTGGTCGGAGGATCTGAGAGGGGAAAGTGATGTGAACATATGGGAAAAAGAACTGAATGGTCCATGTGTTTAGAATTCATATCTACACCAGGAAATTTTCTACAACTGGAAGGTTTCAGGGCTGTGAAACTCAAAATATGTCATAGGCTGGGCTTACTGCATCCTTCCACAAGCCGAGACCTCCACATCAGAGTTCCTCATGTTAAGGACATTTTCAGTGTCTCCACTTGAAAAATTCAGAACTATCAGAGGAAATACGGTTCTCTTCAACCCTGCTCAGTCTAATAAAGAAATCAGTAACAGAACTATGTGTGTACCTAACCGAGGAAACATAATAGTTAGGTCATATTTACAAAGCTATTCTGAACCTTAATAAAACCTTTTTATTGCGGCATAAAAACAGAGAAGTCTATTCCTATTATCAAACCAAGTGACAACCAATAAAAAACATGCCTCGTAGCCATAGGCAAGCAAGTCTGCTGGGCTGTTGTTGCTGTGGATCTGGGGTTTTTTAACCTCATGTCTGCCTGGGGTGTATTCACTGAATTCATCGAGCTTTTCTTCCATTTCTTGTGCACATCACAAATCCCCGAGGCACTGGTCCTCAGAATTATTCTAACTCATAATTAGGAGACATGAGCCCATTACGACCGCACTTGAAAAGACAGCCAAGCAGGGTGGGCATAGGTCACCCTCTTCCTACGTCACACCAGTACAAAAGCCGGCTATTGTCAGATCTAAAGCAATGTAACCTCAGCGTTGCCTGAAGAGCTCAGAGAACAGAAAATCCCTGTAACTAAAAAGGCTCTCTGTGCATGACAATTGGCTTTGAAGTTTGAGAGAGATCTCATCTCGAAAATCTTCTCAGGAAAAAAACAACTCTGTTTACAGGGATTTGGGGACACACATGGGAGACTGCTAAGATGCTCCGCTTTGCTCCTTATACATTTCTCTGCAGGAAAGAGGCCCCTGTGGGAACCCCACACAAATAAAGAGACCTGATCAGTAAGGAGAAAGAATGGCTGGTCCTTTCTACAACCTCCGGTGTGAATCGAATAATCTCCCTTCAAAGAATTCGTGTCCTGAGCTTCCAAACTTGCTGTGCCAATGACAGACTGGGATGGAGACAGATGAGGCAAGCAGATGCGGGATGCCCGCCTTCCTCACAGCTGCAAGTCAGGGGCTCTGCTGGGATAACGCAGGTGACAAGCAGGGTTTAAACTCCGCGTCCAACCTGCACGGACGCTGCCACCGGACAAACAGCCACAGAAGGCAAAGGGAGAGAGAAGCCTCTTAGAGAAACGCAGGGCCACCTCTCCGGAGCTAGCCCCATGCCACAGGCACAGGAGCCCACGATGCACGCGACAGCACTCCCATACACAGGCGTGCTCCGGCATGATTTCCTCACGGGTCCGTGCCAGTAGGAAAAGTCAAGCCCAAATTCCAGAACCTTTCCAGGAGGTCACTTCAGCCCCTTCCTCTGACATCTAGCTCAGCCCTCCCGGGGCCCACCTCTCCTTTCAAGGTTCTCCACGGCCCCCCTCGCAGAGTGGAACACGCGGTCGGGTGAACGAGGCTATTTTTCCGCCTGGGCGGTCTCACTCAGGGCCTCCAGCCCCAGTCTTCCGGGGAGGCATCTGCTACGAAGGGGCAGCGGGAGGACCTCGGCCGCCTCACGCGCGCGCGTGTACAAGCACAAACGCACACCCACACCCACTCTGCCGGCCGCCCCCATCCATGCACGCCCTCCCACACACTCCCAGCAAAGTTCGCCCCGGGGCCCCAGAGGGCGGCGGCGTCCCCTTACCTTTGGAGAACAGGGCGGCCAGGCTGACGAGCACGGGGGACCAATGGTGCCACAGCGTTCCCATCGTAGACGCGCACATCCCGGAGACCCGGAGCGAGGACCGGCGGCTCCCCGGCGCCGTCTGGGCGGTGAAGACACAGTCGCCAAGCGCCCGGAGGACGGGAGCTGGCCGGGAGGGCGAGGGAGCGCCGGGCTAAGGGCGCGAGCGGCCGCGGCGCCCTGCGTCCTCCTCCCGCCCCTCCATGGCCTGCGGAAGGCGACACCGCGCGCCGCTCCGGAGTTGCTCTCCCGAGTCCAGCGCGCGCGCAGGCAAACCCCACCTCCCTTTCACCCCCACCAGGATATTTTTACTTTCATCCACGCGAATTTGTTCCTTGCCGTTTACCCAGCGAGGACTGGCCCCCAGGTGGCCCCCAAAGGGCGCCTCCGGGAGCGCGGGGACGCGGGGCGGGCGGCTCCGGGTGGGCTAGCGGGCGACGGCGGGGCGGCGGGGCGGCGGCGTCCGGGGCGGAGGCGGTGCGGGGACCTCCGGCCGGGGGGCCGGGCGCCCGGAGCGGGGC
>NW_006782851.1:2516351-2534263 GCF_000442215.2 Lipotes vexillifer
AGCCCCGCGGGTCCGGGGACCTCGCCGCCCGCGCGCCGCCCGCGCTCGGCCGAGCCTGCCTCCGGCACGGACGCGAGCGCCACGAAGCTCCGCGCGCGCTAGGGGTCTGCCTTAAAAATTAGTCTTTTTTTTAAAAAAGCCCCCCCCTTTCGGAGTGACAGCCGCGAGCCCCAATCCGCGCAGCCAATCCCTCCTCCCGGGTCTGCCCCTCACCCACCCTTGCGGCCACCCCGCCCTGCGCGCGCGAGCGGGAGGGGGGCGCCTGGGAGGCGGGCGAGCACCGGGCGGGTTCTGCCTGCTCGGAGGAGGCGGGAGGGAGCTGCCCGCTCTCCCAACAGGTGTCAGGAAGGCCATCTGCTTTCTCTCGCTCTTCAGACCTCAAGCTAAGGGCAAGTCCTACAGCCTGGGGGTTTCTAAGGCTCTCCGCCTGCCAGTGAATACAATGCCTGTAGAGGCCCTCACCCCCGCTCCTCAGTCTCTGGGTAGGAGGACCTCTGACATGCCAGGCGTCCTGAGGGTCATGCTGACCCCACCCCTATCCTGGAATGACCACCAAGTCAGTGATCCTAAAAGAATCCCGTCCTGACTCCCCGCTGGCCCATTTGGAGCTGGGAATGGATCCATTAAGGGCCAACGCGGCCTTGAGAAGATAAGAGACAAGTTCTTCATTTATCCTTCCTGAATCCCTAATTAAGACACCCCGGAAACCAAGGCCACAAAGCATCAGCGTATGATTTTAGCCCAAGGACTTCCCCACGTGAGCCTTTGAATTAACCAGATCAGAAATCAGAGCGAGGGAAAGCGTTTTGAATATTTAAAGAATACTGCAAACCAACAACAACCAAGGCAAATGAGGTGAATTTACCTCAGAAGGTAAAAATGGGTCATCATCATCCGGCCAAGGGAGCCACAGATGTTTTAGTCTAGATGCCGGTGGTTGCGAAATATACCAACACTTTAAGAGTGTTTAGCTTTCAAAGTTTCAAAAGACTGTCTGGGTTTCACTCCTGGTGATGATATATGTTTCTACTTTATTCTATGTTTAATTTTCTGAATGTCTGTCCTGTTTTTCTTTCCTTTACTTCTTAAACTTTCTGCCTTTTCTCTTTGCATCTCTCCACTATAAAAATTCTGAAGAATTTATGCAGCAAAGAACCTAAGAGATTACACATTTCAGTGCTCCTGAAACTTAAGTTTCGACATCACCTGGGACCTTGAGAACCCGCCCCCGCATTCATCAGGTCCAGGTGGTACTCAAGAGTCTGCATTCCTAACAATTGCCAGGTGATGCCGATGCTTTCTATCCAAGGACCACTGGTCTAGTCCACTATCCCTTCCACCTCACTGAAAGGGAAACTGAGGCTTAGTCCCCGACACACCGTCACCTGGCCTCTTAGTGGCAGAGACAGTAAACTGCACAAAATGCCAACTCTAGCTTGCCAGAGTCAGTTTCAATGTGAAACTCAGTCTATTTTAAAACATTTTTCCAATTTATTGACTAGGAACTAATGATCCCTATTCTTTACTAAAAACAATCATTTTATATATTCTAAATCAAATTGAGATATTCTTTTCCAGAATTGAAATCACTAGATACCTTTTAGGGGGGGGGGAGTGGTATGTCATTGCAAAAGAGTTCCTCTATCTGCATCCTCAGGACTAAAGGTGGCTGACAGATTCCATGTTAAATGATTTCCCCATTATACACAGTTGGCTTTACAAAGTTTTTTCTGCTCTTTGGTGTGGAAGCCTTTGGGGGAAGCTGCAACTCCAGATACCCGATCAGTGGCAAAAATAAGATGTAAGCATGGCTACTCACTCTCCAGAATGCAGTTCTAGCTAATACATCTAATCTTCTTTGGGTAATTAGCACAGCTAATCCTAGGAGAAGCAATGCCTTAGGAAGATTTGGAAAAGAAGGCTGAGGCCTGCCAGCTCTTAGCTGTGCCAAGGCCTCGGGGACCACTTCCCATCCGACGCGCCTGCCTTGTCTCTCTCAAATTAATTGTGAGAAATCTGCTTTCCTCCAAGAATATGTGTTTCCTCTGCAAGGCCATAAATCAATTTGTAAGCCTAATTTTGTCAGTAATTAAATAGTACTAATTGTTCATGCTGTGTGGATTAGGCTGTGACACCAGGCAGTTTGGGTTGTCGTCTTTCCATAAAACAAAACGTTTTTCTGCAGCAGTTTCCAGAAAAATTAGGAGATGGTAAAGGTGGAATTCAAGCATTGAAGGGAACTGTCTCGTTGGTGGTTAGAAGAGGCTTTGGGGTACCGCAAGGATGGGACATTCTTTAAAACGGAATCAGTCCACTTCCAACCCTTCTCATCACATCAAAGGAGAGAGGCTCAGGCCTGAGCAACTCTTGGAAGAGAACTTTTCACAATTGCAAAGCCCTTGCTTTTAAAACAAAAGGCAGGGCTTCCCTGGTGGCACAGTGGTTGGGAGTCCGCCTGCCGATGCAGGGGACACGGGTTTGTGCCCCGGTCCGGGAAGATCCCACATGCCGTGGAGCGGCTGGGCCCGTGAGCCATGGCCGCTGAGCCTGTGTGTCCGGAGCCTGTGCTGCGCCACGGGAGATGCCACAGCAGTGAGAGGCCCGCGTACTGCAAAAAAATAAAATAAAAATAAAACAAAAGGCAGATCTTTCTGTTCAGAGTGACTATGTCTAGCTAGAATTTGTGAATGTGGTTTATTTTTACTTTAATTATTAATATGTTTGATGTCTCAGTTTCCCTTTAGTGATGTAAGTTGCCTTTTCAATTAAGTTACCTAAGTCTTTGAAGAATGGGCTGATTTCAAGGAGAACATTAAATCACTACTGATAGGACATGTGTCACCTTCCCCCCTGGACAAAAGTCATGAAGATGGTGAGAAATGCCTGAAGTCTGAGAATCATTGGGATGAAACGTGAGCTGCCAGATCAATCCCTCCTGAGGGTGCAGAGGAACCTTTCTGAAACTTCTTTTCTTCTCAGTTTCCCCAAATTTGTGGAATGGCCAGGAAATAGAAAAGGCCAGATCCAACAACTTGTCTCTTTCAAGAGTGGCAACAGCATTCCGACGTGGAGTGCACTGTTCCCAGCAGGTCTACTTCTGGCCCTTCCTGGTGAGGCCGAGCAAGGTCATCCCTCCAGACAGAGCCCCCCCAGAGACTCCCCATTAAGTGCCTTTGAGGATGGTGCAGGATCTGGTGTTCTCTGCTCCCTGCACGTGGATGGCAATGCTTCTCAGCCTGCTTGCAGGGCACCAGTTAAATGTGAGTGGAAGTGATGAGGGCACTTCTAAGATGAGGCAGTGACAAGCCCGCCTGTGACTGTCCACAGTGCACCTCCCCGCACCCCCATCAGGGGGGTTGAATAGACCACGTGCTTGAGATGGTGCTCAAGCTGCTCCAAGACGGTGGGACCCCCATCAGCCAGCCCAGAAGACCTAGGGAGGCAAAGCCCCCTGCAACCCACGTGAGACATCTGGCAGGAGAAAGGAATCGTCATTCTGCAGTCTGGGTTCTTCTGGGTCACCGTGGTGAAATCTAGATTTTTCTTCTTTTCTCCCCCTCCCCTCTGACACTCCTCCTCCCAGGGGTCCACAAGCAGATGTTAAAAACCCAACATATGGGAACTCTCCTGGGTGACCCCCGGCCTCTCCAGGTAACCCCTAGGTGAACCTAAAGGATTAGGTTCCTTTTGCAAAGATTAAGAATAGGGTTCTCCTTTTGCCTTATTTTACTGTTTCATGGATCAATACAGAACACTCAATGGGACCTTAAACAGTCCTCATTGAAGTTATATGCAGTGCTGCCTGGAAGAAATCCTGCGTTTCTACCTGTAGCTTGATCAGCCCCTGGGGGCCCCCTCTGTCAGGGGTGAGGCTTCTACCAGAGGTCAAGGAGAACCTGCAAGTCTGCCTCTGCCGTGAACCCACCGCTAAAAGACCTCCTGGACTTTTTCATTCACTTGTTCATTCATGGCAGCCTGTGATGGACGCTTAATGTTCACCAAAACCTCTACCTGTAGCCAAACCACACACCCTGACCTTCCTAAGTTTAAGGTTAAGTGTGGCTATAGGTTGAGTGGCCAAAAGAATGTGGATGGAAGTGATGCCCATCCCTTCCAGGAAGAGCCTACAAAACCTCCCTCTGGCGTGATCCTGCAACCTCTTTTCCCACATCTTCCAGCTGGAGGCCAAAGTCCAGTAGGGAACCCCAAGGCCCCCAGCAAAGACAGAGTGATGAGATGGAGGGAGGCTGGCCCCCCTAAGTGTGGAAGGTCACGTTCTAGCACTAGATTTGGGGCCAGCAAGAAATAAGATTGTATGATGTTAAGTCACAGGAGTTTGAGAGTTTCTTTGTTACGACAGCTGATGTGAATAATTCTAACCAATACACCTCCTTTGAACTCAGCCTGGCTCCACAGAAGCAGGAGTGGAGTACAAGCAAAGCATAAAAAAATAATCCATCCGTGTCCAACTCTACCCACCAAGAAATGGCTTATAGTCCAGTGGAGGGAGAAACATGGGCACCTGGAACCACAGCTAAGCTTTGGACTAATTATGATACACATCAGGAGAGCTCAAAGGAGGGAGGTGTGGCTTTGCACTGAAATGATGGCTGCACCAACCACACTGCACCAATTAATGGCCATGCAAGATGCTCTGGGTCCTGCACCAGGCACCAGACAGAATGCAGTGTGGAGGACCATGCTGCCCTTATACTTGATCTCTTGGGATCTTTAGAGTATCACAGAGAGGAAGGGCTGGGACTTCCAAGGGAGGGTCCTCGTGGGCTGGGGTACTCAGAGGAAAGGCATTTAGGTGGATCCCATACTCCATTCAATACATATTTATTACATGCCAATAGGCCAGGCACTGGAGGTTTAGCAAGTGTACAAGCTGCCACCAAGCTTATATTCTCCTGAAGACAGGCAGACAACATAGAAGCAAACTGGGAACAAGATACTTTCAGAAACAGCCTAAGAAGAAACTCAGGACAATGTTTAGTTAACTTCTGAGAGGTTGGGCAAGGCTTCTCTGAGAAGATGGCCTTAGAAAGGGGACCTCACTGGTGAGAAGAACCCTCTGTGTACAGATCAGGGTCCTAACCATGTCTGGTGGAGGAAACAGCAAGTGCAAAGGCCCTGAGGTGTGAAAAAGCTGAGAGGGTCAGAAAGAAAACAGTGCAGCTGAGGCTGAGTGAAGCCAGGGAGAGCAAGGAAGGAGGTGAGGTCAGGGGACGGATAGGAGATATGCAGAGCCTTGTCGGGATTTGCGTTGGTGTAAGGGAATTGGGAGGCCAGCGTGGGATGTCAGGTCAGATGAGCTGAGTCACATTTCTGGAAGATCTCCAGGTGTTCCGAGAGCACCTAAGAGGCAGGGGCCAAGCGTGAGCTCACCAGCCTCTCTTCCCCTCCTGGAGCCCCTGCCTTCCTGCCTTCACAACACCTGGCCTCTGTGCGGCCACTGGGTGCCAGGGAGGCTGGTGAGCTAAGAATCCCATGCCCAGAGCAGGATGGGCTCTGCCGTAGCCCGGGGGGCTGGCCCCCTGCACACCGAGTCCTTCCCCACTTTCCTGTCTAATTCCTGGTCCCAGTGTTCTGGCTTGAAAACACTCCACTCATTCCTCATCTAAGAAAATCTCAATTGTGGAGCTCCTCTATGTGCCCTGCACTGGCTATATTATCCTCCAGGACGGAGAAAACAGGCCGGCGAGGCTGATCACCATGGAAGTCCAGGCCAGAGCAGGAAATCTTTCTGACAGCGTGTGGCTTGGCTGGCGGCAGCCACCCGCGTTTGGAGCGCCAGCCTCTGTGGTCCTTGGGAGCCGCCACTTCTCAGCCTGGTTGACCAAGGCTCCTCTGTTGAGGGTGGGCTGTCTACGCACCATCAGGAGGAAAATGGGGGTGTCAGTCTGAAGGTCTTAAGCCAGAAAGCATCCTTCACAAAGAAAGAGCCAGCCCCCGCCTAATTCTTCCAGAGCACTTGATCACAGACAAAAGAGAACGCTGGCGCTACGACCAGTGTTCTGACCAGATCCTGAGCCAGGATCCCATGATGAGCAAGACTCATCCCAAGGACCCAGTTTCTCTTCTCAGCTCAGCACTAAATGGTCTGATTTCTTTAGTCCCTTTGAAATCAGCATTTCCAGTGGGCTTGAAAGGCTGGGTCTTGGGTTCCATACACCTTTGTCAGGGAGTGAATTTACCCCTTTTTGTGGACTTTGAATCAGATGTGCACATCCTGGGGTTGTGATGGAGGGAAGGAAATGGCTCCCCATCTCTGGCCAAAAAAAAAAAAAAAGTTTATGAAAGTGGCACAGAGGGAGTTGATCCTGCACGGGAGGAACTCAGCAGCCACAGAAGGAAACGCTTCATTTGGCAATTTATAGAGTTTGCCAACATCAAAGGGAAAGTGAGCCCTGCAGGTTGTTACAAGCAAACATTCCACAGCTTCAAAGCTGAAATCTGAGGACACTTTCAACGGACTAACCTGGAAGTTACTTTAAGGATGCTTTGGGGAATAAACAAATGGCAGTAATAGGGCTAGGAAGACTTCTGGCTTAAAAAAACTCGACTTTTTCCTCTTAATAAAAGTCCTCTAAGATCACCCAGTAAATCAGGTGTACGCTCCAATTTCTTCCTGACGGCTAGCTTTTCTCAACAGTATAGAGTTCTCTGCTCGGAATTTCAATAACTTACTCTTGTCTTTTCTCTCACAGATATGTTGGTCAAAGTCAGGATGTAGGGTCCCCACCTCCAAACAGCCACAAAAGTCTTTAAAAAGATTATTTCTCACAATTCTCAAATACCAGTTTTTCATTTTGTCCAAAGGTCTCTGTCAGTTTGGTGTTTAAATTGATCAACATAAGAGTCATCCAGTGTGATTAAATATGATCAATTATTCGTAAATTGATCTTGGTCTCATCGCATGAGACAACTGGAGAAAATGACCAGTGACATCAGTGAGCTCTTTGGGTGTAAAAGTAAATGCAGTGACCAATGCTGTCATGCTCCAGTGTTTCATTGGAGGGATGGTTTAGAAGATTATTTTCAACTCTAACCACCAAATAGTAAAATATATGTGACGCTGGTTAAATGTTGGTTTTGTGGTTACTTTAATGCATCAGAAAGGCGGCAAAGCAGCACCTAGAAACGAGACCGTCTCAAGATTTACTTTTGCACCGACAGCAAGAACAGCGGAGCAGAACTGTGGTCCTCTGGCGCCGGGGAGGCTGGGTGTACCGCCGCCCGGACTCACAGCATCAGTGGACCTGCAGCGACCCCTAGTGCTGAAGAGGTAGCAGCTCATCTTGTTTTCCCATCCGAGAATAAATGAATTGACATCTCCCGCTGCAACCAAAGGTCACAAGCTGTCATGTTTTAATTAGTCAAATTATATATTTTTAAACTAGAAATGTATCTTATCACATCATTTTAACAAAGGAAGAAGGTTGCCAAGCCCTTTTCACGGTGGTGAAGGAAATCCTGAGGCTGGAACCTTGAGCCTTATATGCTCCTAAAAGTGTAAATAAAAACATCACGGAATTGACTTAAGAATTAAAACATAAGCACTTATACCACGTGCGCCCTCCGTAATACTTGAGTTGAACTTGGGTTGTTCTTTAAAATCTGTCAAGCAAGTGATCATTTTTAAATGGGTATATGCACCCATGTTGATTATTCAAATGAATATTTCCAAACAAGAGGATGCTAGCAGCATCCTCCACTTTCTCAGGATCAAATGTGTCTCTTAAGTAAAGGCAAAATCCCTGGTTCCTTTGGGGGAGTTTAAAGAGTTGCATAAGGTATATTCATAGCAACACTATTTACAATAGCCAAGACATGGAAACAACCTAAATGTCCCTCAACAGATGAACGGATAAAGAAGATGTGGTACATATATACAGTAGAATACTACTCAGCCATTAAAAAAGAATGAAATAATGCCATTTGCAGCAATGTGGATGTAACTAGAGATTATCATACCAAGTGAAGCAAGCCAGAAAAAGAAAGACATACCATATGATATCACATATGTGGAATCTAAAATGTGACAGAAATCAACCTATCTATGAAACAAAAACAGACTCACAGACATAGAGAACAGACTTGTGGTTGCCAAGGGGGAGGGGTGGGGGAGGGCTGGAGTGGGAGTTTGGGATTGGCAGAGGCATATTAGTATATATATAATGGATAACCACAGGGTCCTGCTGTAGAGCACAGGGAACTCTATTCAATATCCTGTGACAAACCATCATGGAAAAGAATATAAAAAAGAATATGTGTGTGTGTAAAAAAAAAAAGAAAAGAAACAAAAGAGTTGCATAAGAAAAAGAGATCTCAGATAGAGAGAACACTGGGTCCTGCTCCTGGAGAAGACACTTTACATGTGGTTTAGAGATGAGTGGGGTTGTGAGACGTCTGGAATCATACCAGTGTCATTGACAATGGCGATGACCATTTAAAATAGAGAATCTTAGAGCTGGGGCAGACTGGCCCTCCCCTACTGCAATCCTCCCACATTGGATGTGAGCAAATAAAAACCAGAAAGAGAGAATTCATTAACTTAATTATTGCTGCCTTTTTAAAACACTGCTACTAGGATCAAATAATTCAGGAAGTAGAAGTCTGAGCATAAATTGCTCATGACCATCAAAATTGGCCCCTTCTACTCATCGTTATCAGTGAGATCCAAAAGTAGCTCCTAGGGAGTGTCTACCTGCAACTGTTATATGTTTAAAATAAACTAAAATACAAGTGGTTGGAGTTTCTTTTCTTTTCCTTTGATTCTGACATTTCTGTGCTGGGGCCACTATAGAAATGACTCTTAGAAAATCTATTATGAGAAATGTGTGCTTAACACGTATTTACTTAGCAAACATTTCAAAATTCTTTCCAAAATTAGCCTTCAAGAAGTTACAGTTTGGGGACTTCCCTGCTGGTCCAGTGGGTAAGACTCCACGCTCCCAGTGCAGGGGGCCTGGGTTCGATCCCTGGTGGGGGAACTAGATCCCGCATACATGCCGCAACTAAGAAGTCTGCATGCCGCAACTGAAAGATCCTGCATGCTGCAACTAAGACCCGGAGCAGCCAAAATAAATAAATAAATGAAAATAAAATTATGGGCTTCCCTGGTGGTCCAGAGGTAAAGAATCCACTTTCCAATGCAGGGGACGCGGGTTCGATCCCTGGTCGGGGAACTAAGATCCCATATGCTGCGGGGCAACTAAGCTGGCGTGCCTCTAGAGCCCTCGAGCCACAACTAGAGAGAAGCCCGCGCTCCACAAGGAAGAGCCCGCGTGCCTCATCTGAGACCCGACGCAGCCAAAAATAAAAATAAATGAAAAAATAAAATAAATCTTTAAAAAAAGGAAAAGAAAAAATAATCTGAACTTCATCAAAATTAAGACATTAAAAAAAAATAAAGTTACAGTTTGAATAAAATTCCCATGGTATCAAAACTAGAGTTAAGTGGGAAGCAGCCGCATAGCACAGGGAGATCAGCTCCATGCTTTGTGACCATCTAGAGGGATGGCATAGGGAGGGTGAGGGAGATGCAAGAGGGAGGAGATATGGGGATATATGTACAGGTATAGCTGATTCACTTTGTTATACAGCAGCAACTAACACACCATTGTAAAGCAATCATACTCCAATAAAGATGTTATACAAAAAAACCCCAAAAAACTAGAGTTAGTTACCTACGCACCCACTTTGAGTGGATGCTTTTTAATAACTGGCAGTTTCTGAAACCATCTACCTTGTTGCCATATCTAGCACCACTGTGTTTCAGCTACAAGACTGGCCCCCTGGTCACGATGACTGTCTGGAGGTGGCACCTAAGCCCAACTCCTCACAGCCCTGCCCCAGGACCTTTGCACCTGAAGTGAGGGGTGGGGGGAATCCACCTCCCTTTGGGTACCTGGAATATATGATGCAAAACTGAGAAGTTGCTGGCCATGTTACCACCTCCGAATGATCTGGAGGAAGCAACACAAGGAGAATAGAGTTTAAGAGACAAACCCTGGCTGCCGTTCCAGTCCCTCATTCAGGTCATTTCTCACGTTCCGTGAAATATCCTACTTTCCACGTAAACTCCTCTTCTTTAAGCTGGTCCAGGTTGAGTTGGTTCCTCACTACCAGAAGATCATCTTTCATCTCTCCTCTAACCTGACCCACTGGTTGAGCTCCTGTTCTACCCAGGTTGAAGAAACACTGGAAAGACTGAGTCGGCTCTGGACACTCCCTAGTCAGACCCTCGCGCAGCTGCCACCTCCGTGAAAAGCTCCAGCCCCCAAGTGCCCTCCAAGGCCGGCTGCGGGCTGCTCCTCTCCTGCTTCAGCAAGCCCTGCCCCGCTTCCCGCACACAAGCTGTGCCCCTGACGCAGGGCCTCCGCACAGACTGTTCCCTCTGCCAGGAACACGCTTCCACCCCATACCCATATGGCTGGCTCCCTCACTTCATTCTGGTCTCTGCTAAGGATTCCTTCGTCTTTCTTGGACACAATATTTAAGTGGCAACCCCCATCGCTTTCTCTCTTCTTACCCTGTGCTGTGTTTCATGTCATTTGTCAACACCTGTCTCTCTCCCCCACCTGGAATATAAGCTCCCTGAGAACAAGAACTGTGTTTTGCTCACTGCTCTATCCTCACCGCCCAGAACGCTGCAGAAAAACGCAGTCCCTCTGTAACATTTAAAAAACAAGTAGGGGGCTTCCCTGGTGGCACAGTGGTTAAAGGGTCCGCCTGCCAATGCAGGAGACACGGGTTCGAGTCCTGGTCCGGGAAGATCCCATATGCTGCAGAGCAACTAAGCCTGTGCGCCACAACTACTGAGCCTGCAAGCCACAACTACTGAGCCCACATGCCACAACTACTGAAGCCCGCGAGCCTAGAGTCCATGCTCCGCAACAAGAGAAGCCACCACAATGAGAAGCCCACGCACCGCAACGAAGAGTAGCCCCTGCTCGCTGCAACTAGAGAAAGCCTGTACACAGCAACAAAGACCCAATGCAGCCAAAACTAAATAAATAAAATAAATAAATTTATATTTAAAATAGACCCAACACAGCCAAAAATAAAATAAATAAAATAAAATAATTTTAAAAAATAAATAAAAAATAAAAAGCAAGTAAGTCAGAGAAAGACAAATATCATATGATATCACTTATATATGAAATCTTTAAAAAATGATACAGATGAACTTATTTACAAAACAGAAACAGACTTAACAATATTTCAACAATATTGAAAGCAGACTTATGCTTACCAAAGGGGAAATCTGTGGGGAGGAATAAAACAGAAGCCTGGGATGAGCATACACACTATATATGACAGATAACCAACAAGGACCTATTTTATAGCACAGGGAACTCTACTCAATATTTTGTAATAAACTAAATGGAAAAGGAATTTGAAAAAGAATAGATATATGTATATGTATAAATGAATCACTTTGCTGTACACCTGAAACTAACACAACATTGTAAATCAACTACCCTCCAATATAAAAGAAAAAAGAAAAATCAAGTAATGAATCAGCAACTCCTTCCTGACCCTCCCGCGTCTCCTCCAGCCTGAGGGGAAGTGTGCTCTGCATCCTGTTTGAAGAGCACACTGCTTGGGTACTATTTACCTGCTGTCTTTGGGCAGAACAACTGGTCAGTTTAATGAATTTAGCATTGAACTCCAGCTTGGAGCTCACTTAATTAGACCACTCATTTCACTGATGGTGAAGCGGATACTGAGAGAAGCAATGTGACTTGCCTTGACTGTATTTTCTTTTCCAACAGGGCAAGGATGTTAATATGAAACTCACCACAACTGATTATTTCCCAGTTCTCCTGTCCACCAGATGACTTTCTGAGGCAGTGCAGAAAGTCTGGGGTGGTTAGAGAGATGCCCTAACCCATGTGCTTGGATTTGAATTAATAGCTGTGTGACTTTGGCCAAATTACTTAACCTCTCTGAGCCTCAGTTTCCTTAACTTAAAAGATATATAGAATATTACTATCACCTAACATGTTGGGCTGTTACAGAATTAATTGAGAAAACCCACATAAAGCATCTACATGGTACTTAGCATCCTAGCATATAGTTACCATTATAATAGAGAGCTATTGCTAGTGACTGTTCCCTGAAGGTATAGAAATGTATTTTTCAAAATGTCATGTTTATCTTTGTCCAGTTCCCTATTTATCTGCACAGTTTATTGGGTTTCTACAGGATCCAGGCCAGGAACAGATTTTCTTAGCATGATGTTGAATCAGCCTGTCTGATCCATGAGGATCAGACTTATAACTGAAAGTCTTGTTTCTATCATGCTCACATTAGATCTCGTAAAAACATCAATCATTAAGAAGTCAGAGAGACAATGCATGCAAGTCAACTTTACTCATCTTGGAGTTTAAGGATCTTGCTCTTTTTTCAGTTAAAGATTTTCTTTTCTGTGCGCGCGCGCGCGCAGGCGCGCGCACACACACACAATCCAAGGCTTGGAAAACAACAACAACAAAACAAGATGCCTTATGTAGCTGCAAATTTTCCACGATGGAGAGTCCGCGGGTGTCAGTTCTGTTTGTTGATTTTTCATTTGGTGCACACAGTTAGGAAAAAGTGCTGACCAGGGTAAAAACCGTGTAACATTTCCAGGTTTTGTTCTTGAGTTGTTGCACCTCCGAGTTCAAGTTGAGTGTCAGACTTGCCATTTTAAAATGGTGTTGCTGGGGTGTTTATATAACTTTTGCAGTGTGGCAGGAAGATGGAGCCGCTCACCTGAGCTGGGGGATGGCGCCCTGTCCAGAGCTCAATGCCCCCACGGTGAGATAACTCAGTGGAGAAAGGAACAAGTGGTCTTCATCGTCTCCCAAGGTCAGTACAGATGTCCGCTTCCCCCTTCCTCCTCTAAAGCACCCTTGCCCTTGACGCTCTGCCTTCAAGCTGGTTGGGGAAACCAAGACCACTTGAACTAAGGCTAATAAATAATTCATTGCTAATTCCCATCATTTACTTCATCCAATAACGCCAGTCTCTCCCCACCATGCTCCAAAGAAACGTCCTTTCCCAAACTGCAGCATCGTATTTTCCAAATATGGCCACAATGATGTCCCCAACCATCTGATCTTCTCAATGTGATCTTAACACCCTCCCCCATCAGGAGGCGGCGTCTCTATCCCCTTCCCTCGAATCTACATGGGCTTGTGCCTCACAAGTAAACAACAGAAAAGTGATGCCATGGGACTTCCAAGGTAAGTCAGAGAAGGTAAGTCACCTTGCTCACCGGAGCCCTTGTTTGTGGCGCCTTGCAGTGTCGTGGAAGAAGTCTGACTGCCTGTGGGTGAGGCCAACTGTCACATGGAAAGGTCATGTGTCAGTGTTCCAGGGAGGGGTCTTAATCTTCAGGGCCTCTAGCTGAGACCCCCAAATAGGTAAGTCCAAGAGCCTTCAGGTAACACCAGTCCCCGGCCAACTGGTCAACCCCTGCGCAAGGCTTCCAATCGAGGCCCTGGCCAGTGTGGAAGAGAGACCCAACCCTACAGTGTGAATTACTGACTCACAAAATCTGTGACCATAAAGAAAAAAAGTTGTCATTTTATGCCATTGAATTTGGGTGGTTTGGTAAGCAGTATGGATAACCAGAACACTTGCTAACAGCAAAGTAGTCCTTTGTTAATTTCAGCTCAGCACAATAACTAATTGGAAGTCTACATTCTGCCAGGCCCTGTGGATAGAGAAATCATAAATGATCCCTGTCCTGCGTTCGTTGTGACCCATTAATTTGTAAGTTATAGAAAGCAACCCACAAATTGAAAATTTGAGGGTAGATCCTTCAGGGATGGCTGGATCCAGGTGGTCAACTGGAATCACCAAGCCTTAGTCTCTCTCCACCTCTAGGCTTGACTTACCCCAGTGTTGACATCTCTCTCTGACAGCCCCTATCCATCCAGTGGCCCCCACAGCTACTGTCTTACAAATCCACAGCCCCAAATCTAACGGGGAGGGAACTCCTTTTTCTGATGATTCCAACAATAGTTCTCAGTCTGACTGTTAGCTTCTCAAATAGGACCACAGACCCACTGCTTAATTCCTGTGACTGGAGTCTGGGGATAGTCTGTTTGAGTTGGATTTGAGCTGTTAAAGCTACCCAAACCACACATACTGAGAGTAGGAAGGGCTGTTTCGCCAAGGAGAATCCTACTGTGGTTATCCAAACAGAATGGTTTGTGAGCATCCAGTAACAACACAAGGCTGTACACTTGCTCCATTGGAGGGAAGAATGGTTATCAGTGCTCAAGAACGTCCAAGAATATGAACACAAAAATTCTGGGGGGCCTCCTCCTCCTTTTGCAGATGAAGAAAGAAGTCAAGACACAAACACTTTGATGGCAAGTCAAGACTGCACATGGAATCTGTGGACTCGATGCAGGTCTCCTCATAGCCAGTGCCTGGCTGCTCCTACTGACCTGTCCCAGACCATCAGTCCCACACTTCAGACACTCCCTTGATTTCTGATCTCCAAATGGAAAGGATTTAAGCTCATGATTATTATTTTTTTAAATTAAAGTATAATTGATTTACAATAGTCTGTTCATTTCAGGTATATAGCAAAGTGATTCAGTTATATATATATATATATGTATATATATATATATTTCAGATTATTTTTCCTTTATAGGTTATTATGAGATATTGAATATAGTTCCCTGTGCTATACAGTAAATCCTTGTGTTTTTTAATCTACTTTTTGTATAGTAGTTTGTATCTGTTAATCTCATACTCCCAAGTTATCCCTCCCCCCACTTTCCCCTTTGGTAGCCATAAGTTTGTTTTCTAGGTCTGTGAGTCTGTTTCTGTGCTGTAAATAAATTCACTTGTATTATTTTTTTTATATTCCACATCTAAGTGATATCATATATTTGTCTTTCTCTGTCTGACTTACTTCACTTAGTATGATAATCTCTGGGTCCATCCATGTTGCTGCAAATGACATTATTTCATTCTTTTTATGGCTGAGTAATATTCCATTGTATGTATGTACCATATCTTCTTTATCCATTCCTCTGTCGATGGACATTCAGGTTGTTTCCATGTCTTGCTTATTGTGAATAGTGCTGCTATGAACACTGGGGTGCATGTATCTTTTTGAATTAGAGTTTTTGTCTTTTCCCGATATATGCCCAGGACTAGAATTGCTGGATCATATGGTAATGCTATTTTTAGTTTTTAAAGGAACTTCCGTACTGTCTTCCATAGTGTAAACTCATGACTATTGATTCCAACTTCAGATAAATGGAACAGTAAACCAGAAGCAAGTTCTGTTAGTTTTTCCTGACTTCCACCTTGTCAAACTAAAATCCTTAAAGCCCCCAAATCTTGCAAAGTGTAGTATGTGAAGGGCAGCATTGTCTGGTTCAGTCCAATGGCTCACAGCTCTGTTCCTCTTAGAGTAGATATGACCAAGGGTAAGATATTGCCCCATCTAAGCCTCAGTTTCTTTACCTGAAAAACAGGGATTGGGGATGAGAGTAAGGTTCTGAGCCTAAGCTGAGATGTGTTTTTGAGTTCATGGGATGGATGAGATACAGCATTTGGTTAGCATGGGTTGATTTGCAGGGTATGGTGGGGCTGGCCAGGAAGGTTTTCTGAGCAAGCACCTCATGGTAGAAGTGGGAAGCTGGTTGCAGTCATAGGTGTGTTTTCGCAGAACCTCTCTGCAAATCCTCCCATAAGTCCTTGTCCCAGACACAAGACTGGGCCTGTGGTCTATACTGGACCCACCATAGCAGCTCTGCCCTCTTCCCCCAGGCAACAGTGACTGGTCCATGGAATGGTTGTGTAACCCAGGAGATAAGAGTGACTGGTATATTGAGTGGATGTGTAACCCAGGAGGGCCAGTAAGATTCCTTCCCTGAGAATTTTCAAACTGGATCTTGGAGATAGAACCCCTTATTTCTCCTTGCTGAAAAGCTGAAAAGCTGTGAGATCCAGAGCCACCAGTAACTGTGTCCTTCACGAGGTACAAAGCAGATCTGAGAGAATCAACCCAACGTTTAGTGAGCAAAAGAGAATCCCGAGGGAATCTGAGAGTCTGGTTCCAGATTTTCTTCACACCAGATCTGTGCCTGCACTTTAAACCATTTTATAACGTGAACCAATGAATTACTATTTTGCTTGAGCCCTTTCGAGATGGATTTCTGCTGAGTGATGGTGAACACCATAGTCTCTTCTCCAACTATATCTGAGAGACGACTTCTAAAAGAAATAGTGACAAGTAAGGGGAGAAGCTAAAACAGTGAAATTTGGGCATCAGTGTCATGGCCTCGTTTGTTCTCAGGGACCCTAGAGTTATAAGGATGGAAGAAATAAAACAAGATATGGAAAGTTTCTGGCTCATAAGAGTTACTCAATAAATATTATCTCTCTTTATTATAGTTATCACATGTATACATATCTGCAATTTGCATCAGTAATAGACTTTCAAAGAATATTGACATTCCATTGGCCTTAAAAGCTACAGTTGCAACTACAACCAATGTTCAATTTTGACTGTTAATATTGTCATTATTCTGCAAGTGTGTCTAGCATTAAATCTTCTGAAGAGTAGAACACTCATTCATTAATTGGTCATAGAGTACAAATAACCATTTATCCTTCATTGTTAGAATCTAGGTTTCCTGCTAAAAATGTCTTTTGCCTGCCAATACTAAATAGATTTTTCGTTCTTCAGCCCACTGCCATTTATGTTTTCCCCATCAGTCTGTGGAAACCATTTCCATTCGTGTCACAGGTGACCTACTAATTGCGAATCTCAAGGATGAGTTTAATTTCTCACCTGTCTTATTTCTCTATAACACTTAACATGACCCACTTCTTTCCTCCTGAGGCTGTGATCCCATGGCTTTGTAAAATATTTTTGTTGTTTTTTTCTCCTTCTCTGGTTCCTCCTTAGTATTAATCAGTGGGCTTTTCCCCCCTCTACATACCTCTTAAGTATCCTCTGGGAATATATTCTTTCTTCAATTCTATGTACCCTCCTTGGCATCTTATGGGCATTACAGCCTCCACCAGCAGCCATGAAGAGATGACCCCATATCTAGCCAAGAAATTGCTCCCAAAATCCAGACAGAATTCCCAAGTGCCTATTGGACACTTTCTATAGGCTATTAACATTTAATTTTTTTTCCTAATGTCACAAAGGGACTTCCCTGGTGGTGCAGTGGTTAAGAATCTGCCAGCCAGTGCAGGGGACCTGGGCTCGAGCCCTGGTCCGGGAAGATCCCACATGCCGTGGAGCAGCTAAGCCCGTGGGCCACAACTACTGAGCCTGTGCTCTAATGCTTGCAAGCCACAACTACTGAGGCCATGAGCTGCAACTACTGAGCCCACGTGCCACAACTACTGAAGTCCGCGCCCCTAGAGCCCGTGCTCCTCAACAAGAGAAGCCACCGCAATGAGAAGCCCGCGCACCGCAACGAAGAGTAGCCCCCGCTCGCCTCAACTAGAGAAAGCCCGTGCGCAGCAGTGAAGACCCAACACAGCCAAAAATAAAAACAAATAAATACATTAAAATATAAAAACTAAAAAACATCATTCTTTAAAAAAAATAATGTCACAAAATATATACCTTCTATCCTTTTTCTGTCCCTTGTATCTATAAATGGCCTTAAATATTCCCTAGTTGTTCACTGAATTTGAAAATCTTCTCAAAGACTTACCTCCCCCCTTACCCCCTACGTAAAATTAATTATCAATCTCTGTTGACTCTTTGTCCTAAATACATAAGAATTTTCTCTTCCCCTCCTTCCGCACTGCCACCGCCCTGGTTCAGGTCTTTTGTTTCTCAAGTAGGGATGTTGCAGGAATCTCTATGTTATCTTCCCTGCTTATCTCCTTTCACACCCCCCCCCCCCCCCCCCCCA
>NW_006782851.1:2534273-2566107 GCF_000442215.2 Lipotes vexillifer
CAATCACAAGAGTGATGTTATTAAAATACAAATCAGATTGTGTTCGCTTCCTGCCTAAGCTTTTTATGACTTTCCAATACCTTCCGGATCATGTCTCAAGCCCTCACAGGAAGCTTGTCCCCTGTCAAGCCTCATCTCCCACCTCCGTTCCACGTATTCAGGGGTCCAAATTCTGCAAAAGCAGCCCCTTGGGTTGATGGAGCTCTTTTTCAGCTCTGTGCCTTTATGGGTGCTCTGCCGTTTTCTTGGAAAGGCAGCAGTTTTCCTTTGCTTCCCTGGTGAACTCAAGCTTGAAGACTTAGATGACGTGCCATCTGTCCCAGCAAGCCTTCTCTGACTTTCCCAGGAAGAGTCACACTTGTCAACCCCAAATCCTGACAATCCTGCACTTGAATGATGAAGCCTCATTCCCCTCCCATGGAGTGTGGGCTGGACAAAGCAACTCGCCCCTAATGCCTAGAGTGTGGCAGAAACTATGGGGTGTGACTTCTGAGACTAGATCTTCGAAGGCATCCTATCTTCCCCCTAAGCCCTCACTTCCTTAGAACACGTGATTTGAGAGAAGTCAAGTGCTGGCTCATGAGGATCCTCAGGCTGCCACATGGAAAGAACCAGATGGCTAGGATTTGAAGCCTCTTTCGACTGAAAAAATGTACAACCTAAAAGTTGAGAATTATGTTTTATTCAATGGACAAAACTGAGGACTTAAGCCCAGGACACAGCATCTCAGATTGCTCTGAGGGACCGTTCCAAAGAGGTAAGGTGGGGGGGGAGCCAGGATATATAAGAGTTTTTGCAACAAGAACCAGGTAGTAGAACATCAAAATGTTACTGTGCCTTAAAGAAAAGCAGACATCGCAAGTTAATGAATATAGAGCTTTTCTATGGTTGGGAAGATGCAGGAGTCTGGGCTTATTGAAATCATTCCTTGGATATGCCCCTTAGCTGTCTAGGGCCAGTATCCTGCTTTTCTCCATCCTGAATCTCCTCAGGGTGCACAGCTGGGGGCGGCTGCAGTGTCAGAGGGCTTGATGGCTGCAACATTCTTTGTTTACTGATACGGCAGGTAGCATTTTCCACCCACCCCTCCTTGCAACAGTAACGCAAGTGAGGCATGTAAATGGTGCATCCTCCAGCCACAGAAAAGCCTTCAATGATGCAGCCCCAGCTGACATCTTGGCAGCAACCACGTGAGCCACCCAGCTGAACTGACCCACCCAGAATTCCTGACCCACAGAAACAATGAGATAATGAGCTTCTCTCTAAGCCAGTAAATTTGGGACTTGTTTTACGGCAGTAGATAACTAATATAACCCAAACCTGCCAACCAGCAAAATAGTTTGATAATTGTCCTGACAGTCTTTTTCTGTGCATATTTATACCCCATTCCCCTCTCCCCTCCCCATATGCTAAATATTGTTTCATGGCTGGACACTTTGTGAACATCTGTCATGGTTTTTCACAGTTGTAGAGATCCCAGACGTTATGTTACCTTCCTTTACCAAACCACTCACTTCCTGCCGTTGGAGATTAGGTGATTTACAATTGTTTGCAATTAAAAACAGGCTTGGAATATTACAATAGATTAAAATTTTAGTGCAAGATATTTCCCTCAGGATAAATACTATCAGTTAATTGCTACATAAGAGAGGACATACATGCCTAAGTCTTTTAATAAATATTTCCAACTTGTCTTCCAAAAAAAATCTGAGCCAGAAATGTACAAGATTACAGATTTCCTCATATCCTAAACACGTGGGCAGTTTTGGCCCCAAAGGCATATGGGACATATATCATATGCGAGACATTTCTCAGGGTCAGTACTAGAGGGAGATGGTGCAAGGGGCATCTAATGGGTAGAAGGTTGGATGCAGAATGACCCTTCCCCGCAAAGAATTATCCAAAAATATTAATAGTGCCAAGGTTGAGAAATGCTGTCTAACACCAGGGTGTTAATATATCAAAAGTGGTTTGCCATTTGATAGTTGAAAAGTGTTATCTCACTGTTTTAGATTGGTTTTTAAAATAAATTTATTTATTAGTTTTTAATTTTTGGCTGCGTTGGGTCTTCGTTGCTGCGTGCGGGCTTTCTCTAGTTGCGGCGAGCGGGGGCTACTCCTCGTTGCAGTGAGTGGGCTTCTCATTGCGGTGGCTCCTCTTGTTGCAGAGCACGGGCTCTAGGCACACGGGCTTCAGCAGTTGTGGCTTGCGGGCTCAGTAGTTGTGGCCTGCAGGCTCTAGAGTGCAGGCTCAGTAGTTGTGGCACATGGGCTTTGTTGCTCTGCGGCATGAGGGATCTTTCCAGACCAGGGCTCGAACCTGCGTCCCCTGCATTGGCAGGCGAATCCTTAACCACTGTGCCATCAGGGAAGTCCCTAGATTGTTTTTACTTCTATTTTTTGTTTGTTTCAGTTCTAATAAGTGTACATTTTTTTTCACATATTTTCAGTCGTTCGGTCACTTGCCTACTCACTACTTGTCCCTATTTCTTTAATAATGTGCTAGACTTTTAAGGTGGTTGGTATGAGTCCTTAGTAAGATGTTGATGCTTTGTTGTACGTAGCAAATATTTTCCCCCAGTGGTTCATTAGCTCTTTAATTTTATTTACGGTCTTTAGGGCATGAAGGAGTTTGTTTTTGTTTTTATGTGGTTGAAACCATCCACTCTGAAGTTTCTTCCTTGGCTCTCAGGCTTAGGAGTGCTAACTTCACACTGAGAACTGCTAATTATCCACCTCTATTTTCTTGGTTTCATCTACTTAGATTTAATTCTTTCATTTACCTGAAATTCATCACACTCTGTGGTGGGAGATGAGCATATAATTCTCTCCTACATCAATATCCAATTGTCCCAATGCCAGCAATTAAGCAGTCTTTGTGTCCCCTCCAAATAGAAACATAAACAGTATGTTTAAACTTCTTAAGAGCTTAAAAACAACATTTGTGAGATCATAGGGATTATGAGGCAATAAGTCATGATTTTCCTTCTGTATTAACTTGTCTTAGTCATGAGGAAATGTAATTATAGACATACGCTGAGTGTATTTTACCTCAGTTGGTGCTTCACATGAATGGTTAGGAGTTTAATATTTGGCAGCCGATCCTAAACCAACGCACTTTGCTTCTCTAGTATAAGGTTACTCACGAAAAGGAATTGCTTTGTTCCAAGTAATGCCTTGTTTGCTACCATACAGCGTGAACATGTAACAACAGAATTTTTTCATATTTCATGGAGTTTTAATCAAAGCTATTTCATGTGCCATGGCAGAAATAAAGCTTTTTCTTCTTGATCCCCACTGCAGAATTTTAACAGCCATATTTAATCTTAATTGAATAAGAAGGAATCCCCTCCCAAATTGACAAGTGTCCTCGGAAAGCGCTGTGGGATCTTGTTTCATTATTAAGTTTTCTATCGACTGGACACAAGGCTGGTAAATGCTGCAATAAAAAAGCTTTCATTAAAATAAGGAGGTAACTCGCCAGGTAAACTGTGTCTTATTGCCATTTTTATTTTCTTTATTATGGATTTATGTTTCCAAGTGCAGTTATTTATTCCCTGTTCCCTGGCAACTAGGAATGAGGGGATGCTTGCTTCAGAGAAAAGTGGCCTTTGCCCTGGGAGCTCTTAGTGCATATGGAGAATGACCCTGTGGAAGATTTACAGCCTGGCCCGAGGAGCCTCATGAGTAATTTGGGCCACATTACACTGTCACTCCCACTGTCTCAGGCTCCCCCGGGACCCACCAGGTCTTCTGCGCTGCTCCATCCTCTGAGGACACAGTTCTCCATGGAGTCGCTCAGCCCCAAGCATGCACGATTTCCTTTCCTCACACCATCTCTCCCCTTCTTTCCTTCTGCCACTTTCCCCCCTCATCTTTGTCTCCTCCCACTCTGAGGAAACATCCTTTGCAACATCAACATAGGTCCAAAGACTCCTCTAACCTGTCTCTGCATGGTGGCTCCTGGCAACCATGTTTGCACAGTGGGAGACTTTCTCTGTTGGCCACTGTTGATCAGATCATTGGTAGGTCACTGTCACAAGCCAGACCCACCAGAGAGCTTCCCCACAGGAGTGTCTAGGACCTGTGGATAGGTGTCTTCCATCTGCTGCAGGAGCTCAGCTGCAAAGGAAGGCACATTACAGACAAAGAAGAACTGAACTCACTAGCACAGAGCAGTGGATACAATGCAGAGCTCTTATAGCTGCATTCCATGGAAAACTCCTGGGTATATATTTTATATTTACTTAAGTTCTCATGAGATATCTGTTACTTCCATCCAAACATAAAAAATTCCCCCACAAAAATCTTCCCATGATAACATGACCAACTTAGCTTACTTACATGTAGGGATGGTATTAGGATTATTAGAAATAATGATTGAGATTGTCATCAAATCTATATTTTGTATAGATTTTCTTGCTGTGTGAAGAGACTATTCCATCATGGTCTAGGTGAGGGTTTACATATATGTTTATTTGAATTGGATAAACTGGACTCTGGTGACTGACTTACAGACACGAAGCTAAATAATGGATAAAAAAATGTAAAGTTTAATAGGTAAAAATAAAATTTAAAAATCACAAGAAATAATCTGTGGGAAAAAGACAAAGGAACCAGATGAGGATGAGGAACCCTCATATATTCATGGCAGGATTTTTAAATGGGGCAGATGCTTCAGCCATTAAAAAAAAAAAAAAAAGAAGAAGCACTGACACAGGCTACAATATGGACAAACTTTGAAAACATGATGCTGGGTGAAAGAAGCCAGGTGCAAGAGGCCACATACTGTGTGATTCCATTTATATGAAATGTCAAGAATAGGTAAGTCTATAGACACAGAGGTAAATTAGTGGTTGCTGGGAGCTGGGGGTGGGGGAAGTTGAGGGGTGACTGCTAACGGGATGGGGTTTCTTTTTGGGGTGATGAAAATGTTCTAGAATACATAGTAGTGATGATTGTACAGCCCTCTAAATATGCTAAAAAGCAACAACTTGTACACTTTAACACGATTAAATTTTTTTTAATTTAGTTTTTTAACATCTTTATTGGAGTATAATTGCTTTACAATGGTGTGTTAGTTTCTGCTGTATAACAAGGTGAATCAGTTGTACATATACTTATATCCCCGTATCCCCTCCCTCTTGCGTCTCCCTCCCACCCTCCCTATCCCACCCCTCTAGGTGGTCACAGAGCACGGAGCTGATCTCCCTGTGCTATGCGGCTGCTTCCCACTAGCTAGCTATTTTACCTTTGGTAGCGTATATATGTCCATGCCACTCTCTCACTTCATCCTAGCTTATACCCTTGCCCCTCCCCGTGTCCTCAAGTCCATTCTCTACATCTGCGTCTTTATTCCTGTCTTGCCCCTAGGTTCTTCAGAAGCTTTCCTTTTCTTAGATTCCACATATATGTAACACGATGAGTTTTATTTTATGTAAATGCCATCTCAATTCTGAAACAGAAAAAGAAAGCATCCAAGAAGGAAGAATAAATGTTATTTGCTCATTGGACTGAGCCCGCTGAGATCTCTCCCTGCTCAGGACTCTCCTGCCTGCGGTTCTCCACTGGGATGGCCTGTTTCAAAGTCCCTCCTACGAGAGTCTGCTTTTCATGGTAGACTGAGTGTCAGCTCCTTAAGCTTGGAGGCTGTGTCTTGGGTTCAGGATCCACCAGCACCATGCTAGAGCAAGGCAGTTAGTATCTGTTGATTGACTGATCGTTAAATGACTGATTCCATGAGAGCCATAAATGCCCGGCCACTCTGAGGGGGACGGGAATGTTGTTTAGGCAAAACTGGAAAACAAGGGGGCAGATTCAGGCAGAAGGAGCGGGTTTCCTTGGTAATCAGGGGGTGAGTCCAAAGAAAAAGACAGGTTCTTTGGGCTGGAATTAGAAGAAATAGGAGACGTTGAATGAAACAAACTTCTCCCAGATCCAGACTGACACTGAGCTAGGAAAAAGGCTATACTCAGTACTCTCTTCCTTCCAAGACGAAGGAATCTCTGTTAAAGAATGTCAGTATGCTCTGTACCCACAACTCCTTCTCTCCCCAGAGGGGCTCCTCAAGTCTTTAAGTGATAGCTGCAGAAATGACAAGAGAAAAAAAAAAAGATATCTCAAGTCTGGGCTTTCATCATAGTTTCCATTCAACCCCCTTAAGAACAGCAGCAGTGGTGAATCATGCACAGAACACACTAAACCCGAAAGAAGTAAGACAATTCTTCATCCACACACCCGGCCTCCTACACGGAGTTTGACACAATGGAGATTGCTAGAAGCTTCTGGAAGAGTGACACAAACCCTGAGAGCGGAAGATATAATCAGAAGTGACAAGCGTCCTCAACAAGCGTCTCAAAATTCAACGAGTGAACACGCCTGCATTTTGCCTGCTCTGGATCCATTCTTTTAAGATAACACAGCTCCCCCAGTCAAGCCAAGCAGGTTGGGCGGTGCTGACGTCTGCCCTAGTCCTGGGATGGACGTACGGTCCAGGGATGGTCCATCAAGCATCACACTCCTCTGCTTCAGTGATTGGCTGAAGGATGGGCACATGACCTCATCAGAGCCCATCAATACCTCCTCTTAGGTCTTTTGCTGGAGCCACCAGAAGGGCACTAAGAGATTGGGGGGGTGGATCTGAGCTGCGCCATTTGCCAGCTGAACACCATGAATGGATAATGCTGCCTGGGAGCAAAAACAACCCAGAAGACTGGAGAGCTTAGTGGTGAAAAGAGATCAGTCTATTGTTTGAGCACCTGAATCCAGCCATACCTCCACACCTGAAGCTAACACTTCCTATCAACTTTATGGCTTTATGAACCGAATCCCCCTTTTTGCTTCTGTTAGTTTGAATTGCATTTCTGTCATTTGTAACACGGAGTCCTAACTAATTAACCACCAAATTGCCCACAACATTAAAAACAAAACGGATTGCAGGATCACCAGGTGACATGGTACCCTTTTTCATAAGTAGTGAGGCACCTCTCCACTGCTGTGTTTCTTCATTGGTTCACAAGATAAACTTTTACCTGGTACTTACGATTTGTTAGTTGCTATGGTACATTCAGAGGAGATGACTAATGGTTAAAACAACAGGATCTGGGATGGCCAGAGCCAGCTGTGAGCTTGGACCTCTTTCTTAGCCCTAGATCACAATGTTATGGTGGGAATTTAATCAGATCATGTTTGTCATCCACACAGCACAGTAACTTACACATAGTTTACACCCCTTAAACGTTAGCCAGTACTCTTACAAAGTTCAAAATATGGTTACTGCTCTCAAGCAGCATGCAATCTAGGAAACTTTTCTGCATGAAACAGTTGCAGTTAATTTCCTTGACTAAAAAAAGCCATGTAAGGATTTCAGAGCATCTGTACAATCATTTATCTTAACAAAATCTATGACCGCAAGTGAAAAGAAACCTAGAAAAAAAAAATTAAGCCAACTGCTAATGAGATACTGTTGTATTTCCTTTAGGGATGGTTAATTGGCTTCTGGCAGCCTTAATCAAGGAGGAGAAAATGACACACAGCCTCAACATAATCAAAGGTCCTCAAAATTAAAACAATTCCATGAATAATTCACTCTCAAATCTGTTTCATAGGAATAAAAAATGGAAAACAATGGTCTGTTCTCCAACTGACATCAGACATGCACAGAAAACCCCCAAGATATCAAATTAAATAAGCACCATTAATAAATAATTTGAGTTGCATTGCTGATGTGTTGAATAAACAGCATCTGCATCACGAAAGCTCAGGGGCCCTCAGCAAAGACAGAAAAGAAGGAAATTCATATTCCATGGAGGGCTGGTTTATATTTTAATAATGTATGACGATAAACACAGCATTTTCCTTTTCTATTTAATTATTATCTAATAACAAAACGTTGGGGCACTAATGGGATTTTCAAAAGTAATTTTTCTTTAATTGCATTCCTTCCATCTGTGCCTCTTATTTTCAAGCAGAGAGTTGAATTCAAGCCTTTCTAGGCACCGGGTGCGGTTTCTCCCCCTTCCCCACCATCGTCAATCCCTCACCACTGACCTTGCTTTCAGATCCATCCTGGCTCCGCCCCTACCCTCTTCTGCATCGCAGAGGCTTGACCCTTAAATTTTATTTTCCCCCGCGATCCCTGGCCACCTGGTTTCTCCCTAGGTTGGCCAACAGGGGCTCAGGTGGCAGGAAAGGTGCCCCCATGGCACCAGTTCTCACCAGGCAGCCTCAGAACTGCCACCTCCCTCCGTGTCCTTCTAGCCCTAGGAGTTCTGATTTCCTCACCATCCTCTGTTTGGCTTTTCCTCTCTGCCAACGATTTTGACAAGTGCCCCAGATCATACCCTCCTGTCAAGTAGCTGTTGTGGACTGTATTCCTGACCAGACGCTGACTAAAGTGCCCACTCCCCCCGTCCTCTTCTACTCACACTTATCCCCTTATACCTCCTGATGCCTCTTGATCAGAAGATGCTACCTCGTCCTCCCCTGAGACTTGCATCTCCCCTGAAAACACCACCTTCTGAACAGCCCTCCGGACTGGACCTCTATCCAATGATCCTCAAAGGATGTCTTCCATCTCCCGGTTCCTGATGTTCAGACAGAAAACTTCTGCTGAAGCTCACACAAGCATATTCTCTACCAATCCTGGTGTCTCTTCAATTTTGACCTATAAGACAATCTACCAGTTTTATTGAGAACTGGTCCAAGGCACTTTTCTAGCGTTGCTTTGGGGCCACTTCCATCTGG
The DNA here is from genome assembly GCF_000442215.2 of Lipotes vexillifer. Classification (NCBI taxonomy): domain Eukaryota; kingdom Metazoa; phylum Chordata; class Mammalia; order Artiodactyla; family Lipotidae; genus Lipotes; species Lipotes vexillifer. Next base: position 2,543,018 of record NW_006782851.1, read on the forward strand.
GAGCCTCACGTGATGCTCTGTCCACTTTTTCCCTTCACATCCTCATATCTTAGAGGTTATGAAGAGGAAACTCATCCCAGTTCTACTGAGTGTGTGACCTTGAGCAAGTAACCTCATATCTCTGAGCCCGGTTTCTTCATTCTTACACCCAATTGTTCCCAAGGTTCTACGATGTACAAGGGAAATAGTAGTAAACAAGATTACATAAACCGTGTCTTACTGCAGTTATATTCCAGCAGAAGAGAGAAACAGTAATAATTAATTTTCCTTATGTTGCTTCTAAAGATTTAATTATTACTGTGATAATTAATACAAGGGAGAAATATAAGAGCATATCATAAGGGGAGAAAGATATATATATCTTTTTATATATGTAAATATAATATATATAACAATATATAATAATATAAATATAGTAATTATGATATATATAACATATCTTTATATATATATATATTTATTTATTTTATTTTTAAATTTTTCCTGAAGCCACCATCTTCTTCCTTGGTCCTTCCAACCACAATGCTATGAAATTAGAAATCAACGACAAGAAAAAAAATCTGTAAAAAATACAAACACATGAAGGCTAAACCGTATGTTACTAAACAACCAATGGATCACTGAAGAAATCAAAGAGGAAATCAAAAAATACTTAGAGACAAATGAAAACAAAAGTACGATGATCCAAATCCTACGGGACGGGCTTCCCTGGTGGCGCAGTGGTTGAGAGTCCGCCTGCCGATGCAGGGGACACGTGTTCGTGCCCCGGTCCGGGAAGATCCCACGTGCCGCGGAGCGGCTGGGCCCGTGAACCGCGGCCGCTGAGCCTGCGCGTCCGGAGCCTGTGCTCCGCAACGGGAGAGGCCACAACGGTGAGAGGCCCGCGTACCGCAAAAAAAACAACAACAAAAAAACCGAACAAACAAGCAAAAAAAACGTCCAACAAACTTATTGTCACTTACTAAGGTGAAAGCAAACTAAGTTCTGTGTATTGTTGCCTATGGCTGAATCTTGCCACTCTCTGCCCTCAAGCATAGTGATATCAACACTCAGATCTCTCAGTGAACTCGAAGGGCAAGATTGCAAATGTCAGGCTCTCATAATAATTAACATAAAGGCCATTTAACCAATAAATGGGCCACCTTTTCTCCTTTGTATCAAGCAAATAATTCAAGCCAACCATCAATCTTTGGCCCTTTGATGTTTCACTTAGAAATGAGACTTTTACAACCCAACCCAAACTGGCAGGCATAAGGAAAAAGATAATTTATTAAACCATGTAATTGGAAAGGCTCAGATCTGGCTTTACCCATGGCTAAATCTGAGGTCAAATGATGTCGTGGAAATCTGATTTCTCTCTCTCCCTCTCAGCTGTACTTTGATGCAGACTCCATTCTCCACCAAGCTCTCTCCTCCTGGGGGCACAGCGGTTGCAAGAGTGTCAACCCACAGCCTCCCAAATTCAGGCGAGGTGATCAGGAGTCTTCTGGTGGACCTTACAAAGCCCTGAGCCTCATTCTGATTGGACCTGCTTAGGTCATGTGTCCATGCCTGAGCCAGTCAGCACCGTTGGAGGATACTGTGCTTGGCCCCCTGGACCACTCAAACTAAAACCAGAAGGGAAATTGAGGGCTATTGCTGACATTTAGGGGTCGAGAAATCAAAATGATCTCCTCGACCTCAAAAAAGCAGAAAAGTGGAAAATTTCACCATCGTTTCTGCAAAGTTTTAACCTCTATAAAAATAAGAAGTCATAAGGGCTTCCCTGGTGGCACAGTGGTTGAGAGTCCGCCTGCCGATGCAGGGGACACGGGTTCGTGCCCCGGTCTGGGAAGATCCCACGTGCCGCGGAGCGGCTGGGCCCGTGAGCCATGGCCGCTGAGCCTGCGCGTCCGGAGCCTGTGCTCCGCAACGGGAGAGGCCACAACAGTGAGAGGCCCGCGTACCGCAAAAACAAAAGCATCACCTGTTTCTTACTCACCTTTTAACGCTGTAAGCAATTAATTCACACAATCTTCTTGACAATGAATCTTACAGACAGGTTCCTGCTTGCTGGAGTTAAAAACAGAACTTCTGAAAAACAAACAAAAATAATCTTTAATATATGTGAAAGTTCCCCAGACCTCTGTAATAAGACGCACCATCTATTCTATGACAGGAATTACAGGGGCTGTATTAGTTTACTAGGGCTGCCATTACAAAGTAACGGAAGAACTTAATTTTCTCACATTTGCAGAGGCTGTAAGTCTGAGATCGGGGTGTCTGCAGAGTTCATTTCTTCTGAGACCTCTCTCCTTAGCTGGTCGTCTTCTCCCTGCGTCCTCACGTGGCCTCTTCCCTCTGTTCATGTCTAGGTCCTAATTTGCTCTTCTTATAGGACAACAGTCATATCAGGTTAGATCACCCATATGATCTTATTTTACCTTAATTGTCTTTATAAAGACCTTATCTCCAAGTACAGTCACATTCAGTGGTACTGAGGGTTAGGACCTCAACATATGGATTTGGGGAGAGGCACACAATTTAGCCCATACCAGCGGCTTCACACTGTTGCTGATAAGAACAGTACTCTTTCTGTATAAATGAAAATGAGACTCGTGATATATAAAAATCCTATACAGTAAGTCCCCTACATGCGAACCTTCAAGTTGCAAGCTTTCAAAGATGCAAACTTGCATTCTCATGTCCAATCACCTAAGTTAGTTCACGTGTCTGTGTCTAGCGTACACTGTCACGTGCGTGCATCCTCTAGTAGTGGCTGTGCTTTTGTGTACTTTACTGTACGGTACTGTTTAGAGTACAGTAGTACAGTACCTTTATGTCAAGCCCAGGATGTCCAGAAACAAGCGTAAAAGCAGCAGTGATGCAGCTGGTACTACTGTACTTTTCAAGGTCCTGTGCTGTAAGATTAAAAATGTTTTCTTTATATTTTGTGTTTGTTTGTTTTTTATTAGTGTTTTGTGTGAAGAGTATTATAAACCTATTACAGTACAGTACTCTAGAGCCGATTGTGTTAGGTGGGTACCTAGGCTGACTTTGTTGGACTTACGAACGCACTCTTGGAATGGAACTCGTTTGTATGCAGGGGACTTGCTGTAGTTGCATATTATTGCCTTTGCCATCAAAACGTGAACACATTTTAACCATCCTCTCCGCAAGGCAGATTGCAAGGGACATAAGGAGATTCAGACTCAGAAGTGTGGAACCTTCAGTAGGGTGTGGGGCCAGCATGGGAAGGACCTGAGTGCACAGCTGTAGTGTGTGTCCGTCCAGCATTGCTCCATCTGTTCTGGGAGCAGCACCTATGTTCCTTGGAAGAACCCCCAGCCCCCAGGTGCACGTGGCCTTGGTAAGCCTGTGACACAGGCTAAATGCATCAGATTGTCTCTTCCAGGAATCTGAATCTTGAGCGCCATGACGAGGATGGGAGATAGTGGCGTGGCTCCATCCCCAGTTGCCCGAGATCATGATCACGGCCCTCTGTCCTCTTAAATCCACCTTCTCTAGCTCTTTTGAGCTGCTTGTAGGGCATTATTTGTAACTATGTTGATCCCAAAGCTGTCACACCACGGTAGCACACCCATGCACCCAAGCCACCTCTGTGTACTTTACACTAGGAGACTCAAAGGGCAGGAAGGAACCACTTAAGAGAAAGGCTGGAAAGGACCTGTCTTTTTGTAGGAAAGTGTCTCTGCTGTTTATTCCTGAAAAGCAGCATGGAAAAGGGTCTATGTGGGTCTTCAGAACACGAGACCTGAGGGGCCCTTCTCCAGCCACAACCCTACGTGTGACCCTTTGGGCCCATCACAGGTCACAGTAAGGCTTTGATGGACAGGCTCATGGGGGATGCTGCCCTCCCCACACCAGACTTGGTGAACAGCCAGAGTTCTAAGTTTTCTGGAAGGATTGGCATCAAGGACTCAGGTCCCCTGCACCGGCCATGCTCATGTGACAACCACCTTCCTAGCCAAGGCGTCTGCATGTGGAGGCCTTTTGATGGGTCCCCCGGCTGAGGCACTTTGCACCGCTCTGGCCCCATATACTCTCCCACCCCCAGCCCTTCCTCTCCTGCCTCTCCTCATCCCCTGGCTCCAAAGATAACCAGCCAGGAGCCTGTGTGGAGGCCTCCTGCACACTGAGCTCATCTACCTGACCCTCGCCCCGTGGCCTTGTGCCGGGAAAAATACAACATTGGGAGCTGGAACGTTTTCATGTTTGTGTTTTGTCTCTTGCCTGCATTGTCACAGTACATGAATAAAGGCTTCTTCTTGCTGTCAGTTTGGTTCATTGTCCTAAGTGGCCCCCTGGACCCTTCCGTGGTGGGTCTCCTTCTGACTCTTGCGCAGTTAGCACACCTCCGCCCAGTGGCAGCGACCAAGGCTGTGGTGGCCACTGAGCTCTGAGCACAGGCAGTGGGAGTGATGCTCGGAATCATCAGGAAACATGGAGGACACACCTTGCAGAGGTCGCCGGTGGAGGTCCTGGCAGCAGAAAGTATTCGGTTATATATCCAGGACCTTTCTGGATGCATGGGCTCAGGCCCCTCTCAGTCTTCTGGTCACAGTGCTCAGGATCTGAATTCCAGGGAAGCAGCTTGAGCCATCCCCAAATGCCCTTGGAAAAAGCAGTTGTCTGGGTTAGCAATCTGCTGGACGGCATCCCATGGGACATTGGTTGCTTCCCAATGAGGAAATCAGTGTGCTATTTTCCAAAGAAGGTGAATAGATGCTGGACTGCCAAGAATGAAATGTCCAGTGCAGTGAGACATCTACAAAGGAAAAATCCCAGAGCCTGGGAAGGAATTTCTATAATGGGATTCTCACCCAAAGCCTTGTCCCTCTTAAGCCTGGAATAAATTGGTGGGGATCTAGACCTGTGGGTGCAGGGGGAGACTAAGGTAGATGGGAAGAGGGGAAAGAGCATATTAGGACTAAAATCATGTCAGGCCATGGGAGCCTGAACCCGCCACTCACAATTATCTCATGTCTTCCTGGAAACCGTAAGATGAAGTGTTCTCTGGCCTCAGCGTGAAGCCCAATCCAGCCTCTGTACACTGACACTGAATTAAACCTTGGAGAGAGAGTTTTGGCTGAAGTATAAAGAATTGCTTTATTGCTTTGCCAGGCAAAAAGGACCACAGCAGGCTGATGCCCTCAAAACTGTGTGTCCCGACCTGGAGGGGGGTTGTGAGGAGTTTCATAGCAATGGTGCAAAGAGGGCATGGTCACCTCGTGGGCATTCTTCTGATTGGTTGGTAGTGACGTAAGTGGGAGTCGGCATCATCAACCTTCTGGTTCCTATTGGTCTGGGGTCTACGTGCTTGTGGGCAGCAGACAGTTAACTTCTCCCACCTGATGGGGGTTTCAGTATCTGCAAAACTGCTCAAAGATATTGTTCTGTGCATCCCTTGAGGCGGAACCAGGACCCTGCCCCAAGGCTGCACTATTGTGTCTTGACTACTCCCCCCCCCCACCCCCTTGTCTCTGCATCCCCTCCCTCCCCTGATTAGCAGCTGTTTGAACCTGCCCTTTGGAACTCAGGGAAGGTCATGGAGGCTGAATGAAGCCTACTTCCTGTAATCAAGAAACGGGGGACACAGGAAAGCTTCCGTGCCCAGGAGCCCCACAGGGTCCTGCTCGGCTTCAAGGCTTCATGCTGCCTCCTCCCAGAGACATGGGCTTACTGGCTGGTCCTTGTCCAACTCCACCCTCATCCATCACCTCAGCCTCCCATCCCTGGAGACTCTCCTCTTGTCCTCAAGGGCAAGATGGATCCCAAGGCACTCTGTGTGGATACCGAAGTGTCACCCTTTAACTGGACAGGCTCCCTGCTTTATTCGGCACCCATGGCTCCAACTTTTGGAATCCAAGTCACCCTTTAGGGTGTCATGGTGCCTAAGAGCTTAAGCTTCATGGGAGCAGGAACTTGGGTCTGAGTCCTGATTTTACCACTAAGTGGCTGTGTGACCCCGAACAAGTTATTTGACATCTCTGAGCTTAGGTTCCTCTTGTACGAAATGGGGATGGTACTGAGGCAGGAGATGGGCTCCAGGCTAGACGTTTACACCTGGCCTCCTGTTCACACTTCTGAGGGGAAAAGAAGATGGTCTCCAGGCCAGACATTCATCCCCAGCCCCCTGTTCACATTTGCTGAAGCAAGAGACCAACGGGCTCCAGGGCTACATATTTATGACCACGCTCCTGTCTATATTTCGAGACCTGCACCTCGATATAAAAACCAGCAACAGGAATAGGGTAAATAACTGGACACTGGACATGTTTGTGGCAGGGACGGAGTGGGACTAAACCCTGCTAAAAGATCAAGAGGCCATACATCTCCCATCCTCGGGGCAAGGGAGACATTGCACATGCGCAGAAAGCCTCCTTGGGGGTCAAAAAGGAGGGGGCACCACCCCATAATAGGTGATGCTAAGGCCGTCCCATAGGCGTCTGGGCTGTAATCCATCTTGGAAAAAAGTTGCTCAGGCATGTTGGGGAGGGCCCTAGGGCAGGGCAGGTGTGGAGAAAGAATCCAGATAATTGGCCAGAGGTGAACAGAGACCCGGAAGACCTGCCCTATATAAGTGACTTTACCGCCTCTTTACTGGGGTCCTCCTCGTTAGGGGGGACGCCCACACCCTTGCTCTCCGGGTGTGCGTCTCCGCCCTGCTTCTGTCTTAACTAAACAGGCTATTTCTCTGTGTGCTCTCCCACTTGTTGTTGTGCAGTGTCCCTAACAATAAACTTTGCACCTGTTTTTACAGTTTTGCCTCGGTGAGAAATGCGTTGTTCACCGGGGGCAAGAGCCAGGGGGTGTGGTGGCTGGGATTCCTGGTTTTCATCCAGGCTCCCCAGGTTCAAGTCCCGGGCAGGGAATTAAGATCTCGCTTCATGCCACCACTCACTGCTGCCTCTCTGAGATCAATAATAGTACCTTCCTTAAAGGGCTGCGTGAGGATTCGATGAGAAACCGTAAGTTAAATACTTAGCACGTAGAGTTCACTAGGGAGCATTAATTGCTAATGATTTATTGTTATTAGTATTATCCAGTTTGCCTATATCATAGAGCAGTACAATAAAATAATCCACTGCTCTGGTTCACTTTCTTCCCTGGAGGGATTCAAAGAAGTCATCTGGTTCTCAGCAAGCGCTCAGAGGACTTTGAAGGTAAGCAGGGAACTTCCCAGTGGAACCACAAAAGACTTACAGCTTTTCAAGTCAGCTGTAGACTTGCTATCATATATAAACTATAAGTTACAGTAAAAAAACCCCAGTAAGGCTTCAACAAAGAAACTCGGATTCTAGACCTGGGAATAAAGAGAGAATCCACGTTGCCCGAGTTGGCAACAGATTTACGTTGGAACCGACAAAAATGCCTGAAAAACAAACAGGAGCCCCACACAGATTTCTAAACTGCATGCAGCAGACTGCAACCGGGAAAGATAATTCATCAGCATAAAAACAAACATCCATTTTACACTCACACAGCAATGAGGATGTTCTTATTTGCATAATGATGGTGATTTGCATATGATAAAAATTTGCCTGAATGAGTGTGGAGCTCGAAATACATTCAAATATGATACCGTCAGTACAATTTTCTCAAGGATCCCAATTTAATACTATTTATCTAATGAAAGGAAAAAAATAAATATTGGCTGTAACATCCCATTATGCTCAAGAGTTGGTTTTAAATTACACTCAAGTAAGTGAGTGAGAAGCATTTGCCTTTCTTTATGGGCAAAGCAAAGGCTATTGTCTATAGGTGAGAATCCTTCCACTTGATATGGAGGCCTTCAGCCACATACACGCAAAATTACCTGCAATAAGCATTTGCTGTATGACATGCACAATGCCCCCACTGTAGGTTGCGCACAAGTCAAGAGCAGATGTGCCTTGAGGATGGATGTCCGAAAGGAAAGGGAAGGGAAGGGAAGGATGGGAAGAAAAGAAAAAAAGAAAAGAAAAGAAAAGAAAAGAAAAAAGAATGGATACCCTTAAGGTGTGTAAAAAGCGCATTACTTCCAAACCTGCAGCACAGATAGAAGCAGAAGTATAGCTGAAGTGTTTCTAGGCTCCATGTCTTAAGCCCGAATGGTACTGGAAACTACCTTCCATCTGGCTCAGCAAAATAGAGAAATGCAGCGTGGGCCTCTTTGGGTCTGATTGCGCCTCGGAAGTTTTCCACGTGGCTGTCTAAAAGACGCTGTGTGTCCCTCTTTGCTTCCTCCTGCCTCTGCAAGTGGGTGGACAGAGCCTTCCATTAATTTCCATTTCCAAGAGAGGGTCTCTGGTGTAATCAGAACCAAAATAGTATTTGTCTAATGCCCACATGCATACAGCACGAGGCTGGTGAGCGCACGCAATCTGAGTCACCGTCCTTCCCACTCAGACGGAATGTTGCTGACGGTGACGTTCTCTGACAGCTGGGGCTGGAGCTGGTGGGGTGGGGGGAAAGGGTGAAGAGTCTCTTCCGTATAATATACGCCATTCACACCAGTTATCTCTTACAGTTTTTGACGGCAACCAAGAGTAAGAAATAGATCTGATATTACCTGAAACATACAGATCTGGGCGCTGCTCCCACGCCCACCCACGTGCGCGCCCGCGCGCGCGCGCGCACACACACACACATCACAATTGAAACAAAATTTCAGAAAATGATACTTACTCTACTACCTTTATTGCATAAAGCGTCTTGTTATTTTCTATCCCACCCTGTCCTGTATTCAATTACTTTACACCCTGCTATGGCATTGCCTCCCCTTTCTTTCTTTCTTTTCTTCCTTCCTTCCTTTCTTACTTTCTTTCTTTCTTTCTTTCTTTTTCTTTCTTTCTTTCTTCCTTTTTTTAGTGATGACCTCTACATTAATTTCAACACTCACAAGTGGACTAAAACATTCTAAAAGACAGGTAAAAAAATCTTAGGATTTGTGTGTTAAGGACAGACTAATACACCCTATTCCAAATGTTTCAGGTTCATTTCTGCTTTCTATTAAATTTCCTTTTTCTCTGCCTTAAACAAAAAGTCAATTCTTTGGACCTATTACCTGTGAATTATTGAACTACTGTGCAAATTCTTATGGGAAAACTAAGGTTTACACTTAGAGAAATGAGATGGTGGCTCAACAAAGGTTATAGAAAAATAAATAAAGAGCTTCTCAACCAGAACTGTGGTACAAGCATAAGAACTCGCCTCTGGATTTGGGGACTAATTTGAGCTTTTATCTTTAAAGGAAGGTGCATTTTGAGCTGATAAATGAGAAATGTTCCCATCAACTACAGTTTAAATATCTGTATGTAAAGCAAACCTATTGACCTAACCATCTGAAACTACTTAAGGCCATTATTCCGAGGGTGTCAAATTTGTAAGAAGTACAATGCTATTTCTCACTGACCTACCCACGGCAGACATCAATAGTAGATCACATATCAATAGTAGATCACACTACTCGTGGCCTGTGAACCCAGATTAGACTTCAGAATCTCCTTCCCTGGAAGCCTCCACCTGTCAATCTTAGTTGGAAAGGTCGATGAGATGTACATGAACCTCGAGTCTACACAAAGACAAGTGTGAGGTCTTTCAAGTAAACATCAGATGGTTGACAAGCCTCTACATAGGTGAATATTTCACTTTTCATCCAGGAGATTCTGGTGTTGATTAATCATGGCTAATGTCTGAAATGTCTTTTTCATTGTTTAAGAAAGTAAAACAAAAAATATTGGATTTACTGTAAAAGTTCTGGGTGGTAAAGAAAAGAACTTCCTTAAAAATTACTGGCAGTTGCTCAGAGTTATTTTTTAAATTCCTTGCAGCTCTGGTCTTCAATAATTAAATAATACATAATAAATCAAAGGCAGTTGATGATTTTAGTTTCACCAAGTCCTAGCATGGAAAAAATACTGCTTAATAAAGAATGAGGATATTTATTTACTTCTCTGTATGGATTCAACAAGTATATATTAAGCATCTGCTAGGTTATGTAGGTTAACTAGTTTATATTTATCTTTCTAATGATGGAATGAAGTAATTAGTTAAAACTTCTATGAAATAATAGGTTTTTAGATCTTTTATAAGAATCTTTGGAGAATGTAATAACAGAATGAGCTGCCACCACAAAGATAAGAAGTCACAGAGGCAGAAAATGCAGCTGTGCCCTGGGCAGTGTTTGTTGATATTTGTATCCCCATACAGACGTATAACCTGGGGAAGGGGACTGAGTTTACCCTGAGATGTCCATTCACAGAACCAACTAGATGCTGCTTTGATTTCTAAGACCAACCACACTGACCAACAACTGACCAAGAGAGTTGTTCAGAGTCCCCCAGGAGGGATTTTTTTCCCCCAGTGACATTCTGTTTTATCCATCTTAACCATTGACACACCCAGAAATAATGTTTAACTACATATCTGGGCATCCTGTGGCCCAGTCAAGCTTTATATGTATACGTATATATAATATATATATGTATCATGTAGAAAATATATCATATGTAGACAATATATATCATATATAGAATATATCATACACATAGAATATACATCATATATAGAACATATGTCCCGTGTATAGAATATATATCATATGTAGAATATATGTATCATATGTGGAATATATCGAAGAGAATATATATCATATACATAGAATATATATCATACATAGATTATAATGTATATATATATTCTTTGGAGAACCCTGACTCTACACCTCCTCTGCCTACAAGGGTGCAGTGACTTCCATCCCATGCAGCATAAAATCCAAATTCCTTACAGTGGGGTCCACAGGGCCCTGCATAACCCAACCCCATCATCTGGATGACCTCACTTCCCCCACTGGCCCCCTTCCTCACTGCACTGCACCCACACTGGTCTCCCTGCATTCTGTCCCCTCTCTCTGAAAGCCTTTCCCCCCCAAACTCTTTCTCACTCTCTCCAACTCTTTTATCAAACGCCACCCTATGTGAAATATCCCCAGGACCTAAGAACAGCACCTCACCATGACAGGGGCCTTTCTAATAGGACCACCATTGCTGTGCCTCTGAAACTAACACAATACTGTAAATCAACTATACTCCAATAAAAATTAAATAATAATAATAATAATAATAGGTCTATTAGGTGATGGCCACTCTTGCATCTTTTGAAGACATCTGGGCAGCCACTGAGTCACACGCGTCTTCCAAGCCGATGTTTGCAAGTCCGTCATCACAAAGTTCTCTTTTGTATAAGGAGTTGCCTCCTTCTTTAGTCCTTTATTAAAATGAAAATAGTCTGAGCTAACAAATTATTTACCGTGTTATTTCCTTAACACCTCAGTAAGAAAGATTATGTCAGATAAAGTTTTCTTCTAGCCAGAGAAAGGAAGCTTAAGAGGGAAGCATAAAAACCATCCTTGTCTCTCCCAAAAAGAAAGTGGTACATTGTTTCTTTTTTTTAATTTAATTTTTTTATACAGCAGGCTCTTCTTGCTTATCTATTTTATACATATTAGTGCCTATATGTCAATCCCAAGCTCCCAATTCATCCCACCACCACACCCCCCAACACTAAACTATTATTTATTTATTTATTTGGCTGTGCTGGGTCTCAGTTGTGGGATGCTGGACCTAGTTCCCCGACCAGGGATCAAACCCGGGCACCCTGCACTGGGAGCATGGAGTCTTAACCACTGGACCACCAGGGAAGTCCCAAGAAAGTGGTACATTGTTTCTGTTTTACAGGTTTACCTAGAACAGATCCTGAAAAGTGCTCTTAACTTTTCAAGCTCAGCGATTTTAAAGTTTGCCAATTTTAGAGTGGATTTTCAGTGCAAATTCTCACTTCAATCATAGCAAAATTTATTGGGTTGGTGTATTTGTTTACTATGGCAGCTGTACCGAATTATCAAAAAGTTGGTGAATCGTCACAGTTCTGGAGGCCAGAAGTTTGAAATCCGTTTCACTGGGTGTCAGCAGGTACTGGTAGGGCTGGTTTCTTCTGAAGGTCCTGGTGGAGAGCCCGTTCCCAAACTTTAACAGCTTCCGGAGGATGCCTGCATCCCTGGGCTTGTGGTCCCTACCTTGAATTACTCTAATCTCTTGCATCCATGATCACATCTCTATTTCTGCGGTCAGTCTCCCTCTGCCTCCCTCTGCTAAGGGACTTGTGATTACATTTCAGACCCACCCAGATAATTCAGGAAAATCTCTTCAGCCCTAAATCCCTAATTTAATCATCTTTGCAAAGTCCCCTTTCCTTCTAAGATAACATCCACAAGTTCATGGATAACTTTAGGGGTCGTTATTCACCCTACACAGGGGGATTCTCCTGTGTGTGATAAGGTTGATTTTCACTGACGGTATTTTTGACACAGATAAAAGACATTAGCTGAACTCGAAAACTGCCAGGAGAGATTGGTGATATTAATTAAATCCAACATGATTCAGGCAAGTCAGGCAAGGTTTAGGGGGTAACTTTCAAACAGAAAGAATTAAGGTGTAACTTTCAAGCGAAGAGTTCGAGGAGTGATTTTTCTTCAGCATCATTCAAAAAAAAAAGCGTAGCCTCATTTTTATTTTATTTTCAGCATTGAGATATCATTGGAATTGTTAAATAGGCACCCAAGATAGCTGTCCTGAAAGGGACAGCCATTGTTTGGCAATATCGCTTATTTCTGATACATTCATTTAGAAATCAGTCCCCCTATCTTGCAGTCACAGCTTTTATAAATAGAAAAGCCATGAAACTCTTAATGTAGTTTTAGCATTTCTGGGACCCTTCCTCCAGTGGTCACTTATGTTTCAGGAATAGAAATGAGTACACTAAGAGGTTGCAACAAGACGTAGGTAAATTTAATATACAGATATTTGATAAGGATGGGCTTTTTTAACAAGAGAGCAAAGAGAGAAATCACAAAAGAAAAAATATAGATAGGATAGATTGAATAAAAACTAACTTTTTCTGAATGTCAAGACACACATATGCACACAGAAATACGCACACACTAATAAGGCAAATGAACACTGGAGTAAATATTTGCATAAGCAAAGGATTAATATTTTAATGTATAAAGAGTGCTTGCAAATCAATAAGTAAGAGGTGATGCCAGTGGTTAGAATTTTGGCAATTTTAGGAGAGAGGGTATTCTTATCAGTAAATCTGCAGTTCTATCCTAAGTTGACTATGGTTTTCAATTGCTAATTTTTTTTTTGGTAATCTCAAATTAATGTTACTTTGACTTTATTATTATCCATTTAGTTTCCTATTGAGGTTTTTTTTAAAAAATAAATTTATTTATTTATTTATTTTTGGCTGCGTTGGGTCTTCGTTGCTGCACACAGGCTTTCCCTAGTTGCGGCGAGTGGTGGCTACTCTTCCTTGAGGTGCGGGGGCTTCTCATTGCGGTGGCTTCTCTTGTTGTGGACCATGAGCTCTAGGTGCTTGGGTTTCAGTAGTTGCTGCACACAGGCTCAGTAGTTGTGGCTCACGGGCTCTAGAGCACAGGCTCAGTAGTTGTGGTGCACGGGCTTAGTTGCTCTGTGGCATGTGGGATCTTCCTGGGCCAGGGCTCGAACCTGTGTCCCCTGCTTTGACAGGTGGATTCTTAACCACTGCGCCACCAGGGAAGTCCCTCCTATTGAATTTTGATTGACTTCACCATATGTATTAAAGCACACACATTTGCATATTTGGGCCTATATTTCTAATAATTAATGTTGGAGCTATGCATACATCCATTTATAACTCATTTGTGCATCCTTATTGAGTAGGCTGATGCATGAATAATTTATACTCTCATCCTATCCCAAAATATACTTGTAGAGTGGTATTTTATTGGTAATATAGTTCAGTATTATTTAAACAACCTGTGATATATTATTGTAAGCTAAATTTAATTAGATAAAGGCACAAAGGTTGCTTTTTTTTTTTTAACTTGTAGTCAGAATAATGTCTAACACTTATACAACGCTTACTAAAGTACATCATTTGTTGTGTTTCATTTGATTCTTACAACTCTATCAGGTGGATAATACTATTTTTTTTTCATTTGAAGGTAAGGAAACTGAAGCACAGAGAGGCTCAGTAACTTACCCAGGGTCACACAGAAAGAAAGTGTCACGATGGAAACCCAAGCCAGGCTTTCTAGCTCCAGAGCCTGGACTCTCAACTGTTATGTTATTCTGCCCCTCCTTACAGTTTCATAATAGATAATCAGGTACCTGAGATCTTGATCATCTCACAAACTCAAATAACACATGGGTCTGTAATGTTCCTCTTCAATTCCCCCTTTTTTTTTTCCCCCAGCATGTCTGCTGGAAGGCAGGCATGAGTGAGGAGGTGGACTTACACGTCTTTTGCCTAAATTGGCCCTTTGATCATCAGTGAAGTTCCAGCTCTCGGGGTCCCCAGTGCCCTGCTTCTGGGCAGCCCTGCTGGCTTCCTAGGCTGATGGCCAAATTCCCTCCAGCTCTTCTTTTCTTCTGGAAGGCAGTGGTCCAGTGACCTCAAGCATTGCCAGAGGAGTCTCAATGTTTTCAAGAGCTGAGCAATCTACATCACGACATCCATCCAGTCACGAACTCCTGGTCCCTGAGGGACACTGTTTCCCGTCTGTGAACAAGAAGGGTCCTCCCTGAATCCCCATCTTGGTGCCCTGTGTGCTGATTATTAATTCAGCGGCCAGAGCATCTGTCACCATGAAGATTCACTGAACCCATCCACGGGGACCTTGCAAGTCCACTAACAGGACACCATGTGCTCCTCCAGATGTTCACATCCAGGGTTCTGTCGCCAGGCGGGATGACTTCCGTGTTTATTAGTATAAAAGAGAGCAATCAGCTGAAACCCTGGCACCATCTGGAGGAAAATCGATGTCTCTATATTTAGACCAAATGGAATGCACATGTCTGTGCAAGTACGTGCCAGTGGCGTGCTAGACACCCCACTTCTCACTTCCATTATTTACCAACCTGGGAAAACAATGCCTTAAGCCAGACTCTGGGCAGGGTCCTTGTTTATAAGGAATGTAGAAAGCAACCCATAGAAATAATAAGAGTGAAAGCAAACAGCACCCACCAGACATCACTGGAAAACACAGCTTTCACATCCTGCCCTGAGCTCTGTTTCACGGGAGTCCAGCGGCCA
Source organism: Lipotes vexillifer (assembly GCF_000442215.2). Classification (NCBI taxonomy): domain Eukaryota; kingdom Metazoa; phylum Chordata; class Mammalia; order Artiodactyla; family Lipotidae; genus Lipotes; species Lipotes vexillifer. The sequence continues at coordinate 2,558,141 of NW_006782851.1, forward strand.
GCTTCTACCTCATAAGCAAAGGGCATTATGTGCCAGACGTGGTGTCCTCCTGGACCTCATGGTCCTTGCTCACGCTTGAGTCATTAGAGCTCTGTGTCGGTTGCATGGATGCTTAGCTGAATCCCTGGTACTCAGGAGGTGTTTATTAATTTGTCATTCATTCAGTGCAATGGATATTAATTCCAGCTGGGTAAGTATCTGCAGTGGACAATTGCATTTTATTCCAGCTTTATTGAGGGATGAATGATAAATAAAAATTGTCTGCATTTGGGCTGTACAACACGATGCTCTGGTCTACATCGTGACATGATTACCGCAATCAAGCTATCTGACGTATCGATAATTTCACATAGTTACCCTTTTTTGTGCTGAGAAGACTTGAGATCTCTTAGTGGAATTTATTAGGCTTTGGAGTTGCAACCAACAGAAAGGAAGTCTGGCTAACTGAAGCAGAAAAGAGATTGAGAGACTCTCGGGTGAATCATAGGCGCTCTGGGTGCAAGAGCCACACAGTCAGCAATGCTGCCCAAAGTGGTGTTGGGGTTGAGGTGGGAGAAGACATGTGTGTCCCAGCTGCTGTGCAGATGCTGTTCTGCCTGTGCGGCTGGTGTGCTGTCTCTGATCCACAGCAGAACAGAGATCTGCCCATTTTAAACCTCTCTTCCTGGAGCAGCACAGTGCCTCTGAGAGTGCTAACCCCAGCCTCGGGCAAGCCTTCTCCTGATTGTGGCAACGGCCAGCTCTTGGGTTACCTCTCCTTTGGAGAATGATGGGCACACATATATTTCCTAACCTCCCCTGCTGCTAGCTATGGCCATATGCCTGAATACTGGCCAAGGAAATGTGGGGAATTGGCATACACACGCCCAGGTGTGCCCTGTAAACACTGCTGTGCTTGGTCATCTTTCTCTGCCTCTGTGCACTGGCTTATATAGAGGATCTAGAGGAGGGCAGAGCCACAAGATGCAAAGGACTTGGGTCGTCACCTTCCAGATAAAAGAGTCTCTGCCAACTCACGTTGGGTTGTGACATGAAGGAGAAATAGACTTATTGTGTTAAGACACTGAGATCCTATAGTTTATCTGCTCAATCAGCCATAATATTTATCTTCGTTAGCACAGAGATATCATCAGAAGTAGCCCATTCTATACACCAAAAAGCTCATAGGTTTTTGTTCGGTACACGGGCCTTTCACTGTTGTGGCCCCTCCCGTTGCGGAGCACAGGCTCCGGACGCGCAGGCTCAGCGGCCATGGCTCACGGGCCCAGCTGTTCCGCGGCATGTGGGATCCTCCCGGACCGGGGCACGAACCCGCGTCCCCTGCATCGGCAGGCGGACTCTCAACCACTGCATCACTAGGGAAGCCCGGTTTTTGTTCTTTTATTTCTCACCTTACAGATTACCAATGACCTGTAGATATTCTCCTCAGAGTTTTCTGTGTTTTCCAGATTCTTTATAAAGGAAATGTTTTCAAATATGGGAAAAATCTTACAAGGTTGGTTATGAAGAATTTGCAATAATATTCATTTAGCAATTCATTCCTGGTACCATATTACTCTGTAATGGAAAAATAAATAGTAACCTTTATTAAAATTTTAAAAGGGATAGAAAGAGACCCCCTTCCTCCCACCAAGAGTAATAATATTGGGACACAAGGTACTTGAGCTACTAGGAAATCCATCAAGATTTCAGCAAGAAAATGTTAAACTAACATGATGTTGAGACATGGACCAAATAAAAAATGCTATGATTCTATAAAAAAAATATATATATATCCATAAAAATATTATGAATATGTATTAAAATGACTAGTGGCATTTCTGTAATATCCATTGTGAACTGATGGCTTTAGTATCATCAGTAATCATCAGTAATCATTGCGCACCCGAGTACTCTGTATTTATTATTTATTTAACCTTCACCATGCCATTTAGTTAACCCCCAATCCATTTCCAAATTCCCTTTCTGCTGTTGCTTTCCACTAAGGATGGAAAACAAAATATCCCTTTTCCTACAGCAAAGGGAGGCCTTACAACACAGTACAGACCAATAACATGTAAATAGAAGTTTAGAGGGTAGGGTAGGGTAGAGGCAAGTATGGTAAAGCTTACTTTCTTATTAAAAATTAACATATTTGGGGGACTTCCCTGGTGGCGCAGTGGTTAAGAATGCAGGGGACATGGGTTTGATCCCTAGTCCGGGAAGATCCCACATGCCGCGGAGCAACTAAGTTTGTGCGCCACAACTACTGAGCCTGGGCTTTAGAGCCGGAGAGTCACAACTACTGAGCCTGAGCACCACACCTACTGAAGCGTGCACGCCTAGAGCTCACGCACCACAACTAGAGAAAGCCCGCGAGCAGCAACGAAGACCCAGCGCAGCCAAAAATAAATAAATAAGATAAATAAATTTATTTAAAAAATTAACACATTTGGGAGAAAGGGAAAGGAAAGGAACAGCACAGCTACCACCATCCCCAGTTCATTCCTGCCTTGACCACTGATATGATGGCAGGAGCTGCAGCAGCCATGCTCATGAGGTAAAGATTAGGGGAATCCTAGACGTAGTCTTTGGACACGACTAAGCCACTGAAACGATACATCAGGACTTCTTTGTTGTGAGAAAAACAACTCCCTACTTGCAAAAATTACGAGTAATCCACGCGTTTCTAATTGATATATCTTATCTCCATATTACAGATGAGGAAACTGAGGCAGAGGGAGATTAAGTGGCTTTCCCAAACTAGTGAGCAACGAAGCCAGTGCCAGATCCAGATCTGTCTGAATCCAGAGTCTGTACAATAAATTACAACCCTACACTATAGAAAGAGTAGAATAGGCAGTCAAGAATATGAGCATTTGTTCAGTCCAGATTTGGAACAAATTATGTTAACTTAGGTGAAAAAAATATTTGATCACTAGGAACACTTCTTGATCATGAAACAGGAGAGATTCGTCAGGTATGTCTTCATAGCTTGGATGAAATATCCTTCAGGATAATCTGTCCTCCCACCTGTCTCTGGATCCATGTGTGCCAGACTTCTCTGCTGATGAATTAGCCTGGGAAGTGGCAGGCAGGATTGTGTGGGGCTCTAGAAGGTTGTAGACCGTCACAAGTGAGCTTTTTGGTGTCTTTGGTGCCTGGCTGTGAGGACTTCCTGCATGTCTCCACAGCTAGATGCTCCCCGGGTGAGCTGACTTTTATCAAAGCTGAGAAGCAAAACTTGGTGGAGGAGGCCGCCCACCAACCCCAGGAAGCAAGGCTGTGAGTCCTCCGGGCTGCCGAGCACAGACGAAATAAGGGCAGGCGACAGTTACTAGAGCAGCGCCCTTCTAGAACATTCTGTCAGAGGGTATCGGACTGTAGACACGGAGCCGGGTTTTCCCTCCTTGAGTGGAATACGTGATCCAATATCATAAAGATGAAGTGACGTGGTGGGTTTGGGAGAGGCACAGTAACCTTGAAGGCATTAAAGTAGTTCGCTGGCTTCCTTACGTCTTTTCTTGACAAAAAAAAGCTGGAATTCTCAGAGGCACCACAGACTGTTTTGCCTCGGCTCAGATTCCAGAGACAAGGGTGATAGCTGTTGAGAGCAGTGACAGTGGTAGGAGGAGACGTCCTGGTAATCCCTGTCTCCAGGCTCCTCCGACGGGGCTTGCTGGAGCCCTGAAATTAGTCAGGACTCTCTTCTGCGAGACGGGGAACGTATTGGCTCCTGGGCTCTGAGGAAGGGGTGGGCAAGTAACAGCAGGAAGGGCAGGAACGTCAGGAAAATCGGAAGTGGAATCTGAAAGACACTTGGACCGTTTCTTCCACGTCTTATCCCTCTCCGTGCAAATCAGTTTTAGTCTCTCTCCAGGGACCTGAATTCTTTGTCCAGTGGGAAATGTGGCCGCCAACAGCTCCCAGGTTTTATGGACACTGGTTCCACTACCATCAGGGATTCTTTCCCAGTTCCAGCTCTAAATATCCTTCTCTGATGGGCTTCAGTTTGCGGGCAGCCAAGGACTCATCCAACGTGGCAGCATGGAGGGACGGCCAGGCAAAGACGTGACCCACTCCTCTGGGACCATATGGTTTAGCAGGTCCCAGTAGGAACTTGTTTCTAGAATAAGGGGAGGTGCCGACAACAAAACAATGTGTCTCTTCATCCCCTGAGGCACGTGACAAGCCTGGTGAGAGCTTTTTCCTTATCCATCTCTGCATCTCATAACTCAGCTCCTATCTGTCTCTGGGCTGCTCTCACAAGGAATGCTGAGCGTACTCAACCCCCGAGCACAAAGTGTACAATCTACAATGACAAGCGTTAGCAGCGTGTGTTGATTGAACAATTTCCAGAAAGCCTTGGCCATCTCTTACGTTAGGAAAAAAGAAGTCTTAATCTCACGTAGCAAGTCCGAGTGGGAATATGACACCTTCAAGTGGCAATGCCATTTTCTTCCCACACTCCCACCATACACACACACTTACGTCTGGTTTTCTGATTTGTAGCAGTAGTATTTTTAAATTAAATTTTAATTGCACCGGGAATACATGTATATATTCTCCTTGTAAGATGCTGAAATTCAAGGATAACACTGAAGTTCTCATCTACTTTTCCCTCAAACCCAGATCCCTTTCCTTTTTCCCCAGAAAGAATCATTCATTCCTGTTTCTTTTGTATCTTCTTGGACTTTTTTTCTATGAATTTCTATGCATCTTTTGGAGCTGAAGACTTGAGAGGTGTGTGTTTGTTGTGTGTATCAGTGTAGGTTTATCATGGAAAGTCAATAAACTTAGATAACTTTACAGAACTTTTTTATTCAACAATATATCACGGAAATGTTTATTCATCTTTATGTGTAGGTTTGCCACATTCTTTTAAACTACATTCGTCTTACTAATGGACGTTTTAGATCGTTTCCAGTTTTCCCCTGTTAACCCATGCTGAAATATAGATCTTTGTGTGTGGAAGGGAGAATTTCCCTAGCGGAAATTTCTAAGATGTGGAATTGATGCATGCTTTTAAAATACCAATTTACGCTCCTATCAGTGGTATAAAAAGATACCTGTTTCCGACATATTCGCCAACACATGATAATAACAGTCCTTTTAACTTTTTATTGTCATTTTCTCAAGTGGCATTTTTTAAATTAAATTATTTTTATTTATTTATTTTGGCTGCATTGGGTCTTCGTTGCTGCGCGCGGGCTTCCTCTAGTTGCAGTGAGCGGGGGCTACTCTTCGTTGCAGTGCGCGAGCTTCTCATTGCGTTGGCTTCTCTTGTTGCAGAGGACAGGCTCTAGGCATGCAGGCTTCAGTAGTTGTGGCTTGCGGGCTCTAGAGCAAAGACTCAGTAGATGTGGCACATGGGCTTAGTTGCTCCATGGCATGTGGGATCTTCCCGGACCAGGGTTCGAACCTGTGTCTCCTGCATTGGCAGGGGGGGGCTTTTTTTTTTTTTTGTTTTTTTTTTTTTTTTTTTTTTTGTTTTTTTTTTCGTGTGGGGGAGCCACTGTCTTGTTTCTTTGCATGTCTTATAATTTGTTGTTGTTGTTGAAAACTGGACGATTTCAGTAATATAAGGTGGCGACTCTGGAAACCAGATTTGTGGCCCCTTCCCTTTAATGCTTATTGTGGTGGTGGCTGCAGGTTTTTTAGTGACTTTCCAGAACTAATTCTGTAAATCCATACTCTTTGTCATGTGTAGCCACTGAAATCTCTACTCAGTTAGCTTCATCTTCAGCTAATGATGTGGGATCTTCCTGGACCGGGGCACGAACCCGTGTCCCCTGCATCGGCAGGCGGACTCCCAACCACTGCGCCACCAGGGTAGCCCTCAAGTGGCATTTTTAAAAGCTGAAATGTGATCCATGAACATCGGGTTTGTACATTATAGGCAGCTGATGAGCACTTCCAAAACGTGAAGATGATTTGAGGAGAGCATAGCGTTTTACTAACAAAAGCTGACTTTTAAAATCAAGTGGCTTAATAGTTGCAGGATTTTAGCCATTCACTCCCCTTTGCAGTTATTAGTAAAACTGACAGTCTTTGTAAGTGATATACACGTAGCTTGCAAACAAGGTGCATTAAGGAGCTTCATTTTACACACATAATGGAACAGCAGCTGCTTCGTTGCCCTCAAAAGAACAGTATTTTTTAAAGGGTCTTAAAGTCAGAAAAACATTCACAGACTTGATTCCGTAATAGATGGCGCTCTGGATGCATGTGCTGGGTAGAAAATCGGACTGAAAGAAGTTTAAAGTCCATTCCAACTTTGAGAGGCTGCGTGTCTGTGATTCATCTGGTGATTCACAGTCACAAGGATGACTCATTCATTCAACGAATTTTGATTTCTTTCCTGACACCTGCCAGCACTGCTCTGGATGTCAGGAAAGGAGAGAACAAGATGGTCGTGGCACCTGCACTGAGTGCTAGGGTCAAACATGCAGGCTGTCATGATGGAGAGAGACTGGACGGGGAGTTTAGGACACACAGGAAGGGAAGGGCACTCAAGCTCAGCTGGTGAGGAGATACCCATTTAGAAAGATTTAAAGGAACTGAATTCTGGGATGAGGTCCTGAGGGAGGGTCTAGAGCCTGTTGCCTGGCCTTCCTCCAGGACAGGGAGCACCATCAACTTGATCTAAAGACAGGGGACTGGATGGAGTGACTTTTTAGCATCCCTTGCAGCTTCTCATTTTTCAGCTTTCTCAAATATTAGCAAATGTCGTATAACTGAATATCTTTGCTGTACAGCAGAAATTAACACAACATTGTAAATCAACTAGACTTCAATTAAAAAAACTGGAAGAAAAGTGTAATGAAAGCCCTAAATAAATAGAAACATATCCCAAAAAAAAAAAAAAAAAAAAATTAGCAAATCTTACACCTTCGCTTTTCTCTCTGTGGACCCAGGAGTCCACAACCTGAATGACATGGTCAGCTCAGCGCAAAAGAAACAGGTTTCTGTATGTTTCATGGGTTTATCTAGTTGGGTTTATCTTTAATTTCCTTCTCTATGAGTGATAGTAAAGTACAGTAAGAGCTGGGAGCCAGACTGCCTGGGTTTGAACCCTGGCTTGGTCATACTAGCCAGATGACCTTGGGAAAGTGCCTTGACCTTTCTGGGCCTCAGTTTCCCCATCTGTAAAGTCCTCGTAGATTCAGGAAGAGTAAGCTACTCACCTGTGTGAGGCACTGGATGTCTGACACATGATAAGCACTTAATATAACCTAGCTAGCCTCATCCTGGGGACCCTCCTCCTATGTCCAACGTGGAATCAGGGTTCCTTGAGAGGAGTTACACAGGGGGGACACAAGGCCCAGGTAGGTTGCCCTTTCTCTTGTGCCCATAGAGGTGGCCTCTCAGATGATGGCTGAGGTGGTGAAGATGTCCCTCCAGGTCCACCCCTGGCACACAACTGTCTTTCCAGGAGTCTGCCCAGGTCTGCCAGGCACCATCTTCCTAAGCATATCTTGTTCCTTCTTTCTCTGGGGTCTTGACCCCTTCAGATCAATGCCAGGAGGTCCGTATAGCCCTTGGCCTGTGGAGAAGCCCCTCCATGGTCCTTCCTGCTTCTGAAGTGGATAGTATAGTCCCCAAGTTGTCTCTCCACCCTTGGGTATTAATTTGGGGGCAAACCCAAGAGGTTTCCCAAGCCATTTCTGCTCTCTTCTCCATCACGTCCTGAGATAGTGAATGCAGAGCTGACTTTCTGCTGGGGGAGAGCCAGCAGCACCTAGCTGATGCTCCAAAGGGGACGTCGGGGAGAGGTCGGTAAAGGGACCATTGACAAAGGTGGAGGCAAGATTACAGGAACTAAACAAAATAGGACACCAGCAAGAAAAAAGCCCGAGGCCACCTCAGGTCCTGCAGGGACAGAGAATCTTCCCTACAGGAGGTGAGGGGATCAGTGAAGGGATGTAGCCCACTGGCAGTGACCCTGCCGGGAAAGAGCCAGGGGAATACTTAACCCTCCCTCTTTC